>NC_079302.1:2268088-2571629 GCF_023638135.1 Falco biarmicus | reverse complement strand
CCTTCCTCTTTCCCTTTTCTCCTAGAAATAAACCCCAGTCTTTAGTAAGGCAAATCCTCCACTGCTGCCTGCAGCTTCCCACACCCCCGGGTCGGGCACAGCCCCCGCCCGCCCCGCGCTGCCTGCCCTCACCCACGTCCCCCTGCCCACTGCCAGCCTTCGCTCTCCCTCCCGCCGAACAGAGCCCTTCTCCTGGCGATAATTACTGAAAAGTTCAGTGCTGAGAGAGACAGGGGGGAGGGATGTATTAAAATGCATGTGCACAGCTTGGGCCTTGCAGCAGATGTTGGCATAATTAGAGAGGAAAAAATTATGAAATTAATTTGTGGTTCAATGTAAATTTTGGCATTGGGGGGAAAGCGTGGTCCTGCTCGCCTCTTGCACACTGCTGACGGCACACGCTCCCTCGCTCGCACGCCAGTACACGCTGGCTGCCACTGGGACCCTGCCGCAGAGGGTCTGGGGGACCACTGAGCCTGGCGAGGTGGACAAGTGAATGGGTAATGCCTGCCCTTAGAGGTGCTGGTGTTTAGCAGCACTGCCTCCCAGCTCCATCGCATCGAGGGCATGGAGAAGTGGGCCACCAGCCTGCAGAGAAGGGCCATCAGCCCATGGAGATGGGCCACCAGCCCAGGGAGATAGGCTACCAGTAAATGAGGATGCAAAAAGAGGAGATTTGGGAAAAAAAAGTAAAAAGCAGAATCCAGCGATGGCCATGGGTTGGTATTGCTGTTGTCTCCCCAAAATACACATTGGCTAACACACTTGGTGTCACAACCAGCTTGGGGGGCCCTTCCCCTTAGTGGAGACAGGGTTGAGCCTTCTGAGGACTGTCCTCATACACATGCTGGTGGCATTCCCAGACCATGCTAAAGCTGGGCATCAAAAGCAGCCAGGCAAAGCTTTGCTTTCCTCCCTTGGCTTTTGCCATCTCCTCTTCCTTCGGGAGCTGGAGAGGAATTAATATCCACTGCCTCCCCCCAGCCCCCAGGGAGAGGGCGCAGGCTCAGGTTAATGCACCCATTGATTGGCAGCATCCTCCAGTTAGGGTTGCTCTGTGCTGTGATGCACCGTCGCCTGTTTTGCCGTTCCCGGTGTGTGATGGATGGCCTGTCTCAGGGTGGGCACGACCCTGCCACCGCTGCCCGGGAAATCAGGGCCAGCCCTGGGGTCTGCAGCTGCGCTCGACTGGGCAGCATGGGGAGACGGGGGGCTTTGTGCTGGACCTTGCATTCCCACCACTTGCAGTCTGCATTTATTTGCAGAAAGTGGGGGGATATCTCTGAATTTGTGCTTCTGAAGGAGAGGGGGAGCTGCAGAAGGCTGCTCCCAAGGGTAGGGACAAGGCAGCCTTGGGGCTCAGGAAGCTGATGCCCAGCTAAGAACCCCCAAAAGCTCAATGTGCCCCCAAGGCACAGCCCTAGGGTGGAGCGAAGGGCAAGGGCAAGCTGCAGCCCCCAGCATGGCCCCCAGCAGAGCCGGGGAGCCCAGTGTTTGCGCACACACCCCCTCCCCAGCTCTGCGGCGCTGATTCCCACAGGCAGCCCAGAGCACTGGGACCCCCAGGCACAGGCAGGTGCCAGGTCCTGTCTGTGGCCAACCTGTCCCTTCCCTCCTCTTCCTCAGCCACTTCACCAGGGCTGGCCCTGCAGCCTGGGACTCACTCCAGCGTTCCAGTTAATGAGTCCAATGAGTGGATGTGCATCATTACAACTTAACTGAGCAATGCTCTTGGTGCTGACTGCTGGGCATGGTGGGGTGAGCAAAGGAGAGCTCTCCGTGGCCCCTGCACTAAAGCACTGGGCAGCGTGGGGATGCTCCAGGCATCACTGATGGGGAGGAGCGGGATGGCGGGAGCCTGGCAGCGACCCCTTGTATCCCCTTGGCCTCCTTCTGCAGGTCTGAGTGGGGCGGCATGACAGCCAGACATGGGCACCACAGGCATGGGTTCGTCCTGGTGCCCATGTGCTCCTGGTGTGATTCCATCTGGTCCCATCTGTTTCCACCCAGGCTCAGCGGGACCAAATGTGGGTCGCGGCAAGCGCGGGTGACACACCGTGGAGTGGCCAGGGAGCAGCTGATCCCCCCCGGGCTGCGTGGGGCTGTGCCGCCGGCCGGGATTACCCAGCTGCTGCTGAGCTGGCACAGGGACCGTCTCCTCCGAAAGGTTCCCTTCCAGGGGATTACGGATAATGCATCTGGAGCAGCACTCGCTCATCCAGGTTTGTGATTTATCTGAAAATCAAATTCCAGTAATCTTGCCTGCCATCTGGCCCCTGCAGACACACGGCAGGCCCCGGGCCCGGGTGGGAGGCAGCCAGGAGGGTTGGGGTGCAGGGTTCCATGTCCCTCTCTGAGCATTGTCCCGAGCTGCTGTGGGGAGGGCAGAGTGGCCTGGGGCACCCTCGGCAGAAGATGCAGATGCAGATGTGCCAGAATGCAGGCAGGACCTGGAGAGCTCAGCCCCTTGCAAGGATGCCCCGATGTCCCTGTGTCCCCACACATCCTTGGATGCCAGGATGCAGGCAGGACATGGAAAGCCCAGCCCCTTGCAGGAACACGGGCAGAAGGAGGTGACGGGGAGGAGGAGATGGGGACCTTTGCCCTGCCCAGGGGACATGCTGGCAGCAGGGGTGTCCCAGGACCCAGCAGGGAAGGCAGAAGGCAGGATCCGTCCTTTCCCTGGGCAGGGATGCTGCAGGCTGTGGAGTGGCCAGGGGGGACTGGGGCCCCCAGTGCTCCCCTCCCCGCCCCTCATTCCCAGCTCATTAAGGCTCTCCCATTATTCTGACATTTGTGCGCGTCACGTACCGGGAAGAAGTAATTTACTTAGAAGAAATTAAAAGTTCATTTTAATTGAGCGCACACTGCAGTATGCAAATGCGGGGCGCATTATGTACACTGATGCAGAGACAAAGGCTGTAATCAACTGTTAACCCTCTGCAAGCCAGCCCCACGTGCCACGGCAGCGCCCGCGGTGCTCCAGCCATGCCAGGGAACCCATGTCCGCATGTGGGGTGTTCCCCAGCCCTGTGGCTGCGTGACCTGGGAGCACTCACAGGTGCAGGATAAACCCCTTGTGCATTTCTCTGCATTGGCTTGGATGGAAGAGCCAGACCGGGATGCCAGCGATGGAGCTGTCCCCCGAGTCGATGTGACGTGCCAGGATGGCTCCCAAGCCAGCGAGACAGGGTGCCCCATCAGGACAGGGGCTCTCCAGGGGTCATTAAGCCCTTTTGAGGAGCCTGGATGAGGTGGGGACGGAGATGCAAAGCCCAGATCACATGGGGATGCATGTCCAAAGGCCAAAATACAGCTTTTCATATCTGCGACCACCCTCAAATCCAGCTACCGCTGAGTTTGAGGGTGGTCACAGATGCAACGAGCCCACGGTATTTGCAGCAGCATCCTGTTGCCGAGGATTTCCTCAGCAGGGTGTTTGGGGTTTTTTTAGGCTTTTCTCCTTTTTTTCAATTTTTTTTTACTACTTGTCAGACCTGAGATTTTTTAATGGCAGTGCAAATGGAACTGGTTCGCAGATGCGAGATGACAGCCCGCTGCAGGAGACAGACAAATTACCACCAACCTCAGCTCAAGATGCCCACAGACTCCCAAACAAAGGGAGACGGCAGTGGAGGGTGCAGCGAGTTCTCAGTGCTCAGCAAAGCTGCCCGCACTTGTCCGTGGGTACATCATATCTGTGGGGCATCCCATACACATCAGTGCCATGAGCCACCCCATTGCAAAGGGCCATTGGGGATGGCACATGTGAGCATCCGACATCATATTATGGGTGAGTGATGCTAAAAAGCAAATGGGATGTGGGGACAGAGCTGCCGCCTTGGAGGGGACACGCCGAGGGTGACAGAGTGCTCTTGGCATGCACCCAGCCACCTTTTGCAGGAGGGGTGATGCTGTCAGACACCCCTGAGCCTGGCACTGCACCAGCTTTGCCAAGGATGGCAGGGACAGATGCAGGATGGGACCCTGACACCCTGGGCTTGGGGTGATGATGGCACTTTTCACCCCAAGGCCACATGAGGAGGAGGGCTGGGGTGCACCTTGGAGCTTGCATCTCTGCCCTGGCCACCCTTCTCCTGCCCTGTGCTCCCAGGAGCTGCAGCCCCAGTGCCCCCAGTTGGCTCCCAGTAGCAAAGGCAACCAGGGTGGTCTGGATGGCTGCAGTGCCATGAGGAGGATTTAATTGCTGCTGTGTAACCTTTGCATCCTGTCCCACGTGCCGGCTGGGTGCCCAGCTCTGCAGCTCCAGATGGCACCCGGGAAAGAGTTAAGTCCGCTGTGATCAACAGCAAGAAGCAAGTGGTAAACAGTTTTTCTCTCCCTCTGCTAAATTAATATGCAAATTCCCCCCCCCCCCTTCCCCCCCTCCCTTGCTTCAAAATTAGCGAGGTAGAATGCTTGGGCTAATTATGCATTCAAACGAGCAGGCTTCGTTAATGTGGCACTAAGAGGAGCCTGAAAATGATTGTGAGACGATGAAATTGAAATTGGAGCACGGCACTTCTAATGCATCTGGAGTCACTCTTGCGTGCCCCAGCAGATGTAACCTGGCAGTGACCGGCAGCCCCCACCGCCCTGCCTGTGCCTGGGCACCCATGCCCTCAGCACCCGCAGCACCTGCAGCACCCTCCTCTCACTTCTCACCTCCTGCTCCAAAATCAACCCCTTCACAAGATTTCCCAGCCAAATTCCTGGCCAGAGGATGGAGGGGTGGGATGGCCCTGTGCTGTGGAGCCGAGCCCTGTGCACCCAGAGCTCCCAGCTTGGGGTGGGGATGGGGCAGCTGCCCCAGAGCATCACTGGGCAGGAGGGCTGGGGTTGGGACTCACAGTGCCCTGGGTGAGCACAGCAGCTCCTGGTGCAGCCCTCGGGGGGTCCATGCAGGTCCTGCTGGTTGATGCCACCATCAGCCCCCATGCTCCCGTGGTTTGGAACATGGCTGGGGGCACATTTCTCCTCCTGAGGCCAAATCCTGGCCCCTGAGGCATCTGGCAGGGCCTAAGCATGTTTGGTAAAGCTCCACATGTGCTGGTGTTTGGATGTATAAGCCTCCAGATGGATAAACCTCCTTTGCCTGGACATGTTCCTGCGGATGCTGGCACCTGACTGATGCGGGGAGGTTCCCATCTCCGTCACAACATCCCAGTGGGTTCAGTGCCCAGCAGGGGTTGGAGCATCCCAGTAAGGACCAGACAGGTGGCACATGCACATCCATCACACGGCGTGGCCCGCAGCTCTGCCAGGCAGGAGCCCCAACCCCAGGACTGTCCCACGACAGGGCTGGACGGTACGGTGGCATCGGGGCCAGGCTGGGGCTGCTCTGTCCAGCGTGGCCTTGTCCCCCGAGGAAGGCAGCACCCACTGAGCTGGGGACCTGCAGAGGCAAAAGTGGGAGAAGAGGCTGAGGGTGACAAGACAAACAGGGAGACGTTTTAGGCTGGGAGATGTTTTATGCTGGGGATGAGCAGCCGCGGGCTGCAACGGACATGTGGAATGATGAGGGATTCACGGGGAAATGGGCTCAGGATGTCAGCAGCCCCAGTCTCCACTGGGCTGACTGCTCACTGCTGCCTGCGTGGGCTTGGGTTCAGCCACGCCAGGGTTGAGCCCAATTTCTGGTGAGATCCAGCAGCACGGCGGCCACAGCCAGCTCTGCAGCTCTGACCCAGCAGCCGCAGCAGGACCCGCCGAACCAACCCCCCCACAGGCAGCAGAGACGGATGTCGGTGTTAAATATTCATCAGAGGTGTGGATTTTACTGGAACCGTCCATTAAGAGGTAATGCACAATCTGCAGCATGCTGCCGGTAGCTGGGGCACACCGTGGCAGGCGGTGGGGCGGAAGGCAGCGGGGAAGGAAGACGGATGCTCCAGAGGAGGCTGCAGAGCCGTAAGCCAGATGCACTGTCAGTAATCAATGAGGATCTACAGACTTTAGGTGCTCAACCACCAGGAATAAATAGAAGAAATAAATAGACAAGGAGATGAATAGCCCCCCAGAAAGGAGGGGGAGGAATGGGGGAGCAGCAGGGATGCAGACCCTGGTGGAGACTGTCCCTTGGAGCGGGGTGAGGTGCAATGGCATCATTTGGTCCAGAGGGATGCTGAGCACCCTGAGGGGATGTCGAGCATCCCAGGGGGATGCTGAGCGCCCTGGAGAGACATCGAGCATCCCAGAGGGTAGCTGAGCACCCTGGAGGGATGTTGATTGTCTCAGAGGGATCCTGAGCACTCCCAAGGACACACCTTTGCAGAGGAGGCCGTTGGGCTCAGAGCAAGCAGCCTCCCCCACCGTGCGCCCAGGGCAGGCTGGGGCGAGGGTAGCCCCCAGGTGCTGGGACCCAGCACAGCCCGCTCTGCTCCGCAGTGTGCCTCGGGGTCGGGGCTGGTACACAGAGGGGGTTGTTTTCCCCCTCTCTCCGGTAATTTTTCCCTCTGACTATGATGCATAGCGGTGCTAATTCGGCACGTTGCCATTAATTCCAGCACAGCTGCCGCTCTCTCCCTCAAGGCATTTCGCTAATACTCAGCTTCAGAGCCTCTCAGCAAATTAACATCATTTGTTCTGCAGAACATGTTTTATTTCTACACTACATGCATAGCTTATTACTCCACCAGAAACTCGGGGTGTGCAGGAGGCAGCGCCGGCAGGCATGGCTCTCCAGAGCAACCCTGCTCCCCACCTCACCATGCCTGGGTGGGCATGGGGACAGCATGGCACAGTCCCCCACGCCACCTCGTGCTGCTGTGCCTGACCCGAGCTGGAGCAGTAGGCATTTTCTCCCAGTACCGGCATTGTCCAGTGCTGTTGGTGCAGCCCAGGCTGGTGATGCGAGGTGGGCTGGTGGCAGCGTGCTGGATCAGTCGCTGGCTGGCACCTCCTGTATCCCCCCAGCCAGACGCCACACCTTGATGCAAAGGGATGCTCCCATGTTTATAGACTCATATAGGTGTTAGGTGACAAGAGGTCCCAGGGGTCCAGAACCAGAGGGTTGGGTGCTCAACACCTGGAGCAGGGAACTCCAGAGGTAGCTGTAGAAGTGATGTGTTCCCTGGCTGGCACAGCAAACGTGTGTCCCAGCATCTCTCCGGTGCCCCCCATGGCCACTCTGCACCCGCCCTTCCCTCCTTGGGGTCTTGCTCTGGTTGATTAATGCTTCTGGAGTCTCAGTTAATGATCTTCGGGCAAGGAGGAGGAAGAGGCAGGTGTGCTGCGTCCCCATGGGCTCACTGAGTGGGTGGCTGCAGGCAAAGGGACTCCGACCCCCAGCCCCCCTGGCTGCAGGGCCAGGATGGGGCTTGCAGGAGGTGATGCTGAAAGGCACTGGGACCCCCCATGCTGGGATTGCCACAGGGACAGTTCAGACCTTCTGGCAGCAACGCTGGGCTGGAGGAAATCATCTCAACGTGGTCCTTGGTGCTGAGCCTCCCCTGGGAGGTCCCAGGGCTACTGGCAGTGGGCACAAGCTGGGCAGGGTGCTACGAGCCGGGCAGCGCATCCTGCCTGCCACCCAACAAACCACAGCCCCTGCTGGCGATAATTTCAGGTCTTTCACTTTGATTAAGGTTATTTAAGCTTTTTACCGAAACATAAAACCTGATTGTTTGCATAAACAACCTAATTGGATTATAGTGCACAGCATCGCTAATGCTGTGGGCTGGCTGGGAGCCGGCGGCAGCACTGGGGGCCGTGCGGGGCCTCCGCTGCCCCCGGGGCCGTTTGAGCGGGGGGTGGGCTAAGGGGGGGTCGCACACCATGCTAGGGTGTGACTCCCGGGGCCGTTTCAGAGGGGCTGGGTGAGGGGGGGTCGCGTGCCATACTGGGGTGTGCACCCACCCGCCACCCCCTGCAGCCACAGCCAGGCTCAGGAGTGTGATGGCCATGCAGGGTCACCCGTGTCCCCAGAACCTGGCGCTGGCTGTGCCGGCGGTGATGGCTCAGCACGAGGTGAGAGGGACGAGGCCCCGCTCCGGCACTGCCTACGGCAGGAGGAAGAGGAAGGAAGTGGCGGAAGGTGCTGAGCGGGAAGCGGGAGGCCAGAAGCCCCGGGCGGGCAGCTTTGCAGGAATGCTGCCTGCACAGCGTTTCCATGGCTGGGAGCTGCAGAAGTCTTTCATGGCAAAAGGCGGAGAGGCTCCATGAATATTTCATTAGGAAAGCAATGTGGTGTGCTGCAGAGAACATCTGGCTGGAGTCCCTGGAGACCCCTGCCTTGTGCAGGAAGCAGGAACTGTGAAATATGGAGGAAAATGAGGGAGAGGGGGAGATGGGGGGAGCATCCCGCGACACAGGGAGCATTCCTGCCCCCCCAAGCCCTGCGACAGGCAGCACAGGGCAGGCGCAGGGCTTCGTCCTCCCGTGAACAGCAGCCCTGGGAGGCTGCGGGCGGTGGAGGGGCTGCGGCAGTGCCGTCCGGCTGCTGGATGGACCTTTTCTGATCCTTCTCCATGGGACATTCTGGGGACCTGGCTGCAGCATGGTCTGTCCCTTGCAAGCAGGGTGCTGTGTTTAATCCCAATATCCAATGCAGGGATGGGCAGAGCTGCTCCTCCACTCTGGAGGTGTAATGCACAGGCTGGCTGTGGGGTGGCCAGGCACAGACCAACCCAGTCAGCGATGCTTAAGCATGGGGTGATGCTTAAGCATGGGGTGGGACAGGACGGCTCCTCTTGACTCACTCCACATCCCCCCCACGGAGATGCCGATGCCCTCAGAGCTGGATGCTAGGGGCCCTGCCCTGGCTCCTGCAGGCAATGGGTGCTGGCATCAAGGACCCTGAGGGAGGTTTGTCCTGGTGGTGTTGGTGCAGAGAGGACATCCCTGGGCACAGGGGTGCTGCTGGGCACAGCCCAGGTCCTTCAGGGCCGCAGAGCAGCAGGCAGGAATTTGGGTGGTGCAGGGGCTTGGCATTGGCAACATCTCTGTTTCCCTCCAGTGTCGGCTCCTTCCCCCAGTGCTGGCCCCGTCCCCCGGTGCCAGCCAGGTTTGGTGCTTGGGGGCCTGGTTGGAGCCCTTTGCCTTCGTGTGGGTGCCAGCAGAGCTGTGAAGCCATGGCGTTCCCAGCACACTGGCATCTGCTGCTGGCTCTGACGTTGCTCCTGCACCACGGGACAGGCACCACGCTCACTGACCCGGACCAGCACGCGGCAGCATCGGTGCTGCTGGACTGCAGCTCTGCCCTGCACCCCTCAGCCCCCTCCCCAGGGCTCCCAACACACACCCACACCCACAGCCCGTGACACCCACCTGCAACCCCAGCCTCTGCACCCAGCACCCTGTGGCCACGGCCCCTCGAGCACCATGCTGTTTGTGGCTATGGGACCGTGAGCTTCCCGGCACCTCTCCCTGGTGTCCTGCAATCCTCCCCTTCCCTCCTCCTCCTCCTCCTCAGCATGGCAGTGGGTGCGGAGAGCTCTCTGCCCACCCTCCCTTTCTCTCTTCTCGCCCGGCCACACCGCTCCCTCGTCCCCAGGCTCGGCTCCGCGGTAGCCCCGGTTTGGCAGCAGGGGATGGCTCCCACGTGCCAGCCCTGCCGGCAGCAGGACTTCAGCTCGCACTGTCCCTGCTCCGCCACGGCCGCCCCTGCCCGCTGCCTGCGCAGCTCCCGGCCCCGCCGCTGCCGACAGACAAAGCCCAGCCAGACAAAGCCGCAACCTCCCTCGCCGGCCCCTGCGTGCACGGCCAGGGCATGGTAAATCCGCCTTTGCAGCCACCGGCCGAGCCCAGCCGGCACCCGGAGCCCTCGCCTGCGTGTGCCAGGCAGCGGCTGCAGGCAGCGAAGGGCTGCCAGAGCCACGGGGCAGGCCGCAGGCAGGAGAGCGGTGGGACGGCCAGGGAGGCCATGGGCAGCCTGCACAGGGCTGAGCCAGCCGGGATGCGCAGCCCCAGCAGCAGACACCTGCACGCACGCAGCCTTTAAAACGAAGGCAAATACCTCTCTCCTCTCCGGCTCCACTGTCTGCTACCCGTCCTGCCTCGGCCACGCCGTGCCTCTGCCGCGCTGCCCGTCCTCCATGTGTCCCGCGCTGGGATGGGCTGCCAGACCCTCCTCTCTGCCGCAGCGGGTTTTGGCCCCGTGCTGCCTGCTGGCGTTTTGGCAGCAGCAGCCTCGCCGCTCCAGCGATGGCATGTGTCCATTTTTTTTTTTTTTTTTTTTTCCTCTCTCCCTTTCACAATCCGTCCTCCCAAGCCTTCTCCGCCGGTGCCTCCGGAGCTGCCTGTGGTGCCAGCTCATAGGGAAATTGGCAGCGAGCGCGGCACAGGGATCCTCCCGCAGCTGACAGAGCCCCGCCAGGCGCAGGCAGCCCTTCTGCCAGCCACCAGCCTTGGCACGGGGGGCCGGGGGGCTGCGGGGGGCTGCCGACGCTTGGCAGACCTTCCCCGGCACCGTGTGCCCCAGCCGCCGCAGTGGCTCCGCTGCCAAAAGCCAAACAAGGGGGGAGGAAAAGGGGAAAACAGCAGAGAGGAGCTGGCTTCACCGTGCCCAGTGGTGGGGGACCCACCGGGGACCCCTTCCCTTCGCCGTGGCCACCTGGGTGATGTCCTCGTCCCTCGGCGGAGGACACAGGAGCCTGGCCATGGTGCTGGCATCATGTGGAGAGGCTCAGACCCGTCTGTCTCCACTTGTGCCCCCAGCCCAGCTGGGAGAGCCCATCCCGGGGATGGCAAGCGCCGACGCAGACCCGCTCGGCGATGCTGCATGGCGAGCACGGCTCCCGCAGACACACCTCTTACCCAGCATCCGTCTGCCGCGTAGGGAGGCCCGGGAAATTGGGAAGGGGAGAGTGGAGGAGGGACTTCTGGTTATGGGTGGGTGGTTTTGGGGTGCCCTCCAGCCGTGTGCCCAGCCGATGCCAAAATCCTGGCCCCAGCGGTGCAGTCATGCCATGGCTCCGTCCTGGCCAGCCATTGGCATTGCAGTCATCCCTGCATCTCCAGCTTTTCTTTCCCAAATTCCTGGTTTCAGTGTCTTTTTGAAGGGAGAAACAGGAGCGTGGCTTGAGCATCCATTGCAGCCCAAGTGCTCCCAGTGCCAATACCCCAGGAGGGTCCCTGAGATCGAGGGACACCGGTGGGGATGGCCAGGCAGGAGGCTGGGGATGGATTGCCAACCCCAAGCTTCCCAGCACCCTGCTCAACTTCATCCAAAATGAGTCGTTTACTGAAAGCCACATTTATTGAGAGCTGCAGGTGTGCTGGGGCTGCCCCATTGCCCTGTCCCCAGCCCCACGGCACAGCCCCGTGGCACAGCCTGGTGGGGCAGAGCACCAGGAGCACCGGTTCAAGGCACCGGCACACAGAGACCTGCCTGCCATCACTGTTTAACAGGTTTACCTGCTAATCAGGGATGCCTTTAATGGGGTTGGCAGGAGATGCCAGGTGCCTTCCATGGGGCAGGATGGGGCTGTGCATCCCCATCCTGCCATGCAGCACCTGGTGTCCCTATGCAGTGACATGTCCCAGCCTGAGAGCCACCAGCTGGGGATGCGGCAGCTCCCGGGATGGCAGTGACAGTCCATGCCATAGCAAAAGCCCCAGAAGCCATCCCAGCGTGCCCCTCTGCCCGTGCCCCTGTCCCCCGGTGGTCGTCCCCTGGCCTGCCTGTGTCACACGTGTGCCTGCCATTTCCTCAAATAAGCAGCTAATCTCCATCAATCATAATTTCGCGCAATTATCATAATAGGCCCATTTTGCACTTATCCTCGCCACGTGACGCAGGAGGCACTTACGGCTCCACTTCACGCCGAGCGTCTCCAAGCTGCTCCCATCCCCCGGGAGTCCCGATGGCAATCCTGTCCCATGCCAGCTCCTGGGGACAGACCCGTTCCCTGCCTCCCCGGTGTAGGCAGCGGCTCTGGCAGAGGATGCTTGTGCTGGACGGGATGCAGGCACAGGGGGACGGAGCAGGACCCTGTCCCCTGGCTCGTGCCCTCCCGCCACTGCAGCAGCAGCACAGGGGTTAAACCCTGAAACTGGGACAGTTAATCTGGTTTCTCCCACCATATGGCCCTGCTAGCTGGGCTCCCGCATCACGGCCGGCCGCCTCCCTCTTGTGCTGATGCCATGCGGTGTGTGGCAGGGGGCATGGCCAGCAGCCCCAGCTCTGACCCTCTGCTGGCCAGCAGGGAGCAGATTAGGGGGGCTGGGAGGCGACAAGGGCTGCGGGTGGGAGATTAGGCACCGGCAGATGGATGGAGATCAAACATTTCACTCCACCTTGTTTACTACTCCCTCCTCAGCAGCAGCTGGGGACTCCAGCATGGGCTCTGGCTCTGTGTCCCTCCTATGGGCTGCAGTGGGATGGGGCTGGGGACACGATGCCCATGGCCTTGGGGTGTCCCAGCAGGGATGGATGGGCTCTCCCCTCACTGTGCTCCATCCTCACTCCAAGCAGCACCGTGGTGGCAGCCCCCTGTGCCCTCATCCCATCCCACCATGGAGCACTGGGTTGGAGCTGCCAGCAGCCACGGTGCTCACCCTGAGCATCGAGCTCCCTGTAACCCAGCGGTGTTTGCGGTGTTTACACCACCAGGGTAATTACTTTCTTTTTTTTTTTTTTTTTTTAATAAATACGGATGTTGCCACAAGTAAACTCTAATGTAATAAAAGCTTTCTGCTGGATCCATAATTAATCAGCAAGCTGTGTAAGGCAGCGGGGGGGAGCAAGCGGAAAACCTTCCCACCGGCATGGGCTGCAGGGCTCCCACCCAGCTGGGAGGGAGGTGAGGAACCACAGTGGCAGCTTGGGGACATCCCAGTGCCCTGGGGACCATTGCAGCAGCCCCACGAGCCCAAGGCCAGGGGGGTCCATGGGCAGGTAGGGCTGCGCTGCACATGGGTCTCAGCTTTTGTGGCGCCCGGCTGCTCTGCAGCAGCCGCAGGCGCTGGGTGTTTTGCTCCCAGCTGTGACAGCACATCTGGACTGACCCACTCCCTGGTGCGGTGTCCCCACTATGGAGAATGGGGCTGGGCACCGCGCGTCTCTCCCCATGGAGCCAGACGCCGGTATGGGGTGAGATGGCACCGCCACTGCTGAATAAACCATAACCCACTCCCCCGGCGCTGGTGTGGGCTGGGGCTGGCTCGGCACTGCCGGGTGGCAGCTCCCTCCCTCCCGGCCCTGGGGAGCAGCGTGTGGCCCCGGCAGCCCCTGGGATGGATGGTGGTGGCCCGGTGCTGTGGTGGCCACAGCTGAGCATTGTCTCTGGGGACGTGGCCGACTCCAGATGGCCGGTGGGCACCAGGTGCCGAGGGACGGAGCGGCAGAGGGTGGCTTGGGGTGGACATCTGCTGTACATGCAGCCAGCTGGCCCGGCAGCCTGCCATGGGCAGGGGGGGAGCATGGCCCCATCACCTGCCCTGGGCAGGGGTCCCTGCACAACATGGAGGGGCTGTGTAGTCACGAGGAACATCCTCTGTGGCACATGCATCCGTGGCTGTCACAGCCCTGTCCCCACTCCATGCACCTTGTCCCTGCCAGCCCCTAGACAACTGCAGGGACAGTGGCACCCCTCTGTCATCAGAGACCCCCCTGCGGGCACGCACCCCTGCTCACCCCCACGGGGGGGGGGGGGGCCGGTAATCCCTGCAGCCTGTGGGGACCAGGGGAGGCTGATGACAGATGGCAAGTGCAAAAAGGAGAATGAAAGCAGTGGTGGCAGGGCTGGAGCGGGCGGTGGCAGGAGACATGCACTTTTGCAGGGCAGCACATGGGCACCAGGTGCCTGAACCCTCTGGTGGGGAGGTGGGCACCTGTTGGCACTGGGGGCTTGCCCAGAGCTGCCGGGTCCCTCCTGCAGCTGCTCTGCACTAGAGATCTGTGCAATGGGGAGGTGTGCAATGGGGAGGCATGCAATGGGGCGGGAGCTGTGCAACAGCCGTGCATTGGGGAGGCATGAAATAGGGAGCTGTGCAACAGGCGGGTGTGCAATGGGGAGCCATGCAACAGCCGTGCAGTGGGGAGGTGTGCAGTGGGGAGGGTGCTGTACAACAGGGACGGAGTCATGCAATGGGGGGCTGTGCAATGGGAAGGAAGCCATGCAACAGGGCACCGTGCAACAGTGAGGGAGCCATGCAACGGAGAGCTGTGTACTAGGAAGACACGCAATGGGAGGGAGCCGTGCAACGGGGAGCTGTGCAATGGGAAGGCATGCAATGGGAGCTGTGCAACAGGGAGTTGTGCACTGGAAAGACGTGCAATGGAAGAGAGCCGTGCAACAGGGAGCTGTGCACTGGGAAGATGTGCAATGGAAGGGAGCCGTGCAATGGGGAGCTGTGCCATAAGGAGGTACGTGCTGGGAAGGTGTGCAATGGGGTGCAGCATGGCTGGCGCAGGACTGGGGGTGCGCACCTCACCATGGCTGGGCCCTGCCCAAGGCTGGGCTCCTGTCCCCGCTTCCGCTCCCAGCTCCGCTGCGCCTGGCTGGGCTGACGGCCGCCGGCCCTGGGTGGAAATGCACCTGAGGGAGGTGGGTGGGGGTCACCCCGGCCGCCCCGCTTCATGCACCGCTGCGCACAGCCGGAAAAACACAGCTCCAGTGGAGGAGTGGGCTGCAGAGTCTGGGAGGGGACAGCGCCAGGACACGTGCCACCAGAGAAGGGCCAGCACATGGCAGCCTGAATGGCACAAAGGCCCCATGCCTCTGTGCAAGGGGCTGCCCCGCTGCCCGCATCGTGGCTGGACCAGCAGCATCCCCGGCGCTAAGGCTGGCAAAGCCGTGCGGGGACTCCTGCTCCATCCCACCACAGCTGCTGCTCTGTGCCCATCACCCATGGGTGCCCCGGCCGTGTGCCAGGCTTTGCCGGGGGGCTGGGAGAGGGTCCAGCTGCCCCGCACAGCCCCCATTGCTGCGGAGACAAAAGCAAATCTGCAGCCAGACCGACCGAAAATAACAACCCGGGTGCCGCGGGGTGGGGGTCTGTGCTGCCCGGCTGCCCTGTGCCCCTTCCCGTGGGACACGCGTGGGGCTTCGCTCCAGCCTGGCTGGGTGCTGGACACAGCCGTGGGGCTGCGGCGGGAGCGCGATGCAGTGTTGCCATGGCTGGGGAGCCCCAGCTCAGCCGCCGCGTGCCACCACCGTGACTGCTATGTCCCCGGGATGTCCGCATGGCTGGGCATGTCTGTGTGTCCCGGGATGTCTCTGTGTCCCCGGGACATCTGTCCCCCGCAGGAGGCCCCATGGCTCCGGGCTCCGCACAGGCCATCCCTCAGCCATGCCATAATCCAGCTCCTTGGGCACCCGCCCCCGGCAGAGCCACAGCTCCATGACATCACAGCCACCCGCCGTGACATCAGAGGCCACCGTGATGACGCCGCAGGGGCTGCAGTGACATCAGAGGCACGCTGCCAAGCCAGCGGGGGCCGCCGACCAGCCCCGCCCCCAGGGGGCGGTTTGGGTCCAAATCCCCGTAAAACGGGGGCGGGATGGGGGTGGAACGTTTGGGCGCGGAACGCGGGGGCCGCGGGGCCGCGTTTCCGCCGGAGCCCGTTCGCGGGCGGAGCGGTCCCGGGGCGCGGTGCCGCCGCCAGGTGAGGCCCTGCCGCGGCTGCGGGAGGCGGCAGGGGGCCCGTGGGCCGGTGCCGTGGGCCGGTGCCGTGGGCCGGTGCCGTGGGCCGGTGCCGTGGGTCGGTGCCGTGGGCCGGTGCGAGCCGCGGGCCGGGGCCCTTGTGCCCGGCTCTCCTCCCCTGCGGGTCCCGCCGGCCTGTGGCAGGGGCGCCTTGCCGGGCGAGGGGAGGGCGGGTGTCGCTGCCATTAACGCTGTTTTTAATTAAAATACGATAAACGTTCCGTCAGGCGGTGCTTGGGGCGAGCAGGGGCCTCGGCTCGCCCCCTGCCTCGCAGCGGCCCGTGTGAGGGGGCTCAGGCCCACGTGCCTGCCGTAGTGTGGAAATCTGTGGGGCGAGGGGCTCCTGCGGCAGCTCTGAGGCTGGATGTGAGTAGGGTAAGGGGCAGAGAGCTGGAGGGGGGGAAATCCACCCGGGGTGAAAGAAGAATAAAGCCTGACCTTCTCGGGAGAGATGGAGCGGTTCAGCCTCATGGCTTCTAGCTGGGGTGACACCCCCCCCCCCCCCCCCCCCCCCCCGCCGTTTTCCCCCTCCTGCTTCAGCCATGTGAGGCTGGGTGTGAGAGGCACGGTTTAGTGGTGGATGTGGCAGTCCTGGGGTAACACTTGTGCTTGATGCTCTTAAATGTCTTTTCCAACCTAAATGATTCTATGGTAGGGCATGAAAGGCCCATCTACTGCGTTGCCACCGTCTTCTGCCCAAGGCTCCCAGGGACAGACTTTGTCTCTAGGTTTGCTCTGCCAGACTCTGTGTTACCAGTTATCCCTGAGCAGAGGGCACCGTAAAGGGCACAGCCCCTGGTGTTCCTTCACCCTGACCCAAGTGTCTGTAAGCCTGCACACACGCAGTCAGCACTAGTTCTGTGAAGTCCATAAATGCGCAGGCCTGGCTAAAGGTGCTGTTGTTTATTGTTCCATTAAATCTGGACTGGTGCTGTGGTGAAAGGGGGATAATGTAATTTTTGGAAGGCGCTCTTCTGAAGCAGCAGCTAACACCTGCTCCAGAGCTGTACGAGGAACAGTGAGTGTGCCAAGTGCACTTAGCTGCAGTGGCCTGGAGCACGGCATGATCCTGGCAAATGGTTGATTCCAATTAATGCCCCTCGTAATGTCTGGGGCATTAACATCTCGGCAGTGAGCTGGCCTTGGGCGCAGGTTTGGTTTAGGTTATGAGTGGTGTTGCCTTTTTATATTTTAGTCTCTACAGAGAAGTGGAAAGATGTCATGCAAGTTTTGTCATGACCTGTTTTGGTTTTTTTCCATCCTGATGCTATATGTCATGAGTGCGCATGGTTACCGCACTCTGGGTTTAAAGCCCCTCTCACCCTCCCTCCCAGATGTTTCCGCACTAAATCACAAGTTTCTTTTGCAGAAGCAGAAATTGAGGTCAGTATGCAAAAGAAAATACATGCAAAGCCAATGTTGAGCTGGAAAAATGTTCTGAAGGTGGATGGGAGACTGCAGGGCTTGCAGCTATGTCTATGCAAAAATAAACACTGCTGCCTGTGCAGCCTGAGCTGGCTTAAGCCGTATTCAGCTCTTCCCTGTGTAGCTGCCAGTTTTCTGGATCCTGTTTGTTTCAGCTCCTCCCCATGGTGGGAAGCTGAGCTGGAAGGCTGTTGGAGTTGAGCTGCACCACTAATAGACTTTTATTAAAAATTTTTGTGCTAAATCAAGTAATTATTGCCAGTGTCAAGGAAGTGTCATGAACACTCTTACCGAGTGAGAAGTCATCATCCTTTGGCTATCTTCTCTTGTCATAGCATCTCTCTGGGGGATACTTCAGTGGTGGTGTTTAATAGCAGCTGTTAGATAGGCCGTGCAGTAAATCCCTTTCTCTTCTGCCACAGCCCTGTGATTTCCTCTGTGCTCCCATGTTGGTGTCAGTTTCTGTATGGAGAGGGTGCTTGTTCTTGCTGAGTTTCCAGCCAGAGATCCATGCTACGTGCAGAAGGGGGGTAGGGTTCTTTGGAGGCATCTCCTCAAGTCCTTTCAATTTATCACTTTGTCCTCTCAGTTTATCACTTCTTCCTCTTGTCTTTGTGTGCCAGTGGTCTCCTCTGCAAGGTGTTCCTGTAGTCCCTTGAGGTTTCTGTCTCCTGGTTATATTCTTAAGGGTTTTGTGCTGTGTGTTAACTTTTTCCATGATATTTCTGTGAGATGATCCAGGTAGTGTCCAATACTATTACATATACCTTTCCTTTTGAAAGGGAGAGGGATGATAAAAAGAGGGATAAAGAGCAAACTTCTGTTATTTCTCACCAGTCACCACAAAAGCTTTTTTGCTAACTTCTCCCATGAGTGGATAGGTTAACGTCATCGTGCTGTCTAAGCACAATGGCAGAATAGGCAACGTTTGTGCCAGCCCATGGTCTTCCTGTAAATTCTTTACTGGCATTGGTATTCCTCCCCGTTCCCTTTTGGAGATTTTCTTTGTTGAAATGCCCCTGTGCATCATGTCACAGCTCTTGCTACAGCAGAATGGCTGGAGTGATGGATAGGCTGGGCTCAGATGAAGCTCTGGCTGCCCAGGTGAAGCCTGATGCCACGGCTGAGCTTGTCCTGATGCTCTGCCTGGCTCTGGGTGCTGCCAGGCTGGTAGTTTCAGAAGTGCAGTACCAAACCCACAGGTCAGCATGTGTGTGGCTGTGCTTCCCTGCTGCTGTTTGCTGGGAAAACCAGCTGCTCGGTGTGAGCAGGGCTGTGGCTGTTTGGGAGCTGCTAACCACTTGGTCTGTCACATAAGAAAGCTTTTGAGCTGAAGCAGGGTTTGTGATGGATGACCCATCAGTTGGGAGGGTTTGGGCACTTTCCTGAACTTAGATGTGCTGTTGCTTGAAGGAAAGCTCACACAGGAAACAGTCCTCCATGGGGCTAAACCTTCTGTGTCTAGCTCCGTGCTGCCTGACTTGAAGCACAGAGCAAGGCAATGGTTTACCAAGGTGGTGGAAACTGCAAATTGAGAGCTAAGGACTGTGGCAATTATTTAATTTCTTTAAATGCTAGTTTCACTGAGTTAGAACGGCACCTCAGGTAGCCACCACTTAGTGTCCTAAGATTACTGATCAATGAAAACTATTTCTCAAAGTTAGATTGTTTTTTTAGGGATGTGGAGACTACTTAGGGAAGGGTCTCTGTTTCCTGTTCCATCCAGGCAGGGCCTTAGCACACTGGGAATGCAGCAGTCTGAATCATAAACATTAATAATACAGTGGGTATTATTCAAATGAAGGCTGCCACTTTTCCTTTGTGGGAATAAACCTGGGTAATTGCTGCACATACTTATCTGTTCCTATAATTGCTTTCTGCAGAATCACTTCAAAACAAGCGGTGCTGGCAGGATGCTGGTCTCCCTGCTCTTCCCCCAAGTGAGCCAGCCCCTTCGATGCCTCGTCCGGGACTTGCACCGTTGCAGATGGGGGTTGCGTGGGCAGAATAGGGCTGGCTGTCCCCACAGGGGTCTGCAAACCACGTTGGCAACCTACAGCAGCGATGTTACCCCTGTCTTCTCTAGGGCTTTGGCTTTCGGAGATAGAATCGCCATCGTTGACCAAAATGGTGAGCACACTTACAGGGACCTTCTCAGCCAGAGTCTACGCTTGTCCCAGGAGATCTGTAGAGCTCTGGAGTGCTCCAGCCAGGACTTGAAGGAAGAGAGGATCTCATTTTTGTGTCCCAATGATGCCTCATATGTGGTGGCCCAGTGGGCTTCCTGGATGAGTGGGGGCATAGCAGTGCCCCTTTACAAGAAACACCCTGTGCAACAACTGGAGTATGTGATTCAGGATTCACAGAGCGCTCTAGTCATCGCAGCAGAGGAATATGTGGGGAAAATAGCCCCTAGTGCGGAGAAGCTGGGGGTCCCACTTCTGCCACTTCTTAGGTCTCATAGTGATGGATCCACAAGTCATGCAGCAGTGGAAGAGGGTCCCTTGACAACATGCTCCTCATGGAAAGACAGGGGAGCCATGATAATCTACACTAGTGGGACAACAGGAAGACCAAAAGGTGTCCTCAGCACCCATGAGAATGTGCAAGCTGTGGTGAGTGCTGCTTTCTCTCTGCAAAGTTAATCTCCAGTTACAGAGGTCTTGGCCTTCAGAGGTGATTTGGGGCTGCAAACTCCAAAGCACAGCACACCTTAGCACAACCGAATTCCTGCACGGAGCTGTGGGGCTGTATCTTGGGAGTCCTCAACACTTTTAAGATGAACACACAGAAGAGCGTTTGAGGCTCTAAACTTGGTCCTTTTGGTGTTGCTGGGCTTTAGCTGAGGCAGATGGACTCTTCTCCCTGCTTTCCTGGAAAGCAGAAGGAATGAGACCGCTTTCTTTGCAGTTTTCTTTTCTCCACTGTGACTAGGAAAGAATCTTTGCCCCTAACAGGAATATAACTTAGCCCAGCCCAGTACTGTGTGAAGTCTGTGCATTATTCAGCTATATATCCCCAAGGCAAAAAATCCATTAGCTCTCTGAGCCAAAAGGAATTAAAAGTTTGAATGAGCCTGCTGACTACCTCACCAGTTGGTTATCACTGCCTGCAACTGATAGACTCATGCCATTAGGGGAAAAAGGGCAGGGAATACATCGTGCCTTACGGATACCTCCAAAAGCTTACTGGGTGCTCAGATACCGCAATGTCGGGAGTGGTATGAAAGCCTTGATGGATAGAGCCAGGGCTTGGCTATACTGGGCAAAGAATCTGTTCCCTTACAAATATGCTGATGATTTGGGAGGTGGCCTGAGCAGTCACCATCTTTTGAGCTGTCTTGCAAAAAGCCTAAAACCTGCTCCCTGCCCTGTGGAAGAGGGTTGTGAATGACATGACTAAATTCCACTCTTCAAATGCTTCTTTTATTTTTAGATGGCTGGAAATAAGCTTTCCAGTTGCTAATGCTGGGCTCTGAGGAGCATTGTTCACCCAGAAGCCTGAGGTCTAACACTTTAGATAATTATGCCTTCATAGCAGAGTATTTTAGAAGCTTGATATACTAATATTTTTTTTGCTAACATAAAGCCTACTTTCTGTTTTATTAGACAGTGATTTTCTGCTCCTATTGACTATCCCTTACAGGTATTGAAAGCCCAATGTCATTGGTGTCCAAACTATGTCTACAGAGTTCTGGGAAGATTAATTTTTTGCTTACAATTTCTGCCAATGCTGTGTGTGCAGCAGCAGGCTAATAGTTTTGTAGGCCTTGCTTAAAATCACTGTTGACTATTTCTCAGTAATGAGGAAGGACTTTGCTGATGCATATGAAGACACGTACTGACAAGTTGTGTCTTCTATTTATATAGATTGTATTGTATGTTGTGGTGGGAATTTTGCTTGTGCTAACCCTAAAGGAAAGGGGTTTTTGTGCCCAGGCATCATTCCAGGAGGTGTGGGATTTCTGCCGCCAGCTGTGCCCAGGGGATCTGGGGTGCAGATACCTTGGGCTTTTCAAGCAATGAGAGTCTTTCCTCCTGCCCTAATGCTGGGTTGTATGTTTTCTTCTGCAGACCACAGGACTGGTTGAAAAATGGGAATGGAAGAAGGAGGATGTTATTCTGCATGTGCTGCCTTTACATCATGTCCACGGGGTGATCAATAAGCTCCTCTGTCCTCTCTGGGTGGGAGCGACGTGCATCATGTTACCCGAATTCAGTGCACAGATGGTAAGCCTGGAGGGATTGTGCCGTAGCCTTTGAAATTCAGCAGTAAGACCCCATGCATTGTAATTAGAGCAACTTTGGAAATAAGTTCTTAAAGACTTCCAGTCTCTTTAGCTATTGGCTGCATGTGGTTCGCAGTGTCCATTAATAAAGCTTTTAGTTGAACACTCAGTTTTGGGGTAAATGTGCTGTTCTGGAGGATACAACTTGTTTAAGTGTGATGTATGTTATCATAATGCTAGGCTGCCCCTCCTCGTGATGTTGAGGGTCTCTGACTAAAGGTGGGCTTCTATATACCCACTAAGAGCATGTGCACCTGGAATAAGGGTTGTTAATTTAGTAGTACCAGGGAAGGTGGCAATACTGGATTTTTCTCCTGCATGTTAGCTATGTGCTGCTTGAAGCTATGCTGCTTGTGGACATTTTTAGTAGCCCGCATTTTTTTCCCTTCCAGTCCTGTGTCCTCTGTGTTTTATATAACATTACATGACAGAACACATGCTTTAGTTTCTTGCAGTCCAAGTAAGAGAAGTGCCGCTAGTCATCACTTGCATGCAAGCATTGCTCTTCCTCTGTGGAGAAACAAGTGTTAACAGATCTGTTGGTTTAGACTCAGTGATATGCGAGAGAGTTTGCAAATAGAGAGCTTCATGCAGCCTTGCAGGAGAGGTGGCAGGAGGGAAACCTTGCTTGAATACAGTAGACATGCTTATAATGTTGTTTTCTAGCTGAGACAGGAAATGCCAGTCCCAGTGCTCTGCTTCTCTTTTGTTCCTTGCTGTGGTGGCAGGCAGCCGACCTAAAGAGAGGAAGAAAAGGGGCAACCAACGATAAGGTAGAGCAGTTTCTACAGTTACCAGCCCCTGGGATCCAGTGCTGTTCATCTGCATCTCCCAGTGTTGTGGGTGGTATGAGAGATGTTGGAGTCTGCAATGTCGCTGTTAACGGATCAATTGGGTTTTCAGGTGCTGCTGCCAACTCGTAGCGGGAAGGAGACGTGCATTGTTAGTACAGAACTCCTTGGGAAAGTGAAAAAAGAGCCTGTCAAGCCTGTGCTTTGTAGCTAAACAGGCCGCTTTGCCTATTAATATTTATTCATATGCTGGGTGGCCTTGTTTGGCCGAAAGGACAAGGTGCAAAGGTGTGGGATACACCCAGAAGCCTATGACTGTGCTGCTGCTAGGCAAGGGTGAGCCAGGGCTCTGATCTGAGCAACTGCAGGACCATGTGATTCTTCATTGCTTATTTCTGCTTCTCGGAGAAACAACCACCGAAAATGCACGCTTCCTTTCTTGTTTCAAGATGGCCCTGACACCTGAACACCGACTTGCTGCCCGAGCACTGGTGCTTTGGTGGGGAACAGGCCCAGAGTCCTGGAAGGGCAGCTCTCTGCATTTGCATTTCCAGAGTAAATAGATAGGATGCCGTGGTAGAAGAAAGCAGGAAGGTCCCTTGGCAGCTGTAGCCAGTGCTCTCCTCGTTGGTCACTGCCAAATTGCCTTCATCTGTCTTTAGAGTGTCTCCCCAAAAGCTCAGGGTTCAGCAGGGATGCGTGCCCCACGAGAGCTGGAGCTCAGCATGTGCCCAGCCCTGGTGATGCTGGTGAGGTGGCAGAGGAGCGTGCTGGAAGCAAAGCCAAGCCCTCTGGAGGGCGCGTTTCTCCACGTCCTGTGCCATCGGTGATTGATTGTCCCTTACACCCTCGCGTGTTTCTCTGCTCTCTGCCGACATCTGCAAATGAATGAGCTGACGTTGAAGGATGGGTTCAGGTTCGGGGGGAGTTGGGCACCCCGCCTGCCTCTTCTGATCAAAGCTCTCCCCCAGCCTTGACAATCAAGGGCAAGTGGGGACAGGGCTGGAGACATCCGCTTGACCCTGGAGGTTGAACTTGGGCAGGGAGGTCGGCGTGGCAAGCGTGCCTGCTGCAGCGAGTGCCGTTCCGAGGGTTCTCAGGTGCGTTCAGGCTCTGAAGAACGTAATTTGCTTTTCTCCTTTTTTTTATTCCCTTTATTTTTCCGAGGGCCTCCCCTGGGAGCTGAAAGTGGTTTGATCGACACTACAAAGAAAGCACATGAGGGTAAATAAGGCTTTCTTGTGGAGTTTAATGCAAGCTGCCTTTCAGTTCCAGTCTATTTTCACCAGCTGTTTACAAAATGCCTTTTGCTACTGAAATCAGCTTTCAGAAAAGCAGCAGAGTTTCAGTGGAGAATTTTGCAAAAGGAGCCTGGGTTTTGCTGTGTGGCTTTTTTTTTTCCTTCACTGCACCTTGAGAAAGCAGCCAATTATAGTGTGATATAAAGAAACTCGAATGGCAGCTAAAACACTTGACAGGCTGATCAAAACAAGGCTAGGAACTTACTCTCAACCTGCTGCAGACATATTTAGCCTTGAGTGATACTGGCAAGGGTTCAAGAGAAACCGCAGCAGCATGCCCAGTGTGTGTTTGGTTTCTAATCACTAACACTTCATTATACAAAATAAATACTTTATTATTACAGTGTTTATTAAATTACATAATTTGCGGCGTGCCTTATAGTCATGGATACAGATGCCAGTCTGGTTTTGGTGGTCATAATAATGCTCTTTTTTTTTTCTGGGTTAAAGATGTTTCAAGCCCCGGACTAAGGCTTGCTTGTCGTTCCCTGCAGTGCAGTGTTAGGAGGTGGCATCTTTCAGACCCTTCCATCTGCTTTTGGTAGCTGTCCAAGGAAAGGTTAAAAATCAAAACTGTGGAGTAACCCCAGTGTCCTGACCAACGTCCGCTCTCTTACTAAAATAGCATCTGATGTCCGTGGCAGCATGCAAGCTATTGCAGGGGCCACAAGGGCTCATTAAAGTGTATTGAGGTGCCTCAAGCGTGAAAGTTGCTGCATAAAATCAGATTCTTTTTATTAAATGAGGACATCCATTACTTTGCGCTAGCTACTGTACATGTTATAATTCACTTTATAGCACCATCTGTTAAGACTGTCTTGCTTAAGCCTTTCGTAGCATCTTTTTATTGTAAGTTATTAAAAAATATGGCTGCATCTATTAATCATGTATTAATGAAGGGTTTATAAATGGACCCTTAGTTTCCAGCATTACAGTCTAGTTGTATGTGACGTGCTAAGTCATCTGGTGTGTGTACTCCTTGGGGTGCAGTGTGTCTTCACGGGGAGCCCTTCTCGGGCTGCTGCCCACACTCCTGCCTGGAGACTGTAGGAGCAGCACCTGGTGCTCCTGCCTGTGCTTCTGGTGCTTGGGAATAACAGCGCTGACTGGGCAGGGGAGACGTTTCGGTGCTGCTGTGGGCATGTGGACTCTGGAGCAGGCAGGAAAGCAGCAGTGAGCCTGAAAGTGCATTCCTCCCAGCAGCTGTGTGGGGCCAGGGTGGCTCCGATGTTGTTGTTTTTCTTTTTTCAAGGATGAGAACTGTGAGGGCAGAAACCTCCTTGGGAGCCACAGCAAGCTGTAGCCTAAGCATCCCTATATGATCCTCCCATCATAACTTGCTTCCAAGCGGAGTTTACTTCTCCAGCTGCACTATTCCTGTTTGCAGACAGCCAGCATTTATCAGCTGCATCTGAACCTGTTTGAAATGCCTGCCTTTTTTTCTTGTGTAGGAGCAGAAGTTTAAAAGATGCTGGATTTGTACAATTCTTGTGCAGATTAGTGGCCAGAGGAGAAGAGATTAATGCCTGTGCTTAAGGAAGGAGTGCAAGGTGAGCCTTCTCCTTACTGGGTGTCGGAGAAAGCCCGTGAGCAAGTGCTTTTTGAAGGCTGCTGTGAGCATCAGGGCTTGCAGACACTAGAGCATCCATTCCCTAGTGACTCCCCCTCTCCATCTCCTTTCCCTGCATCAATTCAGTGATGGCTGCTGAGGCTGAGCTCGCCCTGTGTTGTGACTGTTACTCGATGGAAATGTCAGTGAGTCTGGAGAGAAGCTGGGCATCCTCCATGCCAGTGCTTTTGCTGTGACAGTCACACGTTGATGGCCCTGTTTTGGACTGGGACTCAGCTGTGCTGGGCACCCTGCAAACAGGAGCCTTTTGGAATGAGTTGTGAGGTCAGTGTCGGCTTTGCAGGATCCTCTGCTGAGGCTTTTGGCTGAAGTGGATCCACTCTTGAGTTTGAACCATGGGAATGGCTTGTCTTTTCTGTGGACCACCTCTGATCTCACCTTAAGGGAAAGATGTTCTCTGTCAGCTCTTTGCAATGATAAACATGAGATCAGATCCCAGGCGGTCTTTCAGTCTTAAGTGCGGATTGGGAAATAAAAGTATTCAAAAACATGGAGGTAAAAACTTGCTCTGAGTGATGGGGGAAGCTTATAGAAATGTCAGCTCTGCGTGACCTAGTTGTGGGGTGTGCTGTCCACTTGGCTCTGCTGGGTGGGTTTCAAGCTGTGGTGTGCTGCCTGCAGAATGACAACACTGTCTGTGCCCTGCAACTGCTTCCATGATAAATACACTGAGATGCAGATTTACTGCCCTAAAGTTCCAAAAGGAGCTGTTGTTTTGGTGCCAGCATTACTGCATGTCTGACTTAAGGTGCCTCCAAGGACCAAGCCCTCTAAAATTCATACCCAGTTTTACAATGTCACACACAAAGCCATCAAAATTGTTAATCTTATTTGGACCCTTCTTTCTAGTGAGATGAGAATGATGAGTGCCCAAAGCTAGCATGTGATTTGGGACTAGCTTCTCCTGATGTGTTGTGTGCTGTCACCTGTGGCAGCTTTTATCCCGTGGTGGGAGGGTGCTGCAGACCTGATCCTTGTAAAGGTTGTGCGTGAGGTGTTGCTCCAGGGTTACTGCTGCGCTACACTCCTGATTTCCTCATGAAGCCAGCAGCCTGCAAGCTGCTTCTGCAGGCAAACTGTTTGTCCTTGCTGCTGCTATTATCTGTGCAAACCAGGCTGGGCTGAGGCTGGGCACTGGTGCTTTATACCTTCGCTGGGCTGTGCAGGGAGATCTATGGCTCAGCAGTCACAGTTGCCTCTGGGAAGGAGAAGCATGCACTGCAGTGAGCCTCTCCCCTGGATCTGTCACTTCTGCAAACATCACTCTGGGCAGCTTTTTTAGTTTATTTTAAAAAGAAAAGCAGATCCAAGCAGAGGAGTCTGATCTCCAATAACCGAGCACTGCTAAGATGCTGCTGGCAGCGTGCTGGGGATTGTCTCTCCCATCCAGTTTCAGCTGGAGAAAGGCAATTGTCTTTTCGTCTGTTAATAGGAGGCTTCAGAGGAGTAATTTTATTTCAGACTCAAAGAGGAGTTGATGGAGGGAGGAGCAGGTCACTAGTGAATGGATTATGTTTGATCACTTCTTGCAGACCTGGCTTTAAAAAGTTAGAGTTTTTCTCCCCGTCTCCCCAGATCTGCCGTCTGTCCTCAGCATCTGTTACGGAGTAATGTCTTTTGATGTGTGTGTGGAAATATAAAAAATGGAACCAGAGCCTGTCATATTTACTTATATTATCAGGTCCCAGGGAAAGCACTTGCTCCTTTCAGTATGCCTACAGCATAGGAAGGGTTTAAAAGCTTCAGCCTGGAATGCAGAGGGGCCATCAAACTGCACTGATGAATAAATGATTAAAACCAGAGTCACGCAGAGCGCAAACAGTTTGGGGTTATAACAAACATGAGACGAAGCCACCAAGGGCCCAATTTCCCTTTGAAGAGAAGAATGTTTCTCTTTCTGCATATTGCTCACGACCGAGTCTGCGGCTCAGTCCTTGGGAGAGAGCAGAGCTCCCCTTGATGCTCTCCCGTCGTATGTTGTGCCTGTCTGCCTTTTGTCAGGGGTGAACTGGCGTCAGATGCGGGTGTATGGTCTTGCCATCCCTTCGGTGCTTCCGAAGAGTTACGAGAGCTCTCTGTCCTTGGTCTGAGGCACCGGGTCTCGCCAAACAAGGGGCTGGTTCAGCTGCAGCCACATTGATGCCTGTTGCTCTCACAGATACTCTGAAAATAGCAGAGAGCCTTTTTCCTCACCAGCGATGCTACCCGCATGGCAGCGATCAATGCAAAACACAAACCCATCTCCCTGATCAAAAGGGAAGTAAAGGGATGATTTAACTTTGCATTAGAGGTATTGTTACTTTTGAAAAGGTTTAAAAAAAATTCAATAACAACTGAAACCGATACAATAATTTTATAGAAGTGAAGAGCTGTTGTATCTGTTAGAGGCAGCAACGCAGGCTGTGTATTACCAGTTTGTGGTCTGATGGGAAAATCCATGCTGATATTCGCTTCCTTTATGGCTTTTGGGCATTGTTGCTTGGGTCTCTTCTGGATGTTTTTGGGAGTCTTGTATCAGGCAAATTCTTGCAGGATTTAGCATGCAAATGGTTGTTGCCATCTCCTCTTCTTTTTTTGCATTAGAAGATGTCTGGGTGTTGGTAGATTTGGTGTTTTCTGTCTAGCTTAGGGTATTGCACATGTCCCTCTGAAGGTGAGGCCATTGTAAAGGGGGGAAAAAAATTACTGCCTTTTCTCCTCTGTGCTTGCATCTCTTGATTCATCTCAGCAGATCTGGAGGCTGGTTGGGAAGGTTGCTGTGTGAAATGACCATCTCTTGGAGCAGCTTGTGTGTTCCTCTGTTGTCATTCACCATCATGCCATCTGTGTGCTGGAAGGAATACGTGGGAAAAAATCTTACAGCTGTGTCTCACTGAGGTTGTTTTGTACCCACTGGTGTAATCTTCTCTCTTTTTTTTTTTTCATTTGCTGATGGCAAAATCCCACTGGCCAGCCCATGGAACTGCCCAGATATGCTTTTGTGCAGTGTGAGGGGAAGAAAATCAGGAATGTCGTGCTGACGGGAAGACTCTTGGGAACAGAAGGTCTCCCACTTCTTTGCTGGCTCAGGCAGCCCTGTCCTGTAAGCCCGCCCTGGGCTTTTGCTGCCGTTATTGCTGTTCCCACTCTTGCTTTCTTCCACTTAGAGACTTTTTGTGTCAAGCCAAGCCCTTGTTTATTTTAAAAGGAATCTTAGTCCATCTCCTGAACATATTCCATGGGAAGACTGCTGCTTCCCTTGTGTCCAGTGAACACTCATTGTGAAGTCCGGCAACCCTGGCATGCAGTGCTGTGTTTGCCTCCAGAATCCATGGCTTTTTAAAAGCACTTGGAGTCCTGAGGTATCAGGAGAGCAAAATAAAATGAAATGACGGGCTGCCAATAAGCTGTCCACAGGTAATTGATGTGGTGATGGTGACACATGGGATAACGAAGAGCGAGATTGATTGTGCTGCTGTAAACCTGACGGTGTTGGAGGATAGTGTGCTGGATGGGCAAAGCAGGCCTCTTGTCCAAGCCCTGGGATTGATTGATTAGTCCCAGGTAGTGAGACTTTCCCAGATCCTTCTCTCAAACCGTGAAGTTATAGTTATAAAACAGAAATAGCTGTTACAGCTGGCTGGGCAGTGACAAGCCCTACGGACAGCTCAGGGTCTGCGGAGAGTTTGGGGCTGCCAGCTTTGTACCACGGCTCGGTGCTTAGTACCATTAAAACACGTGGGAAGGATCCAGATTTGGCTGAGCAGGAACAGAGCAGGTGGAGATGTTTGGCTGTCAGCAGATCACCCCGGCAGCTGGTGGCACAAATCCAAAGGCAGCTGCTTATCTTCAGGAAGGGGCTGTTGCTGGAGCGAGTCAGACTGACACAGAAAAAGCCACTCCTGTGACTGGCGCGGTGGTGGGGAGGAGTTTATCTAGGGCAGGAGTTGAGTAGGCCTGTGAGGACAGGGGACTCTGGGGTGCAGGAGAGATCATCTGTGTTTTGGAGTGATGGGTTTGGGGGTTTTTTCAGATCCAAATCCATGTGAAAATAACTGCTGCGTTGGCCAGACTGGAAGTCTGCCTGCGCTCCTCACAGCTGCTCTGGACTGGTGAAGGCAAAAGAAGATACCACAGCAAGGATCGAACAGCCCTGAGCATCTGTTTCCGTTCAATTCTTTCGGCACAGTCCTGATCCCTGCTTACCATCACTCATCTCTCCATGCCCAAAGCAATGGCTCTAGGAAGCACCAGGCTGGGGAGAGCAGGTCCGTGCATTCAGCCCCTGGCTTTGGGGATGTCCTTCTCCATCCTGCTGCATGGAATGGGACAGATACTGGGGCACTGAAGAGAAAAAAGATCTTTAGGAAAAGAGGCTGGGAGCGGTATGGTAGGGGTTAGATCCTTCTGAATTTCTAAATGCAGTTTTGCCTGTTTCGGCTTGTTTTAGGGGATCGTGCTGGTTTCTGCAAGGGAGTGCAATGTTCCCTCTCCAGACATGTCACCCGTTGGTCTGGGCAAGCCTTGTTCCTCCTCTGCTTACCCTGATTCTGAGGGGATCTTGCAGTGCTCATGTCCCAGCTCCCAAGGTGTCCAGGGGTTTTCCACCTTGTGCGTTTGTCTCACCCCATTGAGGACCATCTCCAGGCTCGGAGGCAGCGTGAACTCCCTTCTGTTTGGCAGGACGGTGTCTTTGTTGGATGTGTCCTGCTCTATTAAGAATAACAACATGGTGGTGGTTGGGGTTTTTTTAGGAGTTGATTGTTCTGAAGCAGTGGAGTGAGAGATGTGGAGGGAGGCGGCGCCAGCGCAGCGAAGTAGAAAGTGATGAAATAGAGCCCGAGCAAGCAGGACAGAGGGAAGTGGGCAGAGTGACAGCATGAAGGAGAATCACTTGTTCACCTTCAATCAATTCCTGCCTTTTCTCGCTGTCGCACGCGCCTGTGTGCAGCTGAGCATATGTGGGCAGGGAGGGGAGAGGCGGTACGTGTTGTCAGGAGCTGTTAGGAAATACATTTGTCAACAACGGGGCAGGGACCGGGGCAAAAGGAAAGAGGTGGCCGTCACTGTAGCCTTTTATTTATTGATGTCTTCGGATCATTCCTGTCTTGGGGAAGAGCTTACCTAGGGGGAAGAGTGGTGAGGTGTGGAAGGAACGGGCCCAGTTGCAATATTTATGGCTCCTACTTGTTTCTAGCTGCTCCTAGGTGGGGCTGCTCAGCCAGGGCAGACCCCTTAGTCTTCATCCACTCCAGGAGCAGAGCTAGCTCCTGGAATTTGCCTCTATTTGTATTTCCCACAGGTCAGCAGGAGTTGCAGCTGACAGACATCTGTCCCACAGGGGCCATTCCTCTTGGGAAGAGCACGGTTGGTGTAGTGGCCCTCCGGGCTAGCTGCTGCCTCCTGACTGCAGTTGGCTTACCTGAGGTTTCTGATGGCTGGTCTGAGCTCACTGGGGGCATTTGTCTCTGTACCCACGCCCCAGATGATGACCATTTCTGTTGCAGTGGAGTCTCACTCCCAGTTCCAGTGTGGTATCTCTCTCTCCAGCTCTGCCACCTGTCTTAAAAGCATTTCTCACTCAAAGGTTTGAGCCTGTGGGCTCATACCCGTGTCGTGTTCTTCAGATGTGGCATAGTGTCTTTCCAAAGAAGAGCTCCCATGCTTTGAAAGGCTGGTGGCTTTGTGTAGCCTTTAAAGAGCTGCCCATGATAAGGGAATTAACTGATTCTGTCATAAGCTTAAGGCTTCGTGAGCAAATTCTTGGCTGTAACATGAAAGTACTAAAAAATGCCATTTCCATTATCTTGTGCTCACTGAGAGTGAAAGCAGGTGGGTGATCCTCTGGTGGAATGAGAAAGTTGAATATCGTGCTTTGGGCAAAAAGGGCACGATGAAGGTTGAGAGCCATTGCTCCGGACGTGGATGAGGTGCACACAACAGGCTTTCAGTTGTTTGCACTTTCCAGAAGTCTTAGATAGCGGAGGTTTGGCTGTTTGTGACCAGCCCAGGGTGGCCTTGGTTTGGACAAGCCTGTTGCACTCCTGTACCTCAGTTTCTCCTTGCACCATACAAAGGAGCAGGGGCAGGGCTTACTGCCCTGTGAAGCATTTGTAGCGCCCTCACTTGTGAACCTCTTCTCAAAGGTGCTGAGGGAGTGTAGCATTGACAACGTGGACAATTGCTTCTCTCTACACTTTAGGTTGAGGTGTATTTTTATACGTGTGTGTCCTTCCTTTCTAGGTTTGGAAGAAGTTCCTAAGTTCCCAAGCTCCCTGTATCAGTGTCTTCATGGCAGTGCCCACTATCTATGCCAAGCTGATAGAGTATTATGACAAGCACTTCTCTCAGCCCCAAGTCCAGGATTTTGTGCATGCCTTTTGCCAGCAGAACATCAGGTGGGTGAGCAATGCCCCTTTGGGCAGGAGCTGCTGGTGGCTGGCTGTCTCCACAGTGGATCTGCCGAGTTTTCAGCATCACCTCTTTGCTGTGCTGGTGGTTGTTCTTTAGTGTCTCATTGGCAAGAATAAGGGTGACATTATTTAATTAAGAGCTAGTCTTGTATGGGAAAGCCAGAATGGGTCTGCACGCTCATTATGTCACCCTACATAGCACAAGACTGAGGACTTTGTCCTGCAACCCGAGGATCTTCTTTTAGGAAGCTGTCCTTTCTTAACTTAAAACCCATATCAGACAGAGAATATTCTGTATGTGAGGAACATCTTTGGTACTGGTTAAAAGGCTTTTGGGTGTCTGTCTTAAGGTTTTATGTAGGAACGGGCTTTATGTAACCCTATGTTAGACTGCACATTCCCTGGAGCAAAGGTGATCTTGGATACTTGCTTACACGAGATTTCCTTGTGCAGGTTAATGGTGTCAGGCTCAGCAGCCCTGCCTGTGCCTGTCCTGGAGAAGTGGAAGAAGATCACTGGGCACACATTGCTGGAGAGGTATGGGATGACTGAGATTGGGATGGCGCTTTCTAACCCTTTGCATGGAGTTCGTGTCCCAGGTAGGAGTCTCTAGAGGGTGCACACTGTTTGGAGGCATTTGGCTGTGAAGTGTTGTTGGGTTTTCTCATCACAGAGGGTATACATCTAATTGCTGTTTGTCATGATTGGGAACAGGCTACGGTAGGAACAATGATCCTGCTAGGGGAATTGGGATTGGGAAGCCAGGAGGGGGCATGGGCAGTGGCTGGTGGGTTTCCCTGGCTGTGGTGGATTGGCAAAGGTGTGTATGCAGAGCTCACGGTGGTGCATGATGGCCTGACCAGCCAGGCTGGTTCTGTCCAGGAGGCAGAGACCATACTGATGCTTTATTATTTCCAAAGCCTTAACAAGTTCAAGTACTGTGATGGGACTGCATCTTCAGCTTCTGCTCTATGGAGTTGTATTTATGTACAGTGTTGACACAGGATTCTCCACACAGCAGTTGTTGTCCAACTGATCAGTACTGAACACTTAAAATAGGATGTCTGCTCGCTCTTATTTTAGTGCAAGTTTCTTGACTCTTCAGGAATTAGAAATTGTCACACCTCATTGTACACTCTGGTTCTGTTCTCTCCTTGTCTTACTTGTCTTAGCTACACTTTGTGACTTCTCTCAATATCTGTACTTTATGTAACCTAGAATTAAATTGATCTGCAACATTAAAAATATAAAATGCCCTCACCCTCCCTTTGGTTAAAAACGTGGCCATCTGTCTGCCGAGCAACCCAGCCCACCACTATACCACCTTCTCCTCCCCGCATGCTGTCTGTGCAGGCATAGCACCATATGCATAGTCTTGGTCCCCAGTGTCCTGGGGGGACTGGTGTTACCCAGGGGGGCTGTGCTGGGCATCATGGCTTCCCACAGCATCCCAGTCCCCCGGGATGCAGAAGCCGTGCCCCTGCAGGGATCTCACAGGGAGAGAAGCCACAGCTCCCCTGTTCTGGCTCCTCTGCCTGAGAACAGCTCAGGGGCTGTGTGAAATGCAAACTCTAGCTTACTTCTGCACAGTAACTGTCATTCCTCCACCCCAGCCAGTCTTCCCTTCCTCCAGAAGTCTCATCCCTGCATGCAGGGAAACAAGATTCCCACCTGTATGAGCTTGAGCTGTCCGTGAGCCCCATGCCACAGGGTGACAGTGCTGAGATCACTTGAATGTCCCTGTGGCCTGATTATATTTGCTTTTAATTCATCTTCAGGAGGGAAGATGAGTGGAGGCTCTAGAAGTTTCCCAGGAGACAGAAGGAGAAAGGAAGTAAGACTGAAAGTGACATGGGCAAGACAGATGTTATCACCCAAAAGGGCAGCTCCTACTCCAGAGTTGCATGGCTCTGCTCCTGAATAGAGCTGAGGCAGGATCTGTGAGGGTACCAGTGTCTGCAGGGGAGCTGGGGGCAAATTCTGTTGTCCACCTACGAGCAGAGGGGCTGGTGACAAAGGCTGGCTGACCGTCACTCCAGCCACTGCCCAGGGGCTCACTGCAGCCCCAAGAGGGGAGAAAAGCATCTCACAAAGGTGTGGATCAGTGAGAGACCTTACAGAAAGAAGGATATAATCGAATAGGCTTGATTAATTTATTTCAGGAAGTGTCAGTTGGGAAGCAGATGGGTGAAGCTGAGGCATAATTTACTGGAGCTGTGAAAAAGCTTTTGATATAGTACCCCATTAGAGGCTGGGATGTAAGGTCACCAGGTACCACAGAGCATCCAGTGCAAGAGAGTCAGCTGAGAGTCAAATGCAATGAGGGGCTGGGTACAGGGCCTGGGCAGGAGGAAGAGTGAAGTATCCAGAAAAAAGACTTTAGACGGCACTGGTACTGGTGTTACAGGGACAGATGCTAGGCAGTGGTGACCACAGACCTGCACGCTGGCCAAAATGATTACTAGCTTTATTTTGAAAAAGGAGCACTGCAAGCTTTACCCTGTGCATAAGTCCAGGGGTCCTCACGCTTGCCAGGGGATTTCTTCTGGAGTGGAAGCAGCACATGTCCTTTTCTGCTGCTTCATGAGCCTCTGAGGAGAGGTTCTGGGGCTTTCCTTGCCCGCTTCCACCCGCTTGGTGTGGCTGGGGAAGGGGTGAGTCCTCGGAGCCTGCCTGTCCTGCCCATGTCACCCCAGTGTCTCTGGCAGTGTGGCACTGCTCTCCACCAGCAGCACAGGTCTGAAGGGGCAGGGACAGCAGACGGGGACTTTAATTTACAGAAGAAGAAAAGATGAAAGATATGAAAGATAAATGTTTGCTTGTATATGGTTAAAACCCTGCTTAAAATGCCTCTGTTTTCACCAGCTCTCATTCTAATCCCCCCTGGTGCTGTTACTGTGAAGGGAGATGAATAATTCATGGACACAGAATGCCTCACTGGGCCTAATCACCACTTTAATTGGAGGTTTAGATCAGAGGCGGCTAATAGCTCCTACAGCGGGGACTCCGTGTATTGTTGACAGTGAGATCGTTGAGTGCCTTATCGTTGGCCTGTTTCAATTCTCCCAGGACACCACTGCACATAACAGCATTGAGGTCCCCAGATACCGAAGGACACAGACCGCAGGGCCAATTAAATTTATCTGGGAAGAGCTGACAACTTTTTTAAACAGAGGAGAACTGGTGAAAGAATAATAGTGTCACTCCTTCCCGACTGCAGCCTGGCTGATGCTGGCTGAGCTGACACTGCGGGCATGTTGCCAGCATTTCTTAACATTCAGGAGCCTGCAAATTGGAGAGAGCTGGGAGGGAGCAAGAGGGGAAGGAGCAGGGATTTCTCCCCAGTTTCCCCTTGGGAGTATGGCTGGGCAAAAAAGGAAGCCAGTGCTGAGTGTTGACTGCCTTCTGATCACCCTTGATTGTGGTCTTGGTGAAGCCAGGACCTCTGGTGCTGTTCCTTTGGGAACAGGCTCAACCTTCTGCTGACCTGTTGGAGTCGGCACGGCATGCATCTTGACAAAGCAGATGGGCCTGAGAAGCTCCAGTCATTGTTTTTGCACAAATGTGATAAATACTGTCAGGTTCATGTAGCTCTAATCAATGTTGTGTGAGCATTTTCAGCCTTTACAGATGTTGATTTTTAAGTTTGTCATTTTTCCGAAATACCAGAAAGCCTCTTCCAGACTGAATATAAGGAAACAGCCCTCCATGAGGAACTTATCTTAAATGTTGGTTTTACTTTAGCTAAGTAGGAAATAAATTGATGGAGCTGTATTTGTAAGTGATCTGAAACACTGCATGGGGGATGTGTTGCCTTCTCTGTGTCTTCGGATTTCTTTGACAGTGCTGTGCTGATCTTTGGTAGTTCATTCTCAAAGCCTGAGACTAGAAGTGAGCACTAATCATTGAGTTCTGTAGCCTGTGCATCGGCCCATTACATTTCTGCATTGAGGTCGGTAGCTTGCACACAGGGAAGAAGCAGCCTTCCAGGAAGGCATCCACCTGATCTTGATTTGAAAGGTTCCAGAGATGGCAACCATGGCAGTTCATTGCACTGGTTACTGCTCCCTCCGTGAGCTTTGCAAGACTGACTCTGCAGTGTCTGCCTGCCGTCCCATGCCACATCTCGCAGGCAGGTTGGCATTTTTCATACTGGAGAAAACGTTCCCATAGAAGTCTAGAAGGTGGCTTCAGCAAGCTCGGCATGCAAACATTTGGTGTGTTTTCCATGACTTGGTACTTGCTTTGAGTCCTCCTGGAGTCTACCATGGCAGGTACCAGAGTGTTTGTAACACATAAATACCTCTACACAGCACCTCCGGACACTTCTTCTGGCTCATGCTTCTCCCTCCTTACCCTGCTGCAGTCTGCTGTCTCCGACTCCTGGCAGTGCCTGGCCACGAGAGGAGAGCAGCCCGGGCGATGCTTGTGGTAAGAGAAGGACCTGGCTGCATGTTGGCTGACCTGAATGCTGAAGGCAATTTCAAGCTGAACAGACATGCATCACAGAACTTGCCATGTCGCTTTCTGTTTATTTCTTGCCAGATTTGCTAATTGTTCGGGTAGTTTTGCTGCAATAAAATCTCACTCCCTCATAGTCCATCTGCTCTTAGCTGATCCTGCAGGGATGCCATAAATCTGGGCTACGACGACATATCTATTTCCATGGCAACTGACCGATGTAGCAAACAAAATCATGATGTCACGGTTATCGGATCTCCAGGGCTTGAACAGGAGAATGAGACCAGGACAGGGAAAATGCCACCGGAACCCAGATGCCTGAAATACAGAAGACAAGGGGCAGACAGTGCTGAGCTCCAGGTCTTGCACACCGTGCTCTAAGGACTTTCCAACGCCAAGCTGATACTAGCAGACCCAGAAAGCATCACCAGCTGGAGGCTCTCAGGGGGAAAAACTGATCATCTCTTAAAAAATCTTACTGATTTAAGCTCAGACCTGTCCAGTTCTCCTGAGCCGCAGGTTGCTGTTTGCTGATGTCTCTCTCCCCACTTGGCAGGAGGCAAAAGTCAAGGGCCTCATCTTGCAATGAAAGCCTCTTGTGCTGTTGATATGCAGAGCGAAACCTGCTGAGCCAGCAGATGCCCATGACTTCTGGTTGCTGCTGAGCCCAGAGCCCCCCATCAGACAGAGGTTGCAGCAACAAAGCTGCCCTTTCTTTTGTGCTTTCAGACGCTCACCAAGAAGAGCATGCACTAAACCAAGGGGTGGGAACGCTGCAGGCTGCAGGTAGGGGAGCTCTGGGTCACAGAACCATCTTGGAGCTTAATAGCAGTTGTTTGAGACACTGTGTCAGATTCCCTGGCTTTGAAAATTGAAACCTGTGGAAGAATGGTGTGGTTTTGATCTCTGCTTTTCTCCTGTGATGTTTTATATACAGTGTATTGATGTCTCATAAAACTGAGATAATCCCTTGCAATTCTCACACTGTTAAGCCTTTGCCTTCTCTGTCAGGTCCAGGCTATAGAGAAGCAGTGAGCCACTGTAGTAATCATTGTGCTCTTTCTTTTCGCATCTTTGTGTAGGTTTCACGGTGGTTTTTTTTTTAAAAAAAGACAGCTTCATTACTGAGCTACGAAGCTGTGCTGATGTCTTCAAAGAATGGCCAAGAGAGACTGTTCAGGGCTGGAGACACATTTGTTTTCCTAGGCATTTCCAACACTGCCTGCTCAGCGAACAACAGCGTATTGCACCGCAGTGACATTTGCATGCAGACATACGATATGATCGAAGCCTTCCTGAAGGGTAACCCCCTGCTAGGAAGTTCTTTAGTGCCAGCACAGTCTGCAGATGCCATTGATAGATGAGCAGCTGCTCTTTTGCATCCTCGATTTTGTTGTTTCCCAGAGGCTGTCCACTGTCTCAGTCTTGTTTTCTTTTGTAGGTTCTGTGGGCACCCCGCTCCCAGGGGTGGAAGTGCGCATTGCCACTGAGACCTTGAAGAACGGTGGTCGTTCCTACACCATCCATGCTCAGGGAGATGAAAAGAACACACAGGTAGTGCTCAGCCGTGTTCTCTGCTGCTTCGCTTTGTCTCATGAAAAGTTCTCTCCTCCCCAGCCCTTTGAAGCCCCAAGGACTGAGGCTTGCACTGCTGTTCTTCCCAGGAACTCAGTGATGTTATTTAAGAGTTTTCTCTTGCTTGTTTGTTTTGTTGTTGTTTGTGGTATTTTTTTTTTTTTATGGGCTACAATAGTCATGGTGCTTTAGGAACCACGCAAGGGTTGTCCTTGCATAGGTGAGCACCACCTGAGAGAACAGCACCCCTTGCATGGGGGTGGGAGGTGAAAGCAGCATAAGGGCTACAGGCTACAGTGTAAGATGATGGTAATTGTGTCTGCTAAGGCTGCTGATGACTGAGAGGAAAGTAGTGAGTTGAGCAGTGCCTGCGCTTTGAAAGCCAGGACAAAAAGCTGAAGTCTACTGTAGAAGGTAAGAACAAAGCATAGAAGGGGATTCAGATGGACGATTTTCTGGTCTAAAGAGTCACTAAATATCTGCAGTCTGCAGGGGAGGATGAGTGATTTCTCACCCTAGAAATAGGGTCTGTGTTTATTTCACTGGGTTTGATCAGAGGTTTACCAGTGAGAACTGGAAGGGCAGGACTGGTGGCCTTGAGGGTTGCATTCATTTTGAAACAGTGCAGGGGGAAACCCATCAGTTTTCCATGAAAGTCCAGCTCCATCTGCCAGGTGATATCTGCACCAGCAGTTCTGGTACCTCAGAAACTGGATATCCTTGATGGTGAAGCTGTTGGGCTTTTTTCCTTGTGAGCTGCCCCTCTGTTGGGGTGCTGGCCGTTCCCCGCTGCAGAAGCAGCCCCCAGCCCGGGGTCCAGGGTGTCTTGCTGCCTCAGCCCCTTTCTCTGTCTGAACAGGGTCTGCATTCCCGCTGCATCTTCTTTTGCACCCTCATTGCAGGTGCAGGTCATGTCGCCTCCAGCAGATCAATAGCCAGGTGATGTACGGACTCTGCTGAGTAGATAGATGCTGTATACCTGAGAGAAATTATGCCAGCAACCGTGTGCGCCGTGTGGGTGGGAGACAGGCAGGCATGAGATTCAACCTGAAATGTGTGGCTTCACTCATTTCTCTGGGGAAATAGCTTCTCATCTAGCCAGGTACATGTCAAGGGTTTGAAAGGAGCTTCCCGGTCTGTGGCAGGGCATACCAGGGACGCTGCTGGTGTTAAGTGCTGGTGAAAGGCTTGGAAAGCCTTTTTTTTTTTTTTTTCCTCTAGGTTATCTGTGCTGGCAGCTGGAAAAGCCAGTGGGATCATGGGCAGCCCCATGTGTGGGTTGTAGTCAGGCTGCAGCAGGTTATGTTCTGCATTCTGATGCTGTAATGAAGTGCTGGATCCCACCCCAAACATGCAAAACAAGCCCAGGGGAAAGCTGAGAGGGGGGACCACTCTGGCCAGGGATTCTGACTCTTATTAAAAAAAAAAAAAAAGTTTGCTGCTTCTTACTCTGTGCCACTGCTGTGGCATGGCAGAGCAGTGGGCAAAGCAGGAGACCTGGAGCAGCGCATCAGTGCAACGCTCAGTAAGTAGGAAGCAGTGTCTCTGTTTTGTCACTTTGCTGGATGAGTGTTATGTTTCACGGTTTTGTCCCCTCATCCTGGAGTTAGATCTTGGCCATTTTTTTCCACTTGTGTGGAACTGAGATATGAAATATGTGTCCATTTTAATAATGATCCTATAATGCTTTTTTTACCCTAAGGGATGCCTAGGTGCTTTACAAATTAAGTCTCAGACACAAGAATCCCCAAAGTGTAGCTACTTCCAGGATAAAACATAGACATTGTTCTTCTAAATTATGAGAGGAAAAATAGGTAATTTTTTTTTTCCTGCTCAATACTCCTTCCCCTTCTTTCTGGTTGTATTGAGTGACCAGAGAAGGGGAGCCCAGATGACCTGTGTCTGGTGCTGGAAACCCACCTCCCCCAAAGTGCTCCAGAGAGCTCAGGCTCACATAACTTTTCTCTGGCTTCAGGCTGCTTGAGTTTATATTTGGGGCAGAGGAATTGCCCTTGTATCTCAGCCGTTTCTCACATGCACCCTTCAGTCCCCGGCGCAGGCAGCTGAGGTCCATACCAATGTCTCGCAGTGCTCCCAGGAGCTCCCGCCAGTGCTGGCGTTGGCCCCGCACCCCTTGCTAATGGCTGGCTTTCCATCAGGCTCTCCCTTGGGTTTATTTTGGGTGTTCTGGTGAATTCTCAAGACATCAGCTGGGGAGGACGTGGGGAGATGGTAGAGTTTGCCTTGGGCATTGGCTGATGGGTAGGTAACTCTGAAAGGCTCTCCCTATCTCACTCACCTTGACCCTTGTCCCAGCTTAACTGGGAGTTTCTTCTTGATAAAGGGAGAGAAATGGTCCCATCTGCTTAAGGCCATTGTAGGAGACGGTGGCTGGCTGGGTACCTCCAGGACATCCACAGCATTTCAAGGAGCAGAGCAGAGCTGGCTGCCTCTGTCCCTGAGCTGCCAGAAGGGCCATGGCAAGGTGGGAAAAATGGTCTCCGCTCTCAGCATGTCTTGGCACAGAGGGGTGCGTGGAGATGCCAGGCGTTTGGTTTTTATATGGAGTGTGACTTTCCATCGTAGCCCGCTTGCGGGCAGGTGGCAGCCGCGGTGGCACACCTCTTCTCCCAGTGATGGTGTAATTTAACTGCTTCACACCTGCGGTCACAGGCAGAAAGCCTCACCTGCTGCTTGTTCCTGCCCTGAGATGCTGCTGCTGGCACACTGTGTGCATCATGCTTGGTTAATAATTTATGTCAGAAGAGAGTATGTCAGTGGAATTTATTTAAAACAAGGAGGATCTGACAGTCTGAGTGCTCATCACGCTCCACCACTCTAAGAAAGGCCTGGCTCTGTTTAAAACCAGCTCCTGCATGGCAAAGGGGCTGTCCCTGGGATGAGAAGACCCAGTTGATGTCACCCTCTCTGCCTGTGCCACTGGAGGACCCTGGTGTGGCCTTTTCCTTGTCTCTTATGAAAAGAGATAAAGAAATACTTCTCACCTCCCTCGCAGGAGGGCTCTGAGGCTTACAGCATGTTGGTCGAGGACTAGGATGACAGTGGCGTGGACCTGGCAAAGGCAGAGGGGTCCCAGTGTAAGGACAGTGGCGGGGGGGCTGGTGGCAGGAGGCACACAGCCCTCCCAGTGCCTGCCTGCCTGGGTTTGAAACAAGCATCCACAGCCCCATCCCTGCTCTGGGCATTTCTCTCTGGTTTGGCATTGATACTATGAAAAATTACCAAATGTCACATAATGGATTGCTGGAAAAAAACACCTCCCAGCAGCTGGGCCGGCGCAGGGAGCGCCTGCCGTCTGCCACAGTTATATGACTTTCAGGGCAGGGACCTCTCTTTGTACACAGAAAGCGCAGTGCACATCTGTGCCGCTGCACAGATGATAATGAAACTGCCAAGCCAGAGCCAGTCCTGGCCGCAGTGGGGACACGGGGCTGTGTTGTGGGGCAGCCGTGCTGTGGGGTGGCCATGCCTGGCAGTACAGAGGGCTAAGGGTGAGCACTGAGGGCAAGATCTGGTTGGGATGCTGAGCGCCCTGATAGGAGTTGGGCTCCAAGGCATCTCTTCTCACCAGCCTTTCGGCTCCTAGGTGATCTTCATGCCGGGGGTTAGGCGCATTGTCAGGGCAATCTGCGAGGCGTTGACACCTTGGCTCTGCTGTGCAGAAACCCTCCCGACTGCGAGCAGAAAGAGTGCCTGCCTTTGCCAAGGAAAAGATTTGCTTAGCTGTATGAGCCTTGCAAGGTCACCGCCTTCCCCGCTCGTGTTGGGCTGAGGTTTCTGCCTTCTGCTCCCCTCTTGACAACAGAAGACAGCGAGACTTTTGCTGAGCTGTTTCTTCCCCACTGACACTGTCTCTCCCATTAGATGGCGGGGCATCGCACCGGTTCCTTTCATGCCACCCTTTGGACATGTTTGGGTGTCCTGCCGCAGTGAGATGCAAACGGGAGCTCAGCGGCATCGCGGCAGTGGCAGAGGAAGGTGTGTGGGTGGCTGGAGCTGGGAGGTGGGGAGTGTTTCTGCTCTGCCATCCGGTAACTGCCTGAGCTTGCAGCAGGGGACTGCTGTAATTTGCAAAGCTGGTTTCTGGCACACCCTGAAGATCAATAATCTACTTAGCTGAAAGTTTGCTGGATCTCTGTTCTTCCCTTCATTTTCTCCCATCCCTTGATTAGAGTGCTGGATTCCTTTCATGCACGTGCTCCAGCCCTTCAATCTCCTTGCAGCTCTCATGAGCCTTGTGCTCCATTGCACCCGGTTTGCTCAGGTTTTCTGGCTGGCTTTTGTGCTGCTTCTGCTAATTGCTGCCACACGTTGGGCTGCAGGCTGGTTGACGGAGCTGACATGGAGCCGTGTGTGATCAGGCTGTCACCCATGCCCTGCCTGAATCTGCACCATCACTGCCAACGCCGAAGCAAGGTGCTCCAGCCCTATGAGATCCCCTCACTGCGTGGTCTGTTCCCAGCTGAGGATGCTCTGTAACCTGGTGTGGGACAGGGCCATCTGCGGTGGGGCCATGTGGGCAGGAGGTGGCACTTGCCATTGGTGTCACAGTGACACAGTGTCCCCCAGCTCCTGCCTGTGCAGGAGCATGGTGATGCAGAGCATGGTCCCTTGGAGACATACTGTCCTTCGAGTGCTTGGAGAAGTGCTTCCCCTCTGACGCATCCCTGGAGAGCAGAGGTGTGGAGGTGGATGTCAGGAGACGGCAGCAGCTTTGCCTGCTTTGAGCCATCCCAGCTATCACTCCTGCAGCCGCTCATGTCCAAAGCAGTTCCTAAACTTTCAACCTACCTTAAGCAGCTGCCTGTTGAGTCTGTCTGACCATATAGGCAGGCTCAGTAATCTTTACCCACGGCCCTGGATGCTTTTTCTCCTGTTTCCCCCCACCCCCACCCCCTTGAACTTTTGGCAGCCCAGGGATCTCGCTCTCCCCATGCCTGGCTCTGGTACACAGGAAAGGGTTACAGCTCTCCAGTGCTGAACGTTTCAGTTTGCTTTGTTCAGTGCAATGCATATTTCATATGCTTAGCTTCCCAGCTGGCAGAGGCCTGGAAACCCTGCAAGCTGTCGGGTATTGTCTCTCTCCTTCTTTATTTGTTTGTTTGTTGGTTGGTAGGTTTTTTGGGTTGTCATTTTTGTTGATTTTTTTTTTTTCTTTTTCCCCAGATTGTTCACTCACACGAAAGCCAAACCCTAGTCCCTGACAATAGGGGTCTATCAATAGATAAATGGTTTCACAGCTGTATCTAATGCAGTGCGCTAGCCAGGGCTTTTATGGCAAGTAATTTTCTTGTGATGAGGCTGCGGAGGGAGCTGTGCAGGACGTATGGGTTGCAGGAGCTGGCAGCAGGAGGACGCTGCAGCCATGGGCTTTTCTCGTCGCCCCTCACCCCCCCCAGGTTGTAATTGTCTCGTTGTTTATCCATATGCAAGCTGTCGTCCTGGACTGGAACCGGCTCGGCTGCGGCCATCCCTTCCGAAAGCCACCAGTATGTCCTGGCCCCTCCTCCCCGTGCCCCCTGTGTCTCTGCCATCTGCTAGCAGCTTGCTGCTGGTTGCCAGCACCTCTGCAGGGCTGTGGGTGTTGGGGGCAGCTGGCACCGTCACCCTTTGTTATGACCGGAGGTCTTGGCTGTTGATGCCCCTGTGGAGAGGACCAGGAATGGCTCCACCTCACTGACATTCAGCCCAGATCTCTGGAGAAGCGGTGGGGAGGTGCTTGGTCACCACTGAGCTGCCAGGGTTGTCTTGGAGGCTTCCTCCAAGGTCTGGGCACCCCCCATGGCTGCTGCCTCTGGGGGTGGGTGCCGTGGACCTTTTGCATCTCCCCATCTTTTGCTGACCCAAGGAGGAGCATCGTGAATGCTCCATCCCTGGAAATATTCAAGGTCAGGTTGGACCGGGCTTCGAGCAACCTGATGTAGTTGATGTCCCTGCTCCTTGCAGGGAGATTGGGCTAGATGTCCTTTAAAGGTCTCTTTCAACCCAAACTTCTCTATGATTCTATGACTTGGATACTTGGCACCTCTCTGGGCCAGGTCCCACATAGAGGTGCTGTTGCACATGTACCTCTTGTGTGGTTGATTCTTCTTTCTCATCCATCCAGGTATTTTGAAGCAGCTGGTGCAGATGTACCTGGCTCTTCTCCGGTGTGTAGCTCCTGAAGCTAGAGATAGGCACGTGCCAGCTGTGACTGGCATTCCTGAAAATGGACAGGTATGGACATGCTGGTGGGGATGTGACCACCTGGCCCAGGGAGCCACCCTGGTTTGTTCCTTTCCTATCCTGATAAGACCTCAGCCTAAACCAGTTTGTTCTTTGTCCTCAGTGCTCCTACACTTCCCAGACATCTCTCCTCCCGATGGTACAGTTTTCCATCTGTTTTTTTATCCCTGCTGCATCCCATCTGCAGGTACTGGTACCTCCCGCAGGTCTCTCGGTGATGAACCTTACCTCCAGTGTCCCAGTTCCATCTACCATCAGCGGCTTGCTGCTATAGGTGCAGGACATGCCATATGGTGCTGAAGCCCCTTACAGTGCCTTCATCAGGACAGCAAGTCACTGATTCAGGGTCACGCTGTGACTTGAGACTTGGGGTGACATTCAAGTTGAGCGATGGAGAGCTGGAGGCTGGCTAGCGAGGCTGGCTGGCTACCATAGGGGCTTGCGGGATGCTTTGGGCTTAGTCTCCTCTACCTGGGTCTTGGCCCCACCTCATGAATCTTGCTCTCAGCCCTGTGACCTGTCCCGTCAGTAGCCACCTTCTGGGCAGGCAGCGTGGGGAATGTGTTGTTGAAGGCAGCCTGAATCAGATCTGCTGCTTTTCTTCTATCTGGAACATCATTCCTCAGGTTTTCTGGTGCAATCCACCTTTGGTAAACTCAAGCTGTGCGCATTTTTTCCCATTTTCCATTTGCCTCTGCTCCTTCCAAAAACTCCTTCCAAAGCCTTCACAGTGTTAGACACTGCAGTTGTGTATGTTCCCGTTACAATTTCTGTTTCACTATGTTCCTCTCGTCTCCTCGGTATCCTATTTTGTGTCCTGCCCAAGTAATTCAAGTTTCTCCACTTGGTTGCCCAGGCTGCTTTCATTACTGTATAAACATTTTAGTTGCTTCTCATTGATCTCATCCAGTTCTTTAGTCAACTCAGTCAGTAATTGCATTCTCATAGGTATTTATATCTCCTTCCTTCTTTCTGTCTGTCCTCTGATTATTTTTTTTTTTAATTTGTGAAAATAGCTGCGTTTTATTTCCTCCTGGTAGTAGAAGTGGAGGGAGGCAAATTGTGTTAGCATCATGTCCCTTTGTTTCTTAGCTGAAAAGTTTTCTTATCCCAGGAGCAGCCTTGATTCCAGAAGACTATTTTCTTGCACATTGAAATTGAATCTGTCAAGAAGAACCCTCTTTCCACAAGTCTTCCCTTTGAGCTAACCTTTGTCGTAGCACCCTCAAGATCTCTGTCCATCTCTTTATTATTGTTTTATGCTTTCATTTCTCCTTGTAGCAGGGGGATGACCGGTCCCTTTCACTAGGCTGGCAGTCCTGGTTCTCCCAGCATGAGTGACAAGAGATGGGTGGATTCTTCTCTCATCCCATCTTGGCTAGTGTTGGTCTTCAACCCTTTTCTGTGTCCTTGCCTGTGCCAGGAGAGCCTGGGAGATTGGGGTGTTCATGTTTGGTGTTGGGAGGCACGGGATGAAAGCAGGTCTCCTGCCAACACAGTTGCTGGTGCTTGTTTCTGCTTGATTTTTGCAACTTCACAGGTGAGTCCTTCTGAGCTATGGGTTCAGGCTGCGTGCCTCCTCCCATGATATGCCTGTTGGACTTCCATTGGGTTGTGGAGGCTGTCGCTGCTGTAGCGTGTCTTGGAGATGTTTGCAAAAGAGCCCTGGATGTGGTGGGGAGATGCTGAAGCACAGAGACCAGAAGAAAAAGGGACGATCTCTGCCCCAGAGCGCTTCCAGCCAAAGGAAGGAGGCACTGGCTACTGCGGGATGGCTTAGCACAAGGAAGCAATTAGAGGCAGCGTGATCGTCTGTAGTCACAGCACATCACAGCCTTGCTGACCTCAACTTTTAAGTGAGGCTTATGAAAAACGAACCGAAGGTGGGCTGCTAATTGAATCCTTGCCTGGTCCTCTGCCTGCCCCCGAGCACAAAATCAGAGCGGGCGTTGTGAGGGCACGTCAGGAGCCTTTGTCTAATGAAGAGAGCTGAGGGAGTGGGAAGATGTGCTGACATCTCGCCTCGTTTATTATCTTCTGAAGCCTGCAAACAAGAGGGATGAGAACAGCAGCGTGGAGAGCTGATGGCGTTTCTGGAATAGTGTTACATGTCTAATTTATGGTGTTAATATAGATCAAGAAGTTTTGGGTCCATGGAGCAACTGCAGGGAGGACTGACCTTTCCCAAACTGTTTTCTGTGGTTCTTTTGGGATCATCTGGAGTTAATCAGTCCTGGTAACTTTCAAAAATCAGTATTGCCTAAAAATATATACAGTCACTTTTGTTTTCAGTGGAGCAACATTTGCTTTAAGTAGAGGGCTGGGTTTTCTGAAAATAAGTTTCAGTGTTCCAGCTCCACTGTGCACCAGTCTTGCTTTTAAATTTATAACCCTCCAAAATGAAAAGTAAATTGATTGTGTTATTCCCAGCCCTTTTATAAAAGTTAACATTGCAAAAACAGATGTGAAATGTGGCCTTGTAGATTACAGCCTGGGTTTGGGGTTTTTTGGTTGGGTTTTTTTTCCCCTCTTTCTCTCTGTGCTGTGTCCCCAAGGAGCAGAAATCTGCCTTTTTCCAGCAGGAGGAAAATTGTTCTGTGTCTAAATTGCCTCCTGCTAGCCTTCTGCAGGATGCTGCAGGACACGGAGCTCAGAGGAGCGATAATGCTTTTACAAAACCAAGCAACTTAGCAGGGAATTTTTAATTATGAATGTGCATGAGAGTTCAAATTGCCTGGGAATTTGGTAATGCTCTAGCAAGCCTCACACCTTTAGGACATCCATTCAAATATGGCCCAGGGAGACAGTGATTAAAAGGCACTGTCAAGCAGATTATTGGTTTCCAGCTTCCTTTTGGAGGCAGGTGAGCATGCCATCACCCACCGTACCAGTTCTGGATGTAGCGTGATCCCCAGGTCTGGAAAAGCAGTCTGAGCAAAGCCTGGAGCTCCCATGCTTTCTCCAGGTCAGTGGGGGCTGAGCTGTTGGATGCTGTATTGGGGCAGGGCTTTGCTCTATTGCAGCACTCTGGGCCACCAAAATCTTGAAAGGGCGGGTGAGTGGTCTCATGAGGGACAGGGCCTGTGTCTGGAAGCGCTGGTAGCAGGCAAGCTTCGGCAGCAGTGTGGTGGTGAGTGTGGCAGGGCACCCATGCTCCGCAGCTTCACCCTGGGGTGCCAGGGGCAGGCGCGGCAGTACTTTGGCTTCATTATTTTATTTTCCATGCTCTGGTATGTTTAAAAAAAAAAACAAACCCAAAAAAACCAACAACCCACAATGGAAAAAAGTTACTACTTTGCGAGAACTGCTAAAAGGGCTTCATCACTTCCATAAACCTCATGCATATAAATTATTGTCTTCTATTAGTCACTTAAAAGGCTAGGTTGCTTAATTATTTTGATCACAGTAATCACTTATTTACAAGGTGGGGAAAAATGCCAAGCACTTCCAAAGCTGAGCAGTGCAGTAGGGCTGTGGCGGAGGCGGCAGGGCTGCAGAGGCATTTCTTTCCTCCCCACAAATGTAAATGCTTTTGCTTTTCTTGGTTGTTACCAGTGATGGTGCCCAGCCGGTGCATGCCCCAGGCTATTCTCTCCTGCTCTGGCAGCAGTGGTGTGAAAGAAGCTGGGCTGCTCAGAGCCCAGCATGGTGGGAGCTGTGGGCGCAGGCTGGCTGCTGGGAACTGGTTCTTCATGCAACCAGGACCGCGGAGGGTTTGGAAAGTGGGCAGGAGGGTGGAACAGGGAGTGGGGACCTAGGGACAGAGGTGTAAGTAAAGAAGAGTAAAAGGAAAATGATCGTTCTGCAGGGTAAGAAGACCCCCTTGCGGTGCCCTGCTCCTCTTCAGCCCATTCAGGCAAACTGCTGTTCTGCAACTGCACTGTCTTGTGCTTCTGGGGCATGAGAGTTGCAAGGTCCTTTTTAACATCCCTCCTGAAGAAGATGCTCTGATCCGCAGCCTTTGGTACTCACCCAGGAAAGAGGTTCAGATTATTATTTTTGGGGGGGTGCGGGGAAGGAGGGGTCTGGTAGAAGTTAAATGTGTCCTGAAACTTACTGTTTGCAGCCTGAAGAAGGTGTTTGGCTTTTTTCCTAAAACCTTGTCTGTTTTCCTCCCAATCCTATCAGCCCAATAACAAGTTATTACCTCCCCTTAAAGCCTCGCCTTCCAGCTTTCACTCTGCGGCTTCCACATGTTTCTGCTTAGGAATCCACCGTGCCTCCCCTGCTTCCCAGCGAAAAACGTGCTGCTCTGAGCCTACCTCCATAAAAGCCCCTAATTCCATTACAGTCCATTACAAGCTCCTCTCCCGCAGTTCCCGGAGGAGCGTGGGGCAGCGTATATCAGAGACCGCAAGAAAACAAATGGCCACTTTGAACAAATCCCAGGGCCGCTTGCCAAGCGGGGATTCCCAGCTATTTACAAACTGCCCTCGCTTCCTTCTTAATAAAGAGGTAAAATGGAAGCAGGGAAAATATGAATTTTATAATCACTCAGTTTTAGTCCTTCAAAGGATTTATTACAACCTTTTATTTTCATGCGTGGAAAATGTAATCTTATCTATAGTATGCCGGCTGGCCCAGCTCAACTTGCCGAATCGGTTTTACAGCAGAAAGCTATCAAACGGCAACCTTCGGGGGCACGCTGTGCCTGGGTGTTAAAGTTGCTCGAATGCATTAAAGCGGTTGAAACATGCATTAAAATATAGCACTGGGAGAGGAGGATATCTGTGCAATTAGCAATCTGATGCTTTCAGCAGCTGCTTGCAACGTCGATCCAGTGTATCAACAACGGGTGCCGCTGAGATTTGACAAGGAAGGAAACAAACAGACTAGCCATGCTGCTGCCACCAAAATCCTGCTTTCAAAGTGGGTTAGCAGCCAGCTAGCTTGGTGTACGTGGGATTTTAGCAGGGATCAGATGCAAGGGGTTGTAGGAGCTAAATGCCTTGAACTTTGAATTTTAATTTATGCTGTTTGTAAGCAGCAGAAGCTGCTGGCACTGGGGTGGTTTGTGTCCCCTCTGCTACACTGGGGAGCAGTGCCGGTGACATTCGGAGTTCAGCAAGCAAAATCCTATTAAGATAACGTCACGGCCTTTCTGTTTTACTGTTTGCAAGCCAGCTATAACATCATTAAATTACACAACAGGGAGGTGCCTGCTGCCAAGGAGCTCTGCTCGAGATAAGATGTGGGTTGAGCCGCTGCCAAAATTTGAGTTGATATGACAAGAAATTTGGAGCTGGTTCAAGGCTTGATTCACACAAGACATTGCAGCGTGCAGGTAAACACTGTGCAGGATTGGTCCCAGGGGCAGCTCTGCTGCTCTGATCCGGGGCACGGTGCAGGTGGGGCTGGCACTGTGCAATGCCTGTGCAGGGCAGGGCTCAGCTGGGCAGGCGGGGGCTGGAGACACTTCTAGTAGCCAAATTTCCACCCGTTCTCGTGTTCAGCGCCGACAAGCAGAAGACAAAATCTGGCAGGATCTGTAGATGAAGCTCAGGCAACTGTTCACAGGTCTTCACCGTTCTTACCTCTGCCAGCCCCTCCCCAGCCCTTTTGGGGGAGTCAGAAGCGGCCTGACGGCTAAAGGGATTAACTTTGCAGGCTCGCACTAGTAATTAAAGCGCCTTTAATGTGAGGGTGATTTTGATAGTCAGTTATCTCTAGCTGAGAAGGGGCGGATGGGATACAGTGGTGGCGGCGTTTGCACAGCGTTTGCAGGGAGATGGGTGGTGGAGTTTCCCCCTGGGAGGAAAGGTGTTGCTGGCACGGTTGTAAAGACTGGGTTACGTGATGGGCAAAACTGGAACTGGGAATACTGTGGGCACTGGGTTGCTCAGGGAAGTTGCTTGTTTTCTGATTCCATGGCTGGAGGAAAAGGAACGAGAAGAAAAAGCTGCATTGTAAAACTACATGCAGCCTCTGTAACAGCACTGAAACCCTGCCTTGCTGGTCCTGTGTCACCCACCACATCCCTGCCATGCTTGCCCACGCGGGCTTTGTGCCTCTTGCCCTTTTGCTGCTGCAGGTATGGAGGTTTGGGCCTGGGCTCTCCTGACTTCACGTTTCTCTGTGCTGTCCTGCTTGTGGATGGTCTGGTCTTCAGGCTCCCTCTTTCAGATCCCCAGGGGAGAACTCATCCAGCACCATCTTCACCTTGCCATCACTCAGCAAAACTCTTGTCATCAGCATTAATGAGCTTTTCTCCTGCAGCATCTTCCAGGCAGTGGGGATGATGCACAGCCAGAGCTCCGGGGGCTCAGCCCAGCCCGGGACACACAGAGGCATGTAGGCAGTTCTGTAGAAGTGCCTGGGCTGTATGGGCAGAGATCCTCATGTCACCCCATCCTCCAAGACAGGACATCAGGAAGGAACGACTTAAAACAAAAATTGTGCCTTAAAAGCAGCTTTCTAAGTATTTTACATTAGAGGAGCTTTGTTTCCATCCAAAGGCTGTGCTGAGACACAAAGCCTGCCCTGCTCTGCGACTCTGCTTGGCACTCCAGTTCTGCTATTACTGCTTTCCCTTGTGGCTGCGTTTCTGGCATTGCTGTCTTTTGGGGTCCCAGATGTATCTTGGCCGTGTTGCAGCAGCTCAAGTACAAAGTGGCTCGGAGTTCCTGTTACTGGAATGTTCTTTGCAAAGGGATGGAGCAACGTGTACAAGCACATCTCGCGGTGACCTTCCATCCCAGGAGTGGCTTTGCACATCTTCCCTGCAAAGGACTTTAGGTTGCCGCAGTCCCACAAGTAGTGTGATGTTTGTGCCTCTCTAGTGCCTCATCCCATAGCCTGCCTCTGTCCTTATAACTAAAAAGCGATGTACGTGCAGCGGAGATGAGATACCATGCCATGTCAGGCAAGCCTGTGACCTTCCTGTGATTCTCCAGTTTCCATAACAGCAGGATGTTTGTTTTGTTGCCGTAGAAAACCTGCCCGTGCAGGTTTGCAGGGTGCTGAGTTGTCACTACAAGCGTTTGCCTTCTAGTGAGCCTGAAAGGAGCCGCGTGTTCCGGAGAACAAATCAGATGGTGTTTCCTGCCACCTCCTCAGGAAAAAAAAAGTGTTAGATTGACAGTTTTGGAAAACCAAGTTTTCTATCTATCAACAGAGCAGACAGCAGCGTGGCACAGCCATGGGAGCGCATCGTCCCCTGCTTCCCCCTGCCTCACGGTGGCGGCCCCCAGGCTGCATTGCCTGGCTGTGGTGTGCAGGACAGTGGTCCTCGCCCCTGAGACACCAGATCCAGTGCATCTAGAGCGAGTGGTGGCGGTGCCTTCAACATCAGATGAGGATCCGATCTCACAGCTGCTGTGGGACAGCAGTCCGTGCTTCCCCTCCCCAGGGAGGGCAGGGCTTCGCCACTGCCAGCCCAGCAGCAGGTTGCTGCGAGTGCCAAGCAGTGCAGCTGGTGGCCCGTGGCCCCTGTGGCTGCTCTTTCCATGGCTGAGCCAGCCACTCGCCCTTTCGGCTTGCTGCTGTCACTGCCAGATTTACAGGCCTGGAGGTCGGCAGCACTCTGGGGATGGGACGTGGAGTTGGGGATGCGTGGGTCTTTCAGGACACGGCCTCTGTGACCTGGTTTCATCCATCCCCCAAGAGCCTAAGCTGTGGGGAAGGGCCATCTTGCCAGAGAGAGATGGGAGACGGGGCCCCTGAGCCGGTGGGTGCCTGGATTGAGGTGCCTGGAGATGGCACAGCATGACACGCTGCCTCTGCTGATGCACCCCCAGTATCCTACTCCCCAGACTGTGCTGAAGCTCCGAGGGCAGCAAGTGGGGATTGGGGTGAGGCGTCCCTGAATTACCTCCTGGGAGAGAACCTGACCCTGGCAGAGGTTGATGGGTGCTGCAGTGGGAGCAGGGTGCAGAGAGCTCTTATGAAGCCGGTCTGCATCAGGCCATCCAGGGGTCAGAAAGGACCGTCCCTTTCCCAAGAGTATTTCCCACATGTTTGCATGCAAGATCTGTCCTCTGCTCTCTGCCAGCAGCTGGAAGGTGTCAGCCTGCCTGGGCTGTGGTTCCAGGATGGCAGTTCATGTTTCCATGTAACACAGATGTCTATTTTCAGTGCTTTTTAATATCAAAGGTGCTTAGGTGAGCCCTTCCATCTGAGGAAAGAGGTCTTGCAGGTAGGCAGGCTGTATCGGAGGTTGGTAAAGGCTGGAAGGGCACATGGTGTGGGTCCTGCTTGCCCCCCACCATGCTGCATAGCAAACCATGGTGCTGGGGGACAGGTGGTGGAGGCAATGCGGCTGCAGGGACAACTCCTTGCTGCTGCTCCCTGGGATGCATTCACTGTCTGCTTGTCCTAGGTGACACCGGGTCTTGAGGGGCAAGAAGGGGAGCTGCTTGTGAAGGGACCCTCCGTCTTCCGCGAGTACTGGAACAGACCCAAAGAAACAGCAGATGCTTTCACACCCGACGGCTGGTTCAAAACAGGTACTGGGATGGCTTCCCCGTGGTGCCTGGCAGAGGGCAGCCCAGGGAGACGGGGGGCAGCAGCTCTGGTTTGGTCCCTGGGGTTCCCTGGCTGCTGGTGGGGGTTTGGAGATGGGTGGTCACAGCCTGACCAGGGATGCAGGCTGGACATGCTTCCAAACGCTGGGCTCGGGCAGGGGCTTTGCTTATGTTGGCTACAGTTAGCCAAGTAATGGGGTATGTTTGGGGTTGTAAGCATACTATATTGGTGCTTAATGTTTTATGGGGACTTAAACTTTGTAAATGGGTGGGATTTAGCTTAATCTACATGGGGACCACATCAGTGGAAAACTCCAAGGTGCTGGATCTGTCCTGCCTCCTGCTGGGTGTCTGTGGGGGAGTTTGCTCTCCTGGTTATGACTGAGTATTTAAGGACAAGGTGCGTAGGGTTGAAGCCATGAGCACGGGCAGCGCGGCCGCATGGGGTGGGCTGGGGTCATGGGCTTGGTCGCCGGCGTCACGAGGGAGCTTTTCAAGGAACCATTGTTTGTAAGTCAGAAAATACTAACTGATGGAAAGCTGAACTTTCTGGGGAAAAATCACAGCGAGTGTCTTCAGTGTGAGAGCAGTTCAGGCAAGGGTTTTGAAATTGCCAGAACATTTTTTTTAAAGTGAAAAGTCTCGGTCTTCCAAATAATGAGACCTTTTAATCTGAAACTAAGGCTTATTTTATTTTTACATGTGATACATTGCAGAAATGCAAAAGAAATGTGTCTTTTTCTGGGTTTTCTTAGGATTTGCCTTTCCCTTTCAAGCAAGGGAACAGTTTCTGAAGCATAAAATGTTTCCAGGGATGGGAAAACCTCTGATATTTGCTTCTTTCAAATCAAATTTCACTAGACAGTAATACTCTAATAATAATAATACCTATTGCAGGTGGGTCCAGTGTGTGCCTTGGTAGGTTTTATCAAATATTTGCAAACAGAAGAAAGATCGCATTACCCTGTGATAGCAGCAGATGCCATTGGGACTGTCCCCACCTGAAGCTGCTGTGGCTGGGATGGCAAGTTCTCGGAGGAGAACTCATGGCTAATCCTGCTTATCATGGGGGATAACAAATTCAAGAGGATACCAGGCTGAAGACCTTTCCCAAATGGAATAGATCTGACAGGCCATGAATAAGTTATGTGCTTCAAATTACACCTCCCGATCTGCGTGTGGCATGGCGAGCATCAGAGACTCCTCGGTCAGAGGTTCCTGGCCCCCGGGGCCATTCTGCAATTTAGATTGAGAACTAAACCAGCCGCAGGATGGGTGGGTAGGCTCTGGCCCCGGCCGCTGGTTGGTATCTTGGCGTGCCCACCTTCCTGCTGCCCCCGCTGCCGGCTGGCAGCTGTTTGGGCAGTGGGGTAGATAAAGGCAGCGCGCTTGTCTGCCTGCACCGAGCCCCACCGCCGGTTAATCTTGCCGGTGTAGACGGGCAGGCTGGCTCATTTCTGCCTGGCCTTAGCATATACACAGCTCTGACTTTGCCAGTCCCCTCTTTCACTGTGCGTTAGCAGTGCCACCAAGTCAGGAGTCAGGCTGGGTTTCTGATGCCTTCTGTGTAGTCTTATTTATTTATGGTTCCTGAAGAAGCTGTGATTTATTATTATTGTTACCCAGAAGCAGACGTGGAGCTGCCCTGCCAGCAGTGTCACCATGGGTCCCCATCCCGGGCAGGTACCGCAGGCTGGGACTGGAGCATCATCAGGCAATGTGTAGGGTACAGGGCAATCAGCTTTAAAAATTTTTTTGGTCGACACTCCTGATGAATATTTCAGATGCAAAGGAATAGCATGCATTAATTATTGCAAAGAGATGTCTTTAGGAGAAAATGATTTTGAAATTCAGTTTAATTTCATTGTAATGCGCTGCAAACAGGAAGGGAGTATGTGTGTTTAATTGGCTCTCGGGGGTAAGGCCGGGAAGATGGCATGCCTTTGTCACAGGCCATTAGTGATACAGACTGCATAATGAGAGAGTACAATCAGCTCACAGCTGCCGGCTCCTACGGGGAGAGAATGATATTAAATAGAAATCAGTATAAATTAAACTTAACCCTTTCGCTAGCTGAGCAAAACTCAGAGCTAGAAATAAGGGGGGGGGGGGAGGAGTGGAGACAGCCGTTGGGGGGCTTGGGCCAGGTTGAGGGTACCTGACTGAACACCCTCAGTGGCAGACCCCTGGCCAGGCTGCCTCCCCAATGTCCCTGCAGCTGCCTAGGGAGGACAGCAGACTTTTAACCCTCTTCCCCATCCCGTTCCCCACTCTTTGCCTTTCTTTCCTTTCTTTCCTCCCCTGACTGCTTGCTGCATCTCTGGTGGATGTTGGGTCAATGGGGCTATTTTATTCCTAAGCCTCATTTGGCTGGCAGTGCCGTGAGCAAGCCCTGTCGCCCCTTGCTCGCCCTGCTGCCACTGCCACGGTGACAGTCTTCAGAGATCACTCAGAAATGGCTAATGTCCCTGTGGTGGTAAAAAAAACACTTCAGGGAAGCGAGGAGGTTGTGTCCCATCATAGCAACTGGGATCTGGAAGGTGAATTATCCCCGTTAAGCAGAGGTGGGTGACTTTAGAGCGGAGGCTACACTGACAGAATCCAAAACAGGCAAAGCCTGGCCGCTACCAGGCTATGATCTGCTGTATCTGACATTTGCAGGTCGTACAGGTCAGTGTTTTAAAAGTGAGGCTGCACGCGTGTGCATGGTGCTCCCAAAAAATGGGTGATGGTATTTCTTAGACCGTGCTAGCATTCCCCTCGCTGCCGGACCCTTGTGCGGGTCCCCACCCAAGTGACCTACAGGTCAGCTAAAGCAGATGACGGTGTGATTGCAGGCAGCCAGCCACCAGGTCCCCACGTCCCCCAAGGACATGGGGAATGTGCACTCAGCTGCGGCAGGGACGAGGTTTGAGAGGGTAAATTTGGAGACCGTGCGGGTAGCTCCTCAGCTGTCATTGTTAATGGTGATCCAAAATACCAGTGGGTCAGCGAATGAAGAATAATTATAGCAGGGGGAGCCCTGGCATGCTGCCTGGCAGCACTTTGTGGGAGTCTGTCACTGGAAGGGCACTGCTCTGGGGTGGCACCGCACAGGGATGGGGCACGTGGGGAGGAGTGTCTCGCGGTTGGCACTTGCTGTACTATTAAACAGAAGGCGATGTGATGTCTCTGCATGCTGAGCACCGAACGCGGGCTCCGTGCACTCCGTGCATACCCTCCCCGTGCATTACTGCCATCTCACGGAGTGGTATGTCCTGCTGGCTTTGCTGAGTATAACCAGCGTGGGGCTCTGCCTGGGTATCCATCCTCGGAGGTACCAAAGCCAAGAGTCAGTGGAGTTCGTTCCCTCCTTTGGTTTTGTGATCAGAGTTAACCTGGAACTGCTGCATGGGGCTTGCATAGTCTGAGTGCCCGTTCCTTTCCACACCTGCCCCTGGGGTGAGGGACGATGCTTAAACCTTGCAAGCCACCTGCTGAAGTGTTCCATTGGGTGCTTTTCTGGGCTGCTTCCTCCAATGCGAGGCTCACAAAGGAGTCTTGCATTTTTAAGTCTTTTCTAGCTGCATGTTGTTTATTTCCCTAGTGCCTTCCTCAGGCCAGTTCTCTGTTTCTGGTTGCTGTTCCTGTAAATTGAGTTATCATGGGTTTTTTTTTCAGAAAGTATAGGGACCCAAAAAAAGAAGAGCCAACACTTTGATGGGAGCAGTCATATTCCTGTCTGATTGACAACTCCTTTATTGAAATCCCCTTTTCTCCCATGGAACTGTCTTTCCCGAGGAAACAGCCTCATATTGAGGATGGTCATTCCCTCCACGATAGGAGGAAAAAAATAGCGATGCATACTCTAGCCGCCAGCACTCCTCAGCGTGCTTCTGCAGCTCTCTGCTCGGTTTCTAGGGAAATCTTGGAAAGACCAGGCACTTAGTGCAACAACTGCAAACCTGTGTTTCCTTCCCCTGGGATGAGAGGCAGATACCGTGTATGTGCCACGCAGGAGGCCATGCAGACCTCCCTCTGAAAATGTGCCCATTTTGTGCCTCTGCTTAGAAAAGGAACAAGCACGTGTGTATGTGTTAAAGGAAAAAAATGAAAGCAGAAAAAAAGCCATGATGCTGCAGTGACTTTTTGATGAATTCAAGATTGCGGGTCTTTTGAGAAGCATCTGAACTCGTGGTGTTGCATAGGTGATTTGCTGTTGCTCCTGTCCTCTTTATTGCCTCCGATTTGCACTGTTGTCTGCCTATCTCTCCATCTCTCTCATTCCCATCTGAGTGAATTTGATTATTTTTATTGTATTAACGCTGTTGACAGAGCTGCTTAGATCAAAGTCCCCTCCAGCCATTTCCAGGGAGACTGCTGGGTATCCACCTGCTGTCATACATCCAAGCGGCACCGAGCCCTTGCAGACTGAGACGAACCCAAAGGAAAAATGCCTGCATTACCTTCCCAGCTGTCCCACGCCTTGTGAGGTGAGAGGCAATCTCCACGCAGGCTCACGTGCTGCTGAGCAGGAAGGATGGAAGACAGAAATAAGGAAAGAAGGAATTTTTTACAATGAGGGTAGTAAAGCCCTGGCACAGGCTGCCCAGGGAGGTGGTAGATGCTCCATCCCTGGAAACATTCAAGGTCAGGTTGGATAGGGCTCTGATCAACCTGATATAGTTGGAGATGTCCCTGCTTCTTGCAGGGGGGGTTGGACTAGATGACCTTGAAAGGTCCCTTCCAACCCAAACCATTCTATGAGCAATCCCCGAGCAAACCCCGGGAGCTGGAGGAAAGCAGCTGAGAAACACCCGCGTCTCCCGTCATCCTTCTCCCTGATCTTTATTCATCCAACCTAGCCTTGCGATGCTCATGTCACTCAGGCTCTAGTGCTGTCAGATTGCGTTGTCTCTGCCCAGGAGGCAGCAATCCTTGGGCAGTGAGTGTCTTTGGAGGTGTGGGGAAGGGGACGGAGGGTTTGGAGGCGTGATGGAGTTGCACAGCGTGGTGACCAGGCGCTGCCCGTTTGCGCACATGTTTTCCTGCCTGCGCAGGGCCAGGCAGGGTGCTTTCTCCAGAAGAATCTGGCAACACAGTGGTGTGCACAGGGGGAGTGATACGATCAGAAAGCAGACTTCTCCCTGAGGGAAGGCCGGCTTCCATTCACATTTGCCCATACATCCAGAAAATTAGAATCTGGTGTATTCAGGGAGATTTATTTTCAATTACAGATTAAGGCTGAGACATGAAATAGCACCAGGTTTGAAAGTAGTGCATAAATCCTGCAACAAATCCATGTATCTCAGCTCCATATAATAAGATTTTATTGATTGCTATATTGTATCTGTCAGAGTAAAACTCTCTTAATGCATGCATCAGGATGGAGAAGATAGAAGGCTTGTTGGTAGTAGAATCTGATTCAAGAATCAATGCACTTTGATTAATATGTCGTTAAGAAAGTAAGAGTTATTTAACTTGTTTGATGCACATCTCAAAATGATGACTCATGTCTTTTAAGTTTCTTTCTTTAAGCTGCATTTAAAAAAACAACGTTGTAGCTGGTTTTCACATTGCTAAGTCCTGGTTTATCACCGAATTCTTGCTAGATCCTTTTATGCAAGTCACAACCCTCCCCGGACTTTCATTAACAATAATTCCTATGGCCCCAAAGACTTCCCATATAGCATTAGTGAAGGCTTTAGAAGAAAAGGAGAACAGGGTGGACCTGCTATCTCTTTATTCCTTATGGATGTTCTGGAGTGAAAGAGGGAGCTCCAGGGAAAAAAAAGGGAAAAAGTTCTTAATTTGGAGTAAGACACCATCAGGAGAAATGAGAAACACCCATCAGTTCTGGCAGGCGTTCAGATGCTGCCAAGCTTGGGCAGTCGGCAGCACGCTGTGCATCTGCCTCTGCTTGCTGAACATGCCGTTCTCAGCTCAGGCCTTTCCTCTGCGATCTATAAACTCGGGCACCAAGGATAAGCCTTGGCTTAGCTGGGAGCATCCTACTTAGCACTGCAGGTTGCTGCAGAAATGGGACCTGCTCTTGCTGCAGCTGTGAATCCCAAGGGAAGAAGCCCAGTGACTCTCTCAGACAGGTTTCAGGGATCTCCTGATGTCCATCTGTCCTCTGCAGACTGAGCTCTCCAGTCCCTGGCTGGGTATGGCCGCTGGCACCAGCTGCAGATCCTTGCCATTCCCAGCCACAGCTCTTTGGAGATTTCCAGCCCACCACTTCTGATGGAAGAGGCAAAGCTGCCTGCAGTTTTCCAGCACAGAAAAATCTGGTGTTTGAGGAAACACCCTGGCTAGGTCATCCTTGGCCAGACACAACCCATCCCTCTTCTCAGGCTGGTCCCCAAGGAGAAGGGGCAGGAGAAGTAGCAAGCGACGCACCCCCCGTCCCTCCGGCATAGGCTTTTTCCCTGGCACTCGCCTGTCTCCAGAGACTAGCAGGTGTTTCCCTGCCAGGGGAATTGCTTGCATTCGTGGGTGTAGCACTGACACCTGAAACAGAAAATACTTTAGCTTGATCAAGGCAGATTATAAATAGAAATGCATCTGATTAGCATCCTAATCTGCAGGTTTTCTGTTTGTTTGCAGTGTCTTTCCTAGTCGCAAATCCAGTTAATGCAAATTCTAGCTTTAAAGGAACAATTCTTTAATTATAATGTGTTGCGGATGATGTAGTTTGGTAAGCCCGCTGGCTGAAGCATTGTCTTCGTCCAAGGCTGGGCTGAGGGAGCTTCTTTTTGAGTCTGTCATAGCTTAAGCTCATGAGTTGGGCAGGGTGGCAGTGCTCACCTGCTCCCTTTGCTAGCGGCTTAGAACTTGGACCCACATCCCCACAGATGACGTGAAGGGACACCCGAAAAAAATGCCAAGCATACCCCAAACACAGCTCCATGTGCTGCTTTAGGAAGGCTATCCCGTTGGGATATCGCACAGGACAGGAGGAGAGGCTGCAGGCACCTGCTGGGCACCTCTCGGTGAAGCCAAACCAGATGTGTTCTGGGCTCACATTTCCACTCAGCCCTCATTTAAGAAGTAAAAACATAAAGATGGCATGGTGTCCAATATATCAGCTGTGTGTAAAGATTCCTTTATCTTCTCAAAATGTTCCTTATACACACACACTTCTAACACTGTGGAGAGGGAATTTGCTTTTTCTGCTTCCTGCCTCAGTATTTATTCGTTCTTCTTGAGGAGACAATATTGCCGGGTTTACCTGATGGCTGGAAGTCTTAGGGTCATCAGGACACAGAGAAATGAAGCCCTGTGTTTCCTTGACTGCTTGCAAGACTGGTGTTTTCAGCAGTTCAGAGAGTGACTTGGGATTTTTGTAGCTGTAAATGAGAGCGGCTTTTGGCACAGAATTTGTTTACTCTCTGCAAAGCTCTGCTCTAGTTGTATCAAACATCTTGGATGCCAGCCCTTTACTTGTTTGAGAACCTCTGCTACACGACGTCCAATTTTTCAGAGGCACGGAGCAATTGCACCCCAACTGAGAGCCGATGGGAACAGCAGGCACCTGCATCTCCAAAATCCAGGCTGTTCCCTTCCAGTCCCTGTTTGCTTTTCCCTTTCAAGCTGTGCTACGGCAGCCTGAAGGGAGAGGGGCTCATTTAGGCTTTGGTCACTGAGAATGATTCTTCCCATCCCATCCCAGGGACTATTGCAAGGAGTCCTGGCTGCAGTTCCAGCTGGGTTATGTTGTAGGGACGTCAAGCTGAGCTCTGCAAGCCTGTCAGAAGATCTAGCCGGAGAACTGCAAGCCAGCAAGTGGGCTAAGAGGGAAAGTGCAGGACTGAGCTCAGGATGTGGTAAAGAAATGGGCTGAACAATCGTCTTTCTCATGGTACTTGGCAGAGCCCGTGGGATCATTGGCAAGGCTTTCTTTCAAGTGGCTACTTACTGCTGTATAAATAGCATGTTTCCTCCAGTGCCAAATTAAATACCCCATAGGGAAAGGTCAGAATCAAATCAGCTGAGTGAGATCCCTGCACAGTCGTGCAGAAGAGAGGACCATGGCATGAAATTGTCCTGAGTACGACTGGAACGGGGCCCCAGGGAATTTCACTGGTCCATGCTCATGGTTTGGGTGCTGTGAAGACTTAAGTGTTTGTTGTGTCTTTACTACCACTGATTGCCCCGTGACCATGAGGCTTTGGAAAGCCTCTTCAGCAGAAAGGACCGGTGCTTCAGAGAGTTGTCTACAGCAGTGACTGATGGGCTGGATTTACTGTAGCCCCGCAGAGAGCATCAGGGTAGGAGAGGTAACGATTAAGACTGAATGTTGAAGCAGTCGCCCAAAATGCAAACAGCATTGAGCTTTGCAGATGCCAGACTGGCAACTCGCTGCTCCAGACAAGAGTTGTGATCTACGTACAGACTGTTTGTGCTTCGTTTTTCAGTTCCTTGCCAAGGCAAGCCTGCTTGCTGCCTGGCCTCATCCCGCTCAAGCTGCCGTGCCCAGCTCTTGGGAGGAAGGTTTCACTCTGGCAACCATCTGGCAGGAGCTAAACCTCCTCGTTTGCTCACTCTGAGATTTTGTAGGGCCTTCGCCTTGCAGAGGCTGCGAGGAGTTGGGGCAGAGAGCAGGAGCAGGTCAGTGGGGATGCTCAAACAGTTGCACTGCAGGTTTTGGGTCCTGTGTCCCAGCTGCCACACACACTGTTTGTGTCCTGGTGGGCTGCTTTGCACAGCATCCCACACCGGGAGCTTCCCCTAAAGCAACCCACGGGTGGGAAGGGCTGCCTTGCTTGCCACAGGGGTGCCTGTTCTTCAGGTTCGGGTGATGATGGGGGTTATCTTCAGCCCTGACCTGTCACCAGAGATGCCCAGCTCAAGAGGAAATTTGTTGAAAATAGACCTTCCTTCCACCTTTGTCTGTCTGTCTTTTTTCCACTTTATTTTGCATCCTCAGCTTTCCCTTCCTCCTTGTTTGCCGGGTTTCCTGTTGCTTGAGGCACTCTGCCGGTGCCCACACAATCTGTTTAGCTTGCTGAACAATTTTTGGTGTTTGATTTACTTAAACCAGCACACAGCGGTGAGCAGAGCAGGATCAGGGAATTGCCATGTTGATTACAGCTCGTAGGACGAGCCAGGAAGCCAGTGGCCCGGTTTCCTTCCTTCCTCAGCACGGGAAAGCGAGGGATCACTTTTAGCAAGCGTGATCCAAGACTGAGCACTGTGAAGTGGTGAGGTTTTTGTTAGGTATTTTATTGGGCTGGTAACAGTGCTTGATGAAGAGCTGAACATCCCTGGCTTTGAGAGGCTCTTTACTTTCCACAAGAGTCATCCCTCTGGATTTCACTCAAGACAATTGAGAACATATTTACTTACGACTAATGGTAGTATGCTGTAAGCAAAAGTATAGGCTTCTGTATATTTAAGCAAACAATTTAAGGCAGATATCTTTCCTCGTACCCCACCACTGCCTCTCTTAGTCAACAGCCTCCCATCATTATCTCTGCTTTATTTAATAGTTTGTCTCACCGGAGACTGGGACAAGTCACTGCACAGAAAAGAAGAGATACTGCACTCTTTAGCTAAGGTGTAATTGATCCCTCAGCTGTTCTGCAGAGGGCAGAAGCCAAAGCAGAGGGGTTTAGTCTAATGTTTTTATTATCACAATTATTATTTTTAGCTGTGCACGTATGGTTACCACGCTCTTCAGAGTTTCGCCAGCTGAGTGGCAGCTGTGTTCAGCTGGGCTGCCACACCTTGGAGCATTTACTTATTTATTAGTCTTTGAGTTTTCTTTTTCATCTTGTTGTCTGCAGGGATTTCTATAAATATTTAAATGCTAATGTGAAAAAAACCACCACACAAACGTTTTTCATTTTTACTTACCCATTTTCTTTTCTGGCTTGTCCTCTGGGCAAACCCATCTGCAGTAATTCTGGCTGCAGGAGGCAGGGGGGCTCCCTCTGCCCAGCGTACTTGTGTCATATCAGTCACCCATGAGTTCCTGGTAATGATGAGTGAACCTGCAAAGTCTTGGCTGCCTGGCTTGCAGAGACGTTCAAAGGCTTGGCTGGTTTGTCTGCTGTTTTCTGTTAGAGGAGTATGGCACCCTTGGAGCAGGGTGTGCAGCCTGTGGAGTCTTCATCTGCTGCTTGTCCTTCAGGTCTGCGATGTGCTGAAGGGTTGGAGAGGCTCCCAGTCATGCTGAGCTACATGTGCCGAGTGTACCCAGAAATGAGGTACAGCACCGATGCCAAGGGCAGGCAGGACCCAGGATGCTGCCAGACTTTGCCAAGGTCTGAGTTTTCTGTTAATCCATTTGGTCCTGTCCTCTCCTGGCTGGAAGCTGGTGCCCAGGACTTTGTCTGCTGGCTTATGGCATGGAAAGGGGTCTGATGCCAACCTAAGCCAAGGCTGGAGCAGGGACCATATGCAGCAATCCCTGAGGTCCTGAAACTGTAGGATGGAGATGGGCCTCTGTGTTTGCTAGCCAAAACCTGCTGGCCGTTTGTGCATGCTGGGAAACCTGTCTTGCAGGGGGTGGGAGTGGGTTTGGAATTTGGAAGGGATGCAGTGGATGATGCTTTCCAAGCTCCCCTGATGTGTCTGCAGGTGAAGCTCAAGCTGCTAGTTCTGTTCATCTCTGGGATTTAGAGCACTGCCAACACCACCGCCAGCCTTAAACCAGCCCTTTGCACCCTTGGGGTGAATCCTGCGTGAAGGCACGGTGCAGCAGGACAAAGTGACACAAGAGGTTAACCTGTCCCTGCCTAAACACCACCTTGCCCTCTCTCCTGTGCTCGGCTGATTGAGCCAGGTCCCCCAGGAGAAAAGTCCTCTTGTGAGCAGAGGCAGGTCTCTGTGGTGCGTGAGCCCACTCATGGCGGTCAGGTTGGGGTGTAGGGCAGAGCATGGAGGGGGGGATTTGCACCCAACACCCTTTGGGGTGGCAAAGGGAATGCGCTGTGCAAGCGAGCCGCGAGGGCAGACCTCGGTGCAGCATGGGGTCAGCAGGCATCATCCTGGCTTCTCGCCCTGCTGCCTGAGAGGTACCAGAAACTCAAGGAACCTTTAAAAAACGTGTGTGTGAGGGGAAGGTATCACTGATTTATCAGCCAAGACGAGTGGTAACTGCACTCCTCATCTGTCCAGCAGCAAGTCCCCAACTCCCCCCTTTCCCCTAGCTGGAAGCAGAGATGGGGAGAGTGCAGCTCAGGATTACTGGGTTGAAATCAGACTTTTCTTATCTGCAGCTTTCGCCTCCCAGGTACCTGCAGATGCTGCTAGCATTCCCTGCACCACTCCATCTCCCACTCCACCCGGGCAGCCACACATCGTGGGGAGGAGTGCCTTATTAGCACAGCTCTTTGTGAGATGCCCTTGAGTGATTTTTTTTTTTTCCAGGTGTAAATGCCAGGGGAGGCTGTACCAGTGCTTCACATTCTTTCATCTCAGCAGGGTTTTGCCCTTTCTCCCAGCGTGGCTCTGACAGCAGGCTCAGTGCTGCTGCCTGTGGAATACAAACAAACTTCCCCATTACAAAGCATGACAGGAATTCATTCCAGGCTGGAGCGTTTTTTCATTTTTTTCCTCTGCTTTTCTTTTTTCCTCTTGCTGGATGCTCCAGGGGTCTCTGGAGAAGTTTTGACACTGGGAAGTCAGTTGCTTAACCCCCTCTCTCCCAGGAGCAGGCAGCTCACAGCAGACCCGACAGCTCTTGCAGATGGGGAGGACTGCAAAGCAGCTTGAAGCTGCGATGTAATTCTCATCCCCTGACCAAGTCTACATCCCTACATCTCATAGTACCAGCCATTAGGGCAGTTGGAGGGTCTGTTCCCCGCTTGCTGAGCACACAGCGCCTGCCATTAGTGCTAATGGGAGTTAGGCACGCGCACGGAGAGGCAGGGATGCCCCTGAGCTACAAATCTACTTGGCAATTTTATTATGTAAATAAATGGTGCTTGCACATACACCTGCTGCTGCTGCTGCTCGTGGTGATGTTCATGGCAAGATACGTAAACAAACAGCGATTCCGTTCTAATAGATTTATTTCCTTTCTCGTGAGCCATTAAATTACCTCCAGATTTCACACAGGTAGAAATCTGTAACAGTGTCGAAATTTTGCTCTGCCTCAGTGGACAGTGGCCCACAAAGCATGACAGCCACCTATTACTCTCAGATATTGTTTTGTGGGGAGGCATGGGCACAACCGATACCATCCTCGCTGTATCGCTGTCTTTGGCTGTCCATGCTCCCTCCAGGGCACCCACCGCTGCCGGGCAGTTTGAGTGAAGGCAGCAGCAACCCTCCCTGTGTGCGGCTGTGCAGCCCACGTCAGGAGAGCAAGAGGCATCATCCAGACCCCTCAGGGCAGCTCCTGCGTCTGACCAGAGGCTGAAGAGCTCTTCCTTTCCAGGGGGTTGAAGCCAAGCTTGCTGTGGACCTTGAGGGGGCTGTGGGCTGGGGTTTGCTAGGAAACCCATCACTGCCCTGCAAAGCATCGTCAGCAGGGCTCGCCGGGCTCTCAGACCTGCGAGGGGAGCAGCCGGCTCCTCTCCGGGCTGACCTGCCCGCTCGCAACTGCAGGAACATATCTCTGGGCTGTAGCTGCTGGGCCGCCCGCTCTCCTTTCTGCAACTCCCTGGCTCCGCTGGAGGGTTTTGGCAGCAAGACAGGTAGCAGATAGGTAGGGCTGCTGCCAGCGAGAGCGTTGAGGTGCTGCACCGGGGCTGGCAGTGCCAGGGTAGCTGCAGGTTTAAGAAGCACAGTGCCAGCACTTCTCCCAGTGGAGAGCTGGTGCCAGGGCTGGGTCGCTGGGAAGGGCTTTTGCACTGCACCCAGGCAGCACCCGAGCAAGCAGGAGCCCTGGAAGTTGCTGGGAGGGGAAATGGTTTCCTCATGAATAATTGGTGCATTATTAATATGCATGTGTTTTTTGAAGAAGTTTCAAACTCTCCCCCTCAGGAGCCTTTGATGCTTTATTAATGATTGCAGCGCACACCAAACCCTCGGTACACCGCAACAGGAGTGGTGCCTTGCAGCAGCCCCCTGCCCCGGCAGAAGCAGCCCGTTTATTTTTCGTCATTGTCTTTTGCGAGCCCAGGGAATGCATTTTGCTGGTCCAAGTGATCAGGTGAAGGTAGATGGACTTGAGTACCCTCAGGGAGCTGCTCCACTGCTGTGACAGGCGCCAGCAGCAGCAGCAAATTGGTCTTTGGGTGTTGGGCCGGTCTCACCATCGTGGTCTGTGCAGGAGGGAAAAGGTGTGCGGAAGTAGAAGTTCAAGATCTCAACTTTATGCCCTGGATCAGGATTAGCAGGAGCTTTCTCAGATCCCCTTGTAACTCAAAAGAGGATCCAAGAACCTGCAGAAAGGATGAGGTCCGGGGGTGGCTTTGGTTAATTTTGATGCCGGGAGGATGTCAGAGGAGCCCAAGGTTTTCCTGCTGCATTTTCCTGCTAAAGCGGTTGGGGATGCAAGACAGCAGTGGGGGAGCAGAGGAGGAGCAGAGCAAGGCTGGGAAAGCAGCCTGGTTTCAGAGAACCTGTGTGCTGGAGTGCTGGGGTGCATGGGAGTGAGCGGGGAGAGGTGACGAGCCTTCGGCCCCCCAGCCAGGTGACCGACGTGAGCCAGGACACGCACTGCTGCACAACTGGCCTCTGCGAAGGAGCCAAAATCCACAATTTCAGAAGTGCTAATTACTGTTAATTAGCTACAATTTGTGCCCGTAACCTCTGTTCTTAGCCAAGATGGCTGACAGCAGTGACAAACATTACTCATTTCCATGCAATAAATCAAGCTAAAGTTGCTTCTGTTATTTAGCCTATCATTTAGCATTTCATTAAATAGATATGTACACATACATCATCGTTGCCAAGGCTGTGTCAATCCCCTCCAGGAGCAAGGCTGCCTCTAATCAATCCCAGCAGTGCAGCATGCCGCGGAGAGGCTCCGGATTACCACTGCGCAGGTTAGCATCTTGCTGAGCATCCAGCAGGTGTTGGTAACTCAGCACACCCAACATCCAACCGGAGTTACTAGCAGCAGTGGCGCTGTTGCTCCTAAAGGGAGACGTGGCTTGGCGAGACAAGGTCTCTCTTGGATGGATGAGGTTGGATTCCTGAGCTGGGGGCTGACCTGCAGCTGTCTGCAAGGTCCCTGCCAGAGGAAGCATGCTTTTGCCGGGCTGGTGCTGGGCTTTCCATCAGCTCCAGCGTGGAAAGGGGCTGCGAGTACTAAGCTTGGGCTCAGAGCTGCTCTGTGTCATCCTCGTTGAATCACTTAATCTTCGCATCTCTGATGGAGGGGAGATAACAACAGTTTGTGGGAGCATTGCTGCCACGTGCAATAGCAGCAAGGTTTGTAAGGGTGAAGCGTGGGTGGCAGTGCCCCGCATGTTACGATGTGGTGGCAGTAGAGGTCAAGTAGCAGCGCTGGGGTTGCACTGTGCATTGGAAAAGTCCCTTCCGTGTGCTGCTGGCCACCGCTGAACTGGAGAGCTTGTTTGCTTTCACGGTAGGCAGAAGTAAAGGAGAAGGTGTGGCATTAAATGAGCCTGGAGCTACAAAATGCAACAAAATCCTGGCACTACAGTAAATATTTCTGGGCCCAGCAGCTCTCATAGTGCTGAGGAACCCATGCACCAACACAGAACAGCAGCTGCTGCTCTTTGTGCGGCCACAGCAGCGCTGGGCTCTCCTCTCTATGTCGCTGAGCATGGGGGTGCTGAGCAGGGCAGAGGTGGGAGCTTTCTGCCTGAGCTCTGCTGATCCATCCCTGCAGTCCAGCCTGGGTGCAGGAGCTTCCCTTCCTGGCACAGGACCTGCATCTGGATCTGGGCTTCTTGGGGTTCAGCCTGCAGCCTGCTTTGGCATGGCATCTTCTTACCACGGTGGCTGTCCCATGCCACGCTCGGGGGACTCTGCCTCTTGCTGCTCCAGGGCTTTCTGGTTGGGCTGCCCCATCCAAGGGGCTAACGGGAGCAGCTCCGATTTGCCCATGCAGCACCATGTGTTCAATGCCCTCGCTCTCCCAGTGCTCCATAAATAAATTCCCCTAGTCCATCCTAGCACACTGTATCAATCTTGTTTAATAGACTGGAAAGCTTATTGCATGGCGGCAGGTCGCAAGGAGTGTCGAGGTGATGGATTGCACCTTCCCGGAGTCGAGCGTTGTTGATATATAATGAAATATTTATGATTTATTCCAGCTAATAAACTGGAGTGAAGTGTGTGATGTATGTGAGCAGATGGGGGATCTATTGATGCAGTTTTCATTGTATGGGGGGAGGGAAAAGTTTATGTCCAGAACGGAGACGTATCGCACAGCCTCCTGTCCCTCTGCCCATCAAGGTGGGCACTTGGCCACAGAGAGGACTAATTCCCACAGACGGCCTTTAGCACTTGCCTTCTAATCGTTTGTCCACCCTGCATCTTACGTGGCTTTTCTCAAGCACAGGAGCCTCTGGCAGTGGGAAGAAACTCTGAGCATCGGGCCTGGGGCTGGGACCTGCGCCAGGAGCTTGTGCTCAGAGGGGTGGGAAGACGGGCAGAGTGGCTGCAGGAGTGACGCTGTCATGCCATGCTCTGCAGCTTCCCGGTCCCACTGTGCCTGCATTACCTACAAATAAATAATTTCCTTCAATTTAGGAGACCAGTGAGACATGGAACTGGCCTGGAAAGAGCACGGAAACTTGAAACTCATGGAAAGACATGAGGCGTCATGGGCACGTGGAGCTTGTTGCTCCAGGGGGCTCCCAAAGCCAAAAACTCGGTGTTCAGACTGGGAAGGAGTATTCCTGCGGTCTGCTGCTGGGCTGCGTGTAACAGCCCACAGTTCACCTGGTCTGCAGCCGTGGAAAGCTGGGCTCCAAGGCAGGAGGACCTGCCTGCCAGCTGTGCGCCACAGCTGCCTTGGAGTGGGCAGGGTGGCCACCAGCAGCCTCGGCTGGGCCCCTGCGAGCTCCTGTGCAGCTGTGCGTGCTGCTGAAACCTGGCCCGGGGGCAAGACTCACTCCAGCAGAGCCCTGCTCGGGCAGAGGGGGTTTGGGCCCCCAGGGTTTTGCTCTGCTCTCCAAACTGGTAAGAGCATCAGGATCGGGGCTCAGGCTCCTCACTGCCTGCCCACACTGTTGGACCGATCCTACCTGGAAAACATCGTCTTAATCCCCAACGTGTGTCTCTTTGCCGGAGGGTGAGCTCTGCCTCAGCCTGGGGCAGGCCAGGAGCATCAACAACCATTCTAGGGAAGTGGGAGACAGGTAAGAGTTAATCCCAGGGTAGAGCGGAGGCACACAGCCTCCTGCCCGCTGCAGTTCCAGCAGCAATTGAGGCCCCTTTGCATCCCTCCCCTGTCCTGCCAGCTGTTCCTGTTTCTGCCTAATTAGCCTCTGGATCATCGTGCTTGGAGATCCTCAGCTGAAAGGCACCAGAGAAGGGCAAAGACTGGTTTTTTCTGACTGCTTCCCTGCAAGATTCCCAGGGGTCTGCCAGCTGGGAGCCTGCCAGTCCCCCCAACATGCTCGTTTGGTGAGAGCAGCAATTCTCCAGGTACTGGCAGTGCAGAGGAATGCGGGAGGGTGAGCATCCAGCTCTTCTCTGGAAATGAGGGATCATCATGCCAAGAGAACAGGTGACAGCAGGGGATTCCTCCTGGAGGTTGGTTTGGGTTTGGTTTTTTTTGGGGGGGGGACGGACGGGGGGCGGGAAGCTTACAGGCTCCCAAGTGAGCAGGTGTTGAGCGCAGCAGGAGCAGAGTGTCAGCAGTGTCACAGCAGGGACTGTGACCGATCAGAATGCTTTCCTGGGGACCATCCTGCTTCTCAACAAAATAGATTCCCTTTCAAAGGGAAGTTTTGCTGTTTCTCGGTATATTCTGTTGTGCAGCGACACCTGGTCTGCAAAAGCACTGTGTAGTTGTGAGCAGGGATGTTCGCAGGCCCTGCAGCTGTGAGGTGCCCTGGGGAGACAGTCATGAGCATCCCAGCTCTCCTGTCCTTCAGGGGCCACGTCCTCAAGCTGGACCAGTTTTGACAACGAAGCAGGGCTGAGGTTTTCGTTGACACCACAGCTGTGCACAATGTGTCTTATAAAGCCTCCCGCATGCTTCCAGCAAAGGGTTTGTGCGCTGTCTGCTGCTATCTTCATCTTTCGCTAGTGCCCCTGTGAAGGCTGGACCTGGTGTGAGCCCAGGCTGCCAGTGCCTGAGCAGAGCCCGGGAAGGACTGCTCTTGAGGCTGGACCCAAGTCCAGGGCACTGGCCTCCATTCCCTGCTGCTTTTCCCCACTGCTGAAGTGCACAAATGCTGCCATGCCGAGCATTACCGGTGCTGGATCTACCCAGTTTCAATCCTGCCCAGCAACACAGCCCGGGAGGTCCTGAGTGAGTCATTCGTATTGCAGCTGCAAACAGCAAAATCCACTCGGTCTGGCACTCCCGGGCCAGGCTCTGTTTGTGGCATTGGTAACTGCGTGGCTTTGGTTTGCAGACCTTGCAGGACACATGCTCGGGTGCCTGTGCTGTCCTGTGTCCCATCGGCTGGGGCACCAGGGCGAGCCCCTGAGGAAATGCCTGGTGCTTCTCTTTTGCTTTAAACACAAAGGAATAGGTGGATAAGTAATGCGGGGATGGCAAAAAACCTCCCAGAAGGCAGGAAAGGCCATGTGACAATTTGCAAGTCAGTGTGGTGCCGTGTTGCTCTCGTGTCATCTCAGTGTTGCAGTTTTCGGCTCGCAGAGCCGCAGCTGAAGCTGGCATGTCGCAGCGCAGCCGATGCTGTCGTTGCCACAAAGCTGGTGACACATGTTGCCAAACAATCTTTTGTCTCGATGTCCTTCCAGGCATCAGAGTGACACCTGTCCCTCGTGAGCAGGGATGTATTGGCAGCGGCTGTGTCTAGGGTGGGCTCTTCCAGAGGTGCAGCTCCCGGGTGCCACCCTGTCCTCAGCACCGTGGGCAGGGCTGAGGTCTTTGCTTAATGAAGCCCAGTGGGCCAGACCTGTTACGAGGGCAGCACTATCACCGTTCATTGTGGTTTTCCAGCAGGTCCTAAGACATTCCCAGCTCTGCACCAAGACTGGGCTGAAGTCACCATTCCTCATGGTTAACCTGGAAAGTCTCATTTTTTTCCTGTGCACTTCTCCACTTTCAGAGCTTCTCCAAGCTGCTCAGCATTTCCTTTCTCCAGCCAAAGTGTTCTCTTGGTCAATAGTTGTTTGCTCATGACACCTTTGATGTAGAAACGTTGCTGTGTTTGCCAGGAACAAGATGACCCTTGGGTAAGGGTGCTGGCATAGGAGCTCCAGGCAGGGTTTGCTCCAGTAGCTCGGCTCTTGGAAGCAAAGAGGCTCTTGTTCAGCACGTCTCGTGAAAGTGGCTCAGGATCCCCATTAGTCACCGGGACATCTCTCCACTCTGTGAAGGAGGTGCACAAACTAAAGGCTGTAGTGGCAGAATCACAAGAGCCCTTTCGTCTTTGCAACAAGTATTTTGCAACTTGAAGAACTTCATTGCGGAGATGTCTGGGGTTTCAGTTGGGAAACAGGGTCTCCATTGCAGCGTGGCTGCTGCTTGGGTTCATTTGGGCAAGGCATGCATCTGTGTGCACCTACTCTGCTCCCAGATAACAAGCGATAGGATGAAGAAGCAGCCTCAGGTTGTGCCAAGGCAGGTTTAGATTGGCTATTAAGAAAAATTTCTTCCCTCAAAGGGTGGTCAAGCACTAGAACAGGCTGCCCAGGTATGTGGTGGAGTCACCATCCCTGGAAGTGTTTCAAAAACACGTGGGTGCGGTGCTTAGGGACATGGTTTAATGGTGGGCTGGGCAGTGCTGCATTAACAGTTGGACTTGGTGATCTCAAAGGTCTTTTCCAACCTAAATGATGTTATGATTCTATGATTCCACAGTACGGCGGCCAGTGCCAAGTCACTATCTATAGACAGCCCTTCCCTATAAATAGATCTCACCCAAAAGCCTCATTTTTAAAACAAAGGTAGCCTGGAAAAAGTCTTTTATGGCTTTCACTCAGTGCCTGGTGGTTCATGGCACGGTTCATGCCAGCCTCTGGTCTCTGCAGGCTGAGCCATGGGTCAGCGTGCAGTGGTGCTTACTTGCTGAGTCTGCAGGCTGATGGAGATGTCCATGGCTTGCTTTAAGGTGCTGAATGGGCAGCCCCTGGCAGCTTGATGGCCTGGCCACATCCTCCTCTCGCTGTTCGGAGCCATGCCACTCAGGCCAGTCTGCTGCCTAGTACATATATATATATATATATATATATATATATATATATATATACGTATACAACAGGCCAGGCTGGACAGGGCTTTGAGCAGCCTGGTCTAGTGGCAGGTGTCCCTGCCTGTGACAGAGGGGTTGGATGACCTTTAAGGTCCCTTCCAACCCAAACCGTTCTATGATTCTATGATTTTTTATAAATATACATATATATATACACATATATATACATATATATATATACGTATATAAAAAACAAAATTGCCTGAAACTCCAGCAAAGTGCAGCCCACCCCCAGCTCGCCCAGCGCAGGAGCCTGTTCAGTATGCAGCTCAGCAGAGCCTTTAACATTTCGCAGAACAGATGCCCACTGAGCATCTTGAAACAAATCCAAAGGTAGCGGTGATGGCTGCTGTCAGGGAAACAATAATCCCATGGCCTCGGCAGCATCAGCTGCGCCGCAGCACCGACGCTGAGCCACGTGCAATGGAGGCTTCTGCCGCTGGCTGCTTTGTCTGATGAAAGGAGCCCGGCTGGAGGTGGCCCGGGCAAGCAGAGGTGGAGATGTGGTGTCAGAGACCATAATCTTCTCATCAGCCAAAATCCCCGTCCCCGCGCAGCTGGCTGTGAGGAAGGAAGTACTGATTCTGGCTTGGTGCTGCGGGAAGTGTTTGAGCACAGGCATGGCTGTGTTGTTGTGTGCTGCCGGGGCGATTCCTGTGCCGGAGGGAGCAGGAAGGGGTTTGGGAGCGAGGGTGGAGAGGTGGTGGGGTGCAATTGGGGTTCACCTTTCCCAAAGTGAGGTGGTCTTACTCTGCAAGCTCACATCGGTCCTCCTGACAGCAGAGTAGGGGCGCAGCTCCGGAGCAGCACGGGCAGGAGGCTGATGTAGCAGGAGGAGGCGGTGTGTCTTTGGGGTGGCTGGGGTATCTTTGGGGTGGCTGGGGTATCTTCCAGCTGGCTGGGGTATCTTTGGGGTGGCTGGGGTCCTCTCCAGCCGCACGTCTCTGGCCTCTGGCCAGGCTGGGCGCATGGGAGCCCTGGCGTGAGGCATGAGAGGAGAGATGGGCGGGTGATAGATAGCAAGGGCAGTTGTTCCCATCTCACACAAGAGGAGATGGTGGTTCAGGAGCAGCATCACGCAGGTATTGAACCCACAGTTTGATGAACCACTCCACAGCATCCTTCCTGTCCCTGTGCTGTGGCACTGAGCGCTCCCTGGGAGCCATGGACATGGCCAACAGGAAAGGAGTGTCAGCAGAAGTGTGGTTTGGAAGGTGGTGCCATCTCATGGGGGAGAGCTCCGTTCACCACTTAGAAATGCCCCCCCAGCACCTCCGTTGCCCCTGCCTGCTGGGGAGCAGGTACCCACACTGGCAAAGCGCTCAGAGCTGCTGGGCAAGGGGCACTGTGGTCTGCAGCCTGCTGGCGGGGCAGCCTGTGTAACGGAGCAGAAAAAGCTGGGACAGCCAGGGGATGGAGCGCAGCGCCAGCAGCAGGGCTGTGTGCAGGGGCTGGGTGGGCTCGTGCACAAGGACACACGTTGGGAGTCCAGGGGAGATGGGTGCAACCCTTGCCACGAGCCCTTGGTGCAGTGCCGGGTTTGGAAATGATGCTCTTAGCACTGTTTAATGGCAGCATGTGGGGGAGAGTCATTAAGCAAACGACAGCATCCTTTTAACTAGTCTCACTGGCCCAGGAAATCCCCGCTGGCCTGGGAGGCAGCGAGCGCTTTGCTGTGCTGGATGTGCCGGCGCACACGCTGTCTTGATGTGCTCGGCTGGTAGCAGATGGCGCGGGGCAGAGGGTAATGTGGCTGTCCTCGGCGGACGGCAGTCCCCCGGAGCGTGCTCTGTCCTGTCAGCCTGGGAAGTGACAGCAAGACCCTGACGCTCGGCTTACAGGAGAGAGGAGACAGAAAGAAAGAGACAGGGGGAAATTACAGAGCTGGTCCCAGAAGCTCACAATAGTCACAATAATAATGCTAACCACCCGCCGTGCCACGCTGCTGACGGGGCTGGAAGGATCCGTGTGAGAAGCAGCGACAGTGTGGGGGGCACAGGGATGGAAAGTGAGTGGCGAGGAGGGGGTTTCCCCTCCTTCTTCATGCCCAGTCCTGTCTGTCTTCTTCCTCCTGTCCCTGGCTGTGTGGGGAACATCTGGGAGGGCAGCAGCCTGGGGAGCATCTCCTTCAAAAAGCTCATTTTGGAGCTGACAGTGCCACTTTGAGTGTGAGGCAGGTGTGAGCAGACCCTGCCCGTGCTCCTGCCAGAGCCGGGAGGGCAGGGGACGGCCACGCAGGGATGCAGGCAGTGGCCGTCCAGGGATGTTCGCACGGGCGAGCCCTCAGCCAGCTGAGCCAGCCCGGTGCAGCGCCCAGCCTAACAACCCCGCTCCAGTGCAGCGCCTGCATCACCTCGGCGCAGCTTGCAGGGCTGGGGCGGGTGCTCCGCATGGCACTGTGCGCTCGAGCTGCTGCCAGCTCAGGTGTCTTGTTATGGTCCGGATGTGCCCTGAAATCCCTCTGCCACCAGTAAAGCACAGAGTCTTCCCTCCCCGGCAGTGGGATCTGAGGCCGGGCAACGCTGGGGCTTGTGTGTCCCACTCTGCCTGAGCCCCGTGCGTGGGGGGGTGGGGGCGGGGCAGAGACGGGACCCTGGTGACAGGCTCTGCCCTGGCAGTTTGCTTTGCAAACAGGCTCTGGAGAAATCACCATGGCTGCCACGTCCCCAGCAGACTCAAGAGCACGGCACGCCGGGTGTGAATTCAGTCCTTGCTCGTTGTAAGCAGAGATAAGGGGAATGAGTTGTCTGGACAGGCACAGAGCCTTTCAGCTTTCACATCAGGAGACCTTGGTGCAGAGAAATCTCCTGCCCCCACCCAGATCTGCCTCATGGTCCCAACTGTCCCTTGGACCTGTCCCTGGGACTGTTCTCTCATTGCAGAGCAGAGGAAAATGCAAATGTGACAGCTTTCATGTGCTTAAGTCCTGAAGAGCAACATGAGATCTGTGTGTCATTGAACCAGGTCTGAATTCCCTCTCCTCTCCCTGTCTTCTCTGCATGAATAAGCAGCTCCTGATCTCCCTGCCGAAAGCTCATGGCTCTCCGGTCCCCAGCGCCACGTTTTAATTAATGTTCACTCTCTGGTCCTGTGTCAGTCACACATGCTACAGTGATACTGAGCGCAGGAGGTAGTTTATCACAGCGGTCGTGAATTCCTTCCAACCCCGAGCAGCCAAACACCCAGAGAGCCCGAGTTTAAAACTCTCCCACAACTTTTAAAATATTCCAGACAGCCTTCAACATCCACAGGAGTGCCAGGAGGCAGGCAGGCAAGTACAGGAACAATTAATCATTCCCTGGCTGAATTGAGCAAGATGAGCTGCTCAGGACTGCGGCATGTGCCAGCTGAGCAGGGACACAGCTCTTTTGGGGAGCAGCCCAAATTCAGAACTGATTCCGATGTTTCGTTGCTCTGACACCGTAAATCTCTGGGCGCTCGCTGCCTTTGCACACACCGCGTGCAAACTCCGCGGCGTGCCAGATGTGAGCTGGAAAGGGGCTGTTGTTAAGCTGCGTAGCCGACAGACGCGTCCTGCGGTACCTGGGCTGTGAAGCGTGCTGGGAGGGCTGCAAAGCAGCGCTGAGGGGGCCCAAAGGAGCACCAAGAAGGAGGGGAGTGCGGTGGAGCTCAGCGATGTGCATGGTGGGGTGTGCCTACCTCTGCTGGCGTGACACTGTGAGTCCCTGGGAGGAGAGGGGACCTCATCTCTGAAGGAGAGGATGGGGGTCCACATGGTCCTTGGCAGCAGGGAGGCTTTTCCTTGGGCCACCCAAGGAAGTTCCCAGGTCTCAGACGGGTGCCAGAGCCCTCGGAGCCCTCTTGGTGTGCTCCTTACACAGCTTTCCCCCTCACCAGAGGTTTAGCAGGTCCTCCTGGCCCTGCGGGCTCCCGGCCACAGGGATGCTGGGGTCCACGACCCCCAGCCGTCCTCATTCCCCATATTCTGCACATGTGGCTGGACCGGGGGCAAGGCAAGCACAGGGGGAGCTCCTGCAGACCCAGCAGTGCCGGCTCACCCTGCTTTGTTGGAAGCTGCTTTTTCCCCGCTGCCAATCTCCGTGTCATCTCCGTGTTTGAGCTTTCCAGCCAGCAGTGAAATGAGGTCTGCGAGTGAAGCCACAGCGGGGAGCGGGCCGGGTGTGTGGACACAATGGCAGCGCGTATCATTAAGGAGAGGATGGAGACTGACACGCAGGGGAGAGCTAAGGGCCCCCCTGGTGCTGCCATCAAGGCTCTGAAATGGAAATGCGAGGTCCCCAGCCCCCCCTTGCCCACCGGTTGGCAAAGGCTCTATTAGCAGGATGTGAGTAATCATCTTAAGTAGCTATCAAAGTGCACCAGCTTGTTAAGCATTTAGCCAGGTTGTGCTGACATGACCTCTCTCCTCAATCTTCCCAGCCTCAGCACGAGCAGCTAATTACCGGATCACACCTGCCACACGCCTTCTTCCCCCGCAGATAGGACAGGTCAGATCCAACGTGTTGCTTAGGTCGGTCTCCTCTTCCCAACATCACCCCCCACCTTTTATTATTAGTGGTAGCCATGCAGGGGTGGGGGAAAGGCCCCTTCACAAGCAGCTGGCCGTCCCCAGCGCAAGGGCGGCTCCAGGGGGTGGCAGGGGCTGGTGGCTGCGATCAGGGCACTCACGGCACCGGAGCTGCCAGGAAAGACCCACCACAGCTCTTGCAGGCTGCTGGCTGCGGGTGTCTCATCACTGGCACAGGCAAGCGGGTGGGAGGAAGAGGAGGCTGGGGACTATGTGATGGGGACCCTCAGCAGCATTGATGATGGCAGAGGATGGCAGAGGTCTAGGAAGTGTCACATCCTACGGGGAAGGGACAACCAAGATCTTTGTGATGTGCTGATTGCCAGGAAGACGAGGAAGGGGCTGAGCTGGAGACTGCTTGTCTTGTGGCCCATGTTGAGAGCGTGCTGGGGAACATCTCCACCTGTAGCGATGGCTCCCATTTTCATTGTTTCCATATTAAAGGACTTCTGGGTACACAGCCTTATTCTTCCCTTTCCTTCCACAGAAAAGCAAGGGCTCCTTCCCCTCGGTGTGACCCCAGGAGCAGGCTGTCCTGTGGGGAAAGCTGACACCCCATCCCTGGCGGTCTCTGCAGAGATGTTCGTGATATTTGCACTAAGTGCAGCTGTCCCCACAGGCCAGTACAGGGAGCTGGGCTCAGCGCCTGCCCAGGGCATCACCAGTGTCACATCCACAGGTCAGGAAAGGCAGAGGAGAAGCAAGGGGATGGCTTCTGATTGAGCTTGTTTTGCTTTTCAGGAGACACAGCAGCGTACAAAGACGGCGTTTACTGGATCAAGGGCCGCACCTCGGTAGACATCATCAAAAACGGGGGCTTCAAAATCAGTGCTCTGGAGGTGGAGCGTCATCTGCTCGCGCACCCACACATAACAGGTATGCTGCTGGTCCCTGGTCCCCGTGCCAGGCTGTGCCAAGAAGGGATGGCACATGGGAGCCTGGCTCTGGGCTCAGACCTGGCTCGGGGTGCAGACGCGGGGCTGCCCGGGGGCTCATGCCTGGAGGCTTTTTCCCAGCCTTCCCCGTAGGGAGGCTGGGTCTGAGCAAAGAGCAGGCTGCATTTAAAGCCTGCTGTTACTTGTCTCCCAGGGCTGAAGTCATGAAGCCTGTGGCTGGGTGCTGAGTCAGCAGCAGCTCTCACCTCTCATTTCCAAAATCTCATCTGATTTTGGAAGTGAGACCGTAATTAATTCTCTCCTGCCCTTGTGCATGACCCTGTGTGAAGGGACAGAAGTGGCGTCCCCGGCTCTACACCGCTCTCTACATCATATTGCTCCCTGTTGACTCTAAATTGTTCAAACACCATGGGGCTTCCTGCCTTTTCCCTGGAGAGAAGCACTGTTCTTGGAAATTGTGTCAGCACAGAAGTCCCCGGTGTTTTCCTGTACTAATATCCCATGGCGTCTTCCTCCACACACGGCTCTTCCCTGCACACCGCTGCCGCAGGCACCTGCCAGCAGTGCTGGACCCCTCTTCTACCCCACCCCTGACCCCAGAAATTGCTCTGCTTTCTCAGCCTGAGTCTTCTGCTCTCTCTGCAGATGTAGCTGTGATCGGGCCGCCGGACATGGTCTGGGGTCAGCGGGTCAGTGCTGTTGTGCAGCTGCGCAAGGGTGAGATGCTCTCTGTGAAGGACCTGAAAGTCTGGGCTAGGTAAGGTGCCATGGGGCAGTGCATGGTGAGCAGCACGGCACAGGGAAAGCGGGCTCAAAGCCTGCAGCATCCTCATTAGGGACATGTCAGAGGAGGGGTGAAGAGGTGGCCGGCAATGACATAGTGCCTCAGGCTCTGAGGATGGAGAAAAGACCACAGCTCCAACCTGGAGGTCACCGAGCATGTGAGATAATGGAAATAAATGGGCCTCTCACCCCAAAAGTGCCTTTGATAAATGACCTGTGTGGTGCGGCCAAGTGGCTCTTGCCCCACAGCCCCGAGCCCAGCTGCCTGCAGAAAAGCACAGAGTGAGCACCAGGACAAGGGAAGCTTCATGTTATCTCAGCAACAAGAACATTTGCTCAGCTTTTCCCGGTGCTGCTGCAATCGCTCCTTGCTTGCCTTCCTCTCCACTGGAAGCCAGTCCAGCCCAGTGCCCAGTTAACCCCAGAGACCTCTCCCATGGGATTTGGAGAGGGAGGGAGACACCAGAGCTCACAGACCTTGCTTGGAGTCATCGCAATACTGATGAGCATGGCGCAAAGCAGCCACCTGCCATCCTGCAACATTTTGGCATGAAAACCCACACCTCCTTGTTTAAATCAGAGTGCGGCCAGTGCTGGGGTTTCAGGCATCAGCCATGGGAGCGTAAGCAGGCGGGAGCCAGGAAGCAGAATCACCGCGTTTATCGCTAATATTTCATTAGTAAAATATTTAATAGCAGATTCTTTCTTTTCCTGGTAACTCCCTCCTTCAGGCTGCGGATATTTTTGGCGAGGCTGGCGCTATTTTGTAAGCGGCAGGAGCACTTGTTTCATCAGGGTCTGTGCAGCAGCCAATTAAAGATTTCCCCTGGATTTGCAAAAATCACAGTTGGGGGACTGCGATTTAGCAAATGCAAGGAAGATGCTAGCTGGCCGGCTGCTGCTCTGATTAAACAGTTACGTAGTGGGGGAAGAGAAGCAAACAAAGAAATGAATTGCACATGGGTGGCTGCTGGGGCAGAGGGGCCAAGACCCTGCCAGGGTGTCCCTTGGCACCTCAGCACTGCGCACACACATTAACCCTCTGGCTGCTGGTCATAGAATGACAGAATGGTTTGGGTTGGAAGGGACCCTAAAGCCCCCCCAGTTCCACCCCCCCACCACGGGCAGGGACACCTGCCATAGCCCAGGCTGCCCCCAGCCCCGTCCAGCCTGGCCTGGGACACTGCCAGGGATGGGGCACCCACAGCTGCTCCGGGCAGCCTGGGCCAGCGCCTCGCTGCCCTCACGGGGAAGAATTTCTTCCTCATCTCTAATCTAAATCCACCCTCTTCCAGCTCAAAGCCACCCCCCTTGTCCTGTCACCACAGGCCCTTGTACAAAGCCCCTCCCCAGGTTTCCTGGCGGCCCCTGTAGGTGCTGGAAGCTGCTCTAAGGTCTCCCCGGAGCCTCCTCTTCCCCGGGCTGAACCAGCCCAGCTCTCCCAGCCCGTCTCCAGGGGAGCGGTGCTCCAGCCCTCGGATCATCTTCGTGGCCTCCCCTGGGCTCGCTCCAGCAGCTCCATGTCCTTCTGATGTTGGGGGCCCCAGAGCTGGATGCAGCACTGCAGGGGGGGCCTCACCGGAATGGAGCAGAGGGTGAGAATCCCCCCCTCAACCTCAACCCGCTCACCCCGCTGCTTGGGGTGCAGCCCAGGGCACAGTTGGCTTTCTGGGCTGTGAGTGCACAGGGACACCAGACTCACCTGGGGCTCCTGCTCCGCCTAGGGCAGCCCACAGCCACCAGCAGCTTTTGCTTGATTTTACTGATGTTCTGGTGCAAGCCGAGATACCCCTTCTCAGCCAGGCTGAGCCTGTCCTGGTTGGTACGGGGTCTGGTGCTCCGGGGTTCTCCATCCAGGGCCCTCCATGGCCTCAGCACAGAGCAGGAGCGATGGAGAGCTGGGAAGGGAGATCGTCACCATGCTGTGTGGTGACTGCTCATCCCTAAGCCTCCTGGCAGGGACGTCGGTGACCCCAGCAGATCCTTTTATCTACCATCATGGCTGCACTTTATGGGTCACCCGAGTGTTGCTCTGGGGGTCCCTGATGCAGGGCAGGGGGCTACGCTCAGCCAGCCATGTGCTCCACTGCCTGCCCCCCTCCCAGGATGTTCCCCCTTGTCCTTGCACGTCTCTTCCCATCGCCGTCCCCAGCTCAGTGGGCAGACACGGTGCTGTTCTGCCTGTGCAGAGCAAGAGTGAGAGCCCTTGAAACAAAAGCCCCCAGAAAGTCGGAGGGGCTGACTGCCCACCCAGGGTCCTCCGGGGCTGCTTCTCCCTGCCCAGCGCCAGCTCCAGGCACTGCTCCAGCTCCCTCCGCTTGCCTCTCTCCCTCTCACCCTGTCTCTCCCCTTTATTTTTTATGTCACTTACATTCGTTTGGCCCTTTTTCTCGCGCTCCCTGGCAGGAGACACATGTCCCTCTTCAGAGTGATTCATTTTGCAGCTTTCGCCTCCAGTCGTGCTTCCCAGCGACAGGCGCCATCCCGAGTTAGAGGCATCCATATGGCAGGGGGTGCTGGTGGCGGGTGGGAGGAGGAGGGCCGGGCGATGGTTGAAGGGCTCAGCAGACTTGGCATCTCGCATTAGAGTCAGTGCCAGGACACTGCTGGAGCTGGGCACGGCCCCAGGTTGGTGACACACAGGCAGCAGAAGGCAGGAGAGCCCCCCCTCTGCACTCTGCAAATGGCAGGGGGATGGTGCTCAGCACTCAGACTCCCTCCCGCAGCGGGAAGACCCCCCGGTGGGCCGGAGCGCATGGCCACGAGTCACTGGCAAGTCACCGGCACGCACTTAGCCAGGTGGGCAACCCGTGGTGCCTGCCCTTGGGGACTGGCACCAGGAACACACCGGGGTGCAGCATCCATCGTGCCACCGCGCTGCTTTCCCATGCTGTCTCTATCGTGGAGGATCAGTGAGTCTGCACTGGGGGCTCTGCCACCAGCTGACCTGCTGAAGGCTCTCCGTGCCTCCTCCCGAGGGGCAGCTGGGTGTTTTGGGGTGCGTTGTGCTCTGCGAGTGCTCTAGGTGCTGCATGGCAGGGCTGGCTCCCAAAGGGCGGCCAAGGGTGACGCAGCGCAGGCAGTGTCCTCCGCGGCGGGGCCGAGCGCGGCAGGTGGAGCTGGGTACCAGGTGCAGGGTCCCTCACCAGCCCAAAACACAGCAAGTGATGAGCCAGGTCCAGGGTGCAGCCGGGGAAGCACAGGCAGGAGGAGAACAGGGCCAGAGATGAGCTGGGGGGGGGGGGGGGGGGGGGGAGGGGGCAAAGTCCTCCCAGGAGGGGCAAGGACAGGGCTAGAGATGAGCTCTGCACCTCCGAGGGGTCCCCTCCCGGGACCAGCTGCTGGCGACACAGCTCCCCCCTGGAGACAGGCTGGGAGCAAACACCGCACAGCACAGCTCAGCGCGGACTGGGAGCTCAGAGCTGAGCCTGAATGGGCTCCTGGGGGTGTGTGGGTGGGGGGTCCCCGGTGGGGCCGCTTGGGGCTGATGGGGCCACAGGTGCTCCCAGGACAGCTCACCCGGCAGAGGGGCTGCTCTCTAGCCCCCACCTGCAGCACAGCAACGCGTGACTGGTGTAAAGTCAGCCCTGCTGCTCTCTCAGGGTCTGTGTTGAGCCCTTAGGAAAGAGCCAGAGTATGGCCACTATTTGCCCAAAGCCACTCACCTGTGGCCCCGCTGCCTGGAGAACTGGGGTGGCTCCGTTGCTGCAGGATGCAGGGTCCTGGAGCAAACCCCCAGGTCTGGTGGCATTTGAGGGGGCTCAGGATGAGCTGGAAGTGCTGGTCTTGGTCAGCCGTAACAGACTGCGCTTCTGCGTTGCAGGGAGACCATGGCACCATACACCATCCCAACCGAGCTGATCGTGGTGGAGGAGATCCCACGCAATCAGATGGGAAAAGTCAACAAGAAGGAGCTTCTGCAGCGCTTTTACCCAGCCTAGTGCACGGCATCGGGCAGGACTGGGAGCCCGGGGCGCTTGGTCCTCCGCCGCATCCGTTCCCCCTCTACAACAGCGCTGAGGAGGTGCCAGCAGTGATTAACAGTGGCAGGTCTGGGCTTACTGCAGGCTGCTCCACAAATAAAGTCCAGTGAAAGTAGGATTCAACCCATGTGGTCTCTTTGGCTGAAGTGAGCCAGAGCTGCAGGCCACCTTTCTTGTGCAAGAGCCCTTTGCAGGGGGCTCAGAGCAGCCCTGGGTCTAGAAGGGAGAGTGGGATGAATGCTGGGGGGTCCCGGGCCAGGACTGCCACCCGTGCCAGTGCTGGCAGTGAGCACTTGCTGGCCAAAGTTGCTCTATTTAGCCCCCATGGAGGTGGTGGGAGGCAGGTGAAAAGCAGACACCACAGACACCCCTGCATCCACCCCGAGCTGGTCCCAGCCGCAGCTGCTGGGGCAGATGAGCCCGGCGGGCCCTCGGTGGGTCTCAGCCCCATGATGCCAAGCCGGTGGAGCTGCTCTGCCTGGGTGGGAAGGGCTGTCCGGGCACCCTGGCTTCCCCACCTTGCCTTCATCTGCCTCTGGATGCTCGTCCTCGTTATAGCTCTACCTCAGGCCACGTGCAACTCATCGCCAGATGAAATTACTCTTTAGATTAAACTGTCTTCAGCCAGCTGCGGTGACGCCTGGTAATTTTGCATCCTCTCTGCCCATTCTCATGGACTGAGCAACTTTCCTGATAGTCTGGTTTACAGGGGAGGAGAGCCTGAGAAGGCGAGTGGATCCTCTCACTGGTGGGATCCTGCTCTTCATGGGATGCCCCGTTACCTGCTGTGAATCGTTAGCATCCACCTCCCTGCTCCACCAGGCCCTGCCTCCCATTTCCCAGCAGAAGTGAAGAAGTAAAGAATAAATGTAAAAATCGAATACTGGCTTACGGTTACCAGCCCAGCACGTCTCCCCCCAGCCAGGCGCTCCCGTGCCAGCCCGTGCCCGGCGCAGACCGATGGCAGGGGCAGTGACACCACCGGCACAGAGCCCCGCTGCCCTGGCCGGTGCTGAGGAGCGCTGTGGCACCCACCCCATAACGGGGAGGGGAAAGACCCGGGGAGGAAGGGGCCGGGATGGCTGCCAGGGGCTTGCGGTGACCTCAGTGTGACAGAAGAGCCGTGAAGCGTTGAGGAACATGCAGGGAGCCCAGGGAGATGGGGAGGAACAGCGTGGCTGGGCAGGCGCCGGAGATGGGCTCGGCTTTTGGTCTTGGCCACGGAGTGGCGAGGGGTGCAAGCCACGGGGGGGGGGTCACAGGCTGGGGTGGGGTGGGGGCAGAGCCGAGCAGGGTGTTGGAGGCACTGGGGAGCAGATGCAGCACATGAATTACACTGCATGTGTGTGCGCGGCTGACACCAGTGCCCCCTCTGAAGGTCATCGATTTCCTGGAGGACAGGCAGTATCGATAAGCCGTACCTTTATAAACGGATTTTTGTCCCTGTTTGACTTCATGCGTGAGCTGCCAGCCCCGCGGCAGCAGGCGGTGGCGATCAATAACAGCAGCGAGGGATGGCGGCCGTGCGCTGTGGGTCCCCAACCAGTGGGTCCAGTGCCCTGGGAGGTAGCACAGCAGCGGGATGCTGGTCTGGTCCTGTCCGGTGCCAAGGGGGTGACAGGGAGCCCCAGATTTCTCCACCAGCTGACAGGACCCTGGAGGCGCTGGGAAGGGACAGGGAGCACAAGTGATGACACCGAACAGCCGTGCGCCCGCTCGGGCCACTGCTGCACCCTGCCCGCGGCAGCATCTCCAGGGCAGTGCCAGCACCAGGGTGTCGGTACTCCAGGCTCAGCAGGGGCTGGGACAGGGTCTCGCAGGGGCACCAGGAACACGGCAGAGCTCTCGCAGCCACCCCTCACCATCCCACGGCCGGCAGGCCCGGCACTCCAGCCCACGGATGCTGGCACGGTGCCTGGCTTGCCCCCTCGCCATGGAGTGCAGCAACCACCGGTCTGTGGGAGGGACCGGGCAGATCCTTTGTTAAAACATTGACGATGCAGTAAATTTTTTAACTTACCAAATAGATCAATATCAAATTATCATGTCTCACATTCATAACTCTTAAGCAAGCAACAATGGAGAGAGACAAGGTCACTGGAGAATAAATAGCAGCAAAAGCTCTTAATGATCTATCATTCTCGACAACCCCAGACACCCAGCACCAGCCCGGTGACAAGATCATTAATAAAACTCTGCAGGAACGCTATCGATTGCTTTGATGGATGATCACAGGTAGCAAATACTGTAAAACACCTGGTTGTCACACACTAAAATGAGTAGTTTGACTCACACCTTGGCGCGGGGACCCAGTGGCAGCTCTGCTGGGTTTTCTCCTCGGTGGCGGCGTTCACAGGGAGGTCAGTGGTCAGCCCCGCTTTGGGGTTGCCAACCATGCAGAACCCCCACAGCTCCACTTCTGCTCCCTCACTGCTGTTTACCCCTATATATGGCGCCTGTTAATTAAAAGCCTTGTTAAAGCACCTGGTTATGGTGGCCCAGAGCCCAGGCTGGGAGCTGAGCTGGCAGGACACGGGTTTTAGTGACCCGGTGCCACTGGATGAACCTGGAGACCTGCTCCATCCCCTCACTGCTGGATGTGGCCCTGGGACACCAACACAGCACGGACCTCAGGGATGGATGGGGTTCCCCAAGGCCATGGACTCTGCTCCCCCCATGCTACATCCGTCAGGGGTGTGGGAGGGCTGCACATGTCCCCCCCACGGCTCCTCCGGGCGCTTCGCTTGCGAGCCACGTCCGCATTAATGGTCTGATCATATGTACACAACCATTCAATTACCCCGTAATGGCTACAGGCTATTAAGCCATCAATCTCCTTCATTAAGGCCTGCCAGGCCCGTCCCAGCATCGCGCAATAAAACCATTAAAACAACAACAACCCCAAGGAGCATCTTTTATGTGTCCACCAGTAATGCTGGCCCCACCAGTGCTGGCCATCCCACAGCATCCCCCTGCCTGCAGCCCACCCTGGGGCACCTGGGGACCTGCTTGCCCCGGGCAAGGTGATACCTTGCCGGGGTGTCCCCTAGGGCTGCCCACGCCCCCATGCCCCCCTCCCCCCGCGCCCAGCAGCTCACCCCTGCCCCGGCTCGGCAGGCGGCTTGGCACACCAGGGCCGGCTCCGCGCTTTATAGCTGACATTATCTTTTATTGCCACATAAAACCCGAAGCTCCAGTGACTTTATAGCTGCTGCGCTGTGTTTGGCACCTCGTGGTTGAGCACCTCAACCCGCGCTCCTGGCTGCTCGCTCTCCCCAGCACTGGGTATGGTGGGGACAGGGCACTGCCCAGCCCCCCCAGTCCCTGCGCTGGGGCCACGACTGGTCCCACTGCACCCACAGTAGGGACATGACTGGTCCCAACACCCACAGCTCTTGCAGTGGCGTGGGCACATCAGAGGGTGTCAGCTGGGACAGGGGGACTGGGCCCCTCCAAAATAGGGTGACCCCTTCTCCGACTTGGCATGACAAGGGAGGTCGCAGGTTTGGGCCCAGCACCTGTGGGACCCCAAAGCCCTGCCCCCCCAGTGGGAGCCTCAGTTTGCAAGGGGAGGGGATGGCGGTGCAGGGGCGAAGGTCAGGCCGTGACTGCCAGAGCCATGCCACTGGCGCCAGGCAGCTCCTGTGACTGGCAGCACCGGCACCACGAGCTGAGACTGGCACCTTGTCAGAGCCTGTCACGTCTGCCACCCCCCGACCCCCGTGCCGCGGTGCCGGTGGCAGGGAACATCTGCTCCACCACCCCCGCTGCCACGGCGCGTTAGGGTCAGCGGCAGCTGCCAGGACCCCCAGCCAGCACCAGCGGGGCAGCTCCTCGTGTGACGGTGATGCGGGGTGGCGGGGCGAACAGGCGGATGGATGGGATTGGACAGACGGACAGGCAAGTGAGCGCCACTGCCCATGCCAGGGCCCAGCCACGCCGCCGGTCACCGGTGCCCAGCGCTCACCCACACATGGCATGGCTCCATGTCCCCTCCCACGGTCCCTGGGGCACTGACAGCCCTGCCACCACCGCTCAGCTGCTGGGGCTGGACAGAAGACATGTCCTGTGTCCCTCGTCCCACACCTTGTGCCATACCCGGTGTCAGTGCCCTACGAGGGCACCGCGCCCCAGATGATGCCGCACACTGGGGGGGCACCGAGGGCCCTTATTGCTAAGAAGGGGAGCGGCACCGGCCGGGCTCCCTGGGCTTGGCACCACAGCAGCCAAGCAGGGACATGGTGATGCCACCAGTGTCACCGAAACGCCGCATATTCCCTAGCCAGGGAATTTCCAGGCCCAGGGCGGCTTCCCAGCCCCGCTGCAGCCCGAGACCCCCCCCGGGGGGCGCTCCCCGCTGCGGGACCCCGGGAGGCGGGGACCGCCGGGGGCCGGGGCCGGTGGCCGGGACGATGCTGCCACCTGGTGCCGCGGCCTCGCGGAGCCGCCGGGAAGGGCAGCGGGGGTCGGGGGCGGCAGCGGGGGTCGGGGGCAGCACCGGAACCGGCCCCGCGGGTTAGGGGCAGCACCGGGGCAGGCACTGGGGGTCGGGGGCATCACCGGGACCTACCCCGGCCGTCGGGAGCAGCACCGGGACCGGCGCTGGGGCTCGAGGGCGGCAGCGGGACCGGGGGCCTTGCCAGGGCTCCAGGAGCAGCCCGGTGCTGCTCCGCCCCGTGGGGACCCACCGGGACCGGGACACCGCTGGATGCCGCCGTCTCGATCCCGCCCCGGCCCCCCGGCCCCGCCGCCAGCGCAGGCGGCCCCGGGTACGGCCGAGGGGCCGGGGCGGGCTCGCCCCGACGGGGGGCGCGGCGGAGCGGGGCGGGCAGAACCGGTCCCTGTCCCGGTCCCGGTCCCGGTGCCGGTGCCGGTGCCGGTGCCGGTGGCGGTGCCGGTGCCGGTGCCGGTGCCAGGCCAGCCGTGGCGGGGGCAGCGGGGCCGGGTTTCTGCCTCCCGCCCGCCCCGTCGCGGCATCCCCGGGGCGCGCCCGGCGACAGCTGCCGCGTTCCCGCTCGCCCTGCCCCGGGGGTCGCGCACCCCGGCCCCCCGCCCCGGGCAGCGGGGCCCCCCCCGGCGCCCCCCCTCTGCATCCCCCCGGGCCCCCCGGCGCCCGCCCCGGCGGGCCCCCGGCGGGCAGGGGCTGCAGGCAGCGCCGGGGGGGCGGCGGGGACAGCTGCCCGGCCGGGGGGGCCCGGCCCGCCCGGCAGCACATGTGCTGTCACTCAGCCAGCCCCGCGGTTATTTTAGCTCGGGGCCGGCGAGCAGCTCGGGGCTGGCGGCCGCCCTGCGCCCCGCTTCGCCATGGGCCCCCCGCTCCTCCTCGCCTGCCTGCTCGCCCCCCTCTGCGCTCGGGTAAGGGGCGCGGGGGGACAGGGGAGGGATGGGGATGGGGTGCGGGTAGGGATGGGGACCCCCCACGGTCTATGCCCCGGGAAGGTCGGACGGGATGGGGAACCCAGACGCGGTGCCGGGGGGCGGCTGGACCCCAGACCCCGTGGAGGCATGTCCTGGGGGGCGGCGGGGATGGGGATGGGGGGGACGGGGGCTTGCTGCCCCTCTGGAGGCATTTCCCCACCCCACAGATGGTGGCGGCAGCGGGGAGCCTGCAGCTCCGGCACACTGCCTGCGTTTGTGAACCAGGAGATGGGATTTGGGGGAGGGTTAGGCACTCAGAAACACTCTGCTCCCCCCTTTCCCATCCCAGCTGTGGTCCCAGACCCCCCTCCCCTGCACCCCCCTGTCCACGCATGTCACCCAAGAGCCCCTCACCGTGGTCTCAGGCCCGAGCCACATGGGGCTGTTGGGGTTCTGGCCTGGAGCCCATGGCCGGGTGCTCAGGGCAGGGGAAGGAAAGGGGACCTGCAAGGCAGGCCCCCCCCAGCAGTAGAGCCCCCATCGCCCCCCCTCACCCCCTCCCCCACCCTCCCTGAGCTCCAGCAGCCCCCCAGCAGCAGGGGAGTCTCTCCCGGGGAGGGCAGGGGGACAGCTGGAAGCCACAGGGCAGCTCCCCGGCACAGCCTCAAAACAAGCTCCTTGTTCTGCCCATCCCGTGGGACAGGCACGCAGCCCCCCTACCCTGCACAGCCCCACACCATCCCCAGGGACCCCCAGCACAGCCATCCCCGCTGCCCCACTCCCCCACCCCGGGCTGGATGCACACACGGGGACCTGGGGCACCCCGGACACCCCGGCACCCGGGGTGGGTGCAGCCACGGGTGGGTGCAGATGTGGGTGCAAGGGCTGATGCTGCCCAGATGTGCTCCCTCCCTAGGGAGGGAACAGCCGGGTCCCCCCGGGTCCCAGGACGAGGGTGGCATGGACCTGGGGGGTGGGTGGTGTGGGCTGCATGCACCTCCCTGCGCCCCTCCCAACCCTCACCTCCAAGCCCCATGCCTGCTCTGGACCCCCGTACCACACCCCCCAATTCCCTGACCCCCCCCAGCTCAGCCCTTCACAGCTCCTAAACCCATCCCAGTCCCACCCAGCTCCCCCCCTCCATTGCAGCCCCCATAACACCTGCTTCCTCAGACTCTGTTCCTAATCTCCTCCCTGTCACATCCCCCAGCTCCACTCCAGCCCCCCCAGCTCCCTATCCCCCCCAGCACCCCAGTTCTGCGGCCCAGCCGGGCCACCCGTGCAGCCTAAACCTGCCCCTGCCCCTTCTGCCTCACTGCCACGTCCATGCTGTGACATGGGCTGGGGCTGCGGCCAGGCACCGCCAGCCCGGGACAGCCCCTTTGTCCCCACTGCAGGGGTCCCATGGGGCCCAGCTGTGGCGTGGGGCCGTGCCCAGGGCACCACTGGGGTCATCTGGGAGGCACCGAACCTGGTGGGAGACCCGCCACCATCACATTGGGATGTCAGGGGACCATTGGCACTAAGCTCCCTGGGGGAGCTGGGCGACCACTCCACTCCCCCAGACCCAAACCCACCAGGGGGGCCCAGCACCGTGCACCCCGGCACCTGTGCACCCAGCACCGCAACCCCCTCCAGAGGTTTTGTGGTCACCGGCAGCACCGACCACACCAGCAACACCAGCAGCAGCGTGTCTCCCTCAGGGTGCCAGCCCAGCCCAGCCAGGCGCCGCGGCCCTGGGCAGCCCCCAGCCCTGGCGGCAGCACGAGGGTCACGGCGGGTGAAGAGGGCCTGGGTGATCCCCCCCCATCAGCGTCTCGGAGAACCACAAGCGCATCCCTCACCTCCTGGTGCAGGTAGGTGGGGAGCCCCCCACCCTCTCTCTCAGGTGGCAGAGTGGGGGCCACTCTGGGCAGCCCCCAGGAGTGGAACATGGTGTTGGGGGAGACCCAGGGCAGAGGGGGACCCCAGGCAGGAGACAGCCCCCCCCAGCCCTGGGACTGCCAGCCCTGTTTTCCCTGGGGTAGATCAAGTCGGACAAGCAGCAGCCGGGGGGGGTGATCTACAGCATCAAGGGGCCGGGGGTGGACGAGGAGCCCCTGGGCATCTTCTCCATTGACAAGTTCAGCGGGAAGGTCTTCCTCAATGCCATGCTGGACCGGGAGGAGAACGACCGCTTCCGGGTAAGGATGCTACCTGGCTGCCTGCAGCTCCCCCGCCCCCCCCAGCCAGGCCCCAACCCACCCGCTCTGCACCCACAGCTGAAAGCCTTCGCGCTGGACCTGGGCGGTGTGACGCTGGAGGACCCCACCGACCTGGAGATCATTGTCGTGGACCAGAACGACAACCGGCCCCTCTTCCGGCAGGATGTCTTCACTGGGCATGTGATTGAGGGGGCTGAGCCAGGTGGGTCCAGCTGGGGGCTGGGGACTGAGCCAATCCCCCCTGCCAGCACTCACCAGGGGGCTCCTGTGGCCACAGGGACCTGCGTGATGACGGTGGATGCTACTGATGCTGATGACCCCGACACTGACAACGCGGCACTGCGGTACTCCATCCTGGAGCAGGGTGCCACCAGCATGTTTAGCATCAACGCCACCACCGGCGACATCTGCACCACACGGCCCGGCCTTGACCGCGAGGTAGCGGGCACAGGGGGGCACAGGCAGCATTGGGTCTGGGGGTAGCCAGAGACCCCCTGGCTGGTGAAACCACAGCTCCAGCCATGAGCAGACCCCAGGCATGGGGACATGGTGGGTGTCCAGGGGGCTGGAGGGGCTCAGGGCCAAACCCCCCCTCCTTTCCCGCAGACCATGGGGGTGTACAACCTGACGGTGCAGGCAGCTGACATGTCCGGGGATGGGCTCACCACCACCGCCATGGCCATCATCTACCTGGAGGACATCAATGACAACCCTCCCGAGTTCACCAAGGAGGAGGTAGTGGCCAGGGGGGACATGCAGGGGTCTGTGGGGAGGCAGCCAGCCCCCTCGGGGGCAGCAGCATCCCAAGGGGGTAGATACCAGCCCCACGCCACTCTCCCCCAGTTCTCCATGGAGGTGGAGGAGCAGGCGGCCGGTGTGGACATGGGCAAGGTCTTCGTGCACGACAAAGACCTGGCCGGCTCGCCCAACTGGCTGGCCAAATTCACCATCCTGGAGGGCGACCCCGAGGGTGCCTTCGCCATCCGTACCGACCCCTACACCAACGATGGCGTGCTCTCCGTGGCCAAGGTGGGTGCAGGGCAGCGGGGGGAGGCCTGGGGGTCCCGTGGCTCGGCTGACCCGTGGCCCCTCTCGGCAGCCGCTGGACCACGAGGTGCGGGACCGCTTCGAGCTGACGGTGTCAGTGCAGAATGAGCAGCCGCTGGAGCCCACGGCCCCCGCCAGCCCCCGGGCACTGGCCACGGTGCGGGTGCGGGTGCGGGACGTGAACGAGGCGCCCATCTTCCGTGAGAACCCGCGGCGGGTCAGCGTGCTGGAGGGGGCCCCCCCGGGCACCCCTGTCACCACCTACACCGCCAGCGACCCCGACACCCGCCAGCTCCAGACCCTCACGTGAGTCGCAGGCCATGGGCTTCGGCACCCGGTCCCCTTGCCTCACCTCCCGGCACCTGCTGCGTTGAGGCTCCTGCGCTCGCAGCCCAGGGTGGGTGTTTGGGGGGGTGTGTGTAATGCACCCCCTGCACCCACAGCTACGCGCTGCTCTACGACCCGGCGGACTGGCTGCAGCTGGACCCCCACGCTGGCACCGTCCGCACCAAGCGGGAGCTGCTGCACCCCTCCGCCTTCCTGCAGGGCGGCTGGTACATCGCCCTGGTCCTCGCCCGCGATGACGGTGAGCGGCCCCCCCATGCTGCGTCCCCCCGCTCCTGCCTCCCCCCTTGACCCTCTGCTCTGTGCCCCCAGCCGAGCCCCCGCTCTCCGCCACCGGCACCCTCTCCATCGAGATCCTGGAGGTGAATGACCACGCGCCCCTGCTGCAGCTGCCAGCCGGGGTGGTCTGCGGGCGGCCGGGCCGCGGGGGGAGCCTGCTCCTGGGGGCCACGGACGATGACCGGCCCCCCCACGGTGCCCCCCTTCCACTTCCAGCTCAGCCCCCAGCACCCCCAGCTTGCCCGCAACTGGAGCATCACCCGCTTCAATGGTGAGGGGTGCCCCGGGGGGTGGGCTGCTGCACAGGGGGCCGCAGGGGCCCCGCTCACCCCTTGCCCATGCCCCTCCTGCAGTGACCCACGCCGTGCTGGCCGTGCTGGTGGAGCTGCCCAGGGGGTCCTACTCGCTCCCGCTGCTGCTCCGGGACTCAGGGACCCCCCCACGGGAGCGGCAGCAACTGCTGAACGTCTCGGTGTGCCACTGCGGCCGGGAGGGCACCTGCGAGGACGGTGTCCTGGCTGCCACCGCCACCGGGGCCGGCATCACCCTCGGGGCCCTCCTGATCATCCTCGGCAGCAGCATCCTCCTCCTTGGTGAGTGAGACCCCCACCATCCTCGCCCCCTCCACCTTGCCCCAGCCCCGTGGCTCTACCACGCAGCACTGGTCCTACCCACCCATCCCGAGTGCCACCAGCACGCTCCACGACCTCGCCCCCCCACCCATCGCCCCATCCTGCTCCTGGCCACCCCATCCTGTCCCTACCCATGTCCCCATGTCCCCATCCTGCTCCTGGCCCATCCCATCCTGTCCCTACCCATGGCTCCCAACACCATCACCCAATTCTGACCCCGACCAACCTCCCCTCAACCGTTTCCCTCATCACCCATCCCACCCCATCAGCCCACCCCACCCCAAATCCCTACCTGCATCCCCATCCCACTCTCCCAACCAGCTGCATCCCACCCATCGCCCCTTGTCCCAACCCATCCCTGCGTGCCCCACGCCCCTGGTCCCCCAGCCCATGCCCCCCCCTCTGCCTGCAGTCCTGGCAGCGTTGGGGGCAGCGCGGGCGCGCGGGCGCCGGCGGGCTCTGCGCAAGGGGCTGCTGCAGCGCTCGCAGGACGACATGCGGGACAACATCCTCAACTACGACGAGCAGGGCGGGGGCGAGGAGGACCAGGTGAGCAGGACCCAGGGAAGCGGGAGAGGGGTGCCCATCCCAGCCCCGCACACCCTGACCCCCCCATCCCCGCAGGACGCTTATGACATCAACCAGCTTCGGCACCCAGAGCTCTTCTCACTGCGGGCCAAGCCACCGGTGCGCAGGGACACCCCGCTCAGCTCTGTCACTCCCCAGCCCCCCCCGCAAGCTGCCCAGCAGCCCCTCCGACATCGAGGACTTCATCAACGAGGTGGGGATGGGGCTCAGAGCCCCCCTTGCCTTCAGCTCCCCATCCCTGGCGAGGCTGACCATGTCCCCCTGTCCCCACAGGGGCTGGAGGCGGCCGACAGCGACCCCAGCATGCCCCCCTATGACACGGCCCTCATCTACGACTACGAGGGCTCGGGCTCAGTCGCCAGCCCCCTCAGCTCCATCGTCTCCAGCCTGACAGACGAGGACCAGGACTACGACTACCTGAACGAGTGGGGGCCACGCTTTCGGCGCCTGGCCGACCTCTACGGGCAATAGCAGGGACCTGGGGGGGGGCAGGAGGAGGGCACCCCACTGCCCACCCGAGGGGCTGGGGCAGGGAACGGGCAGAGGGGCTTGTGCACACACGTGATGCCCAGGTGCAGCAGCTTTGCATATGGCCGTGCACAAGACACCCGGCTGCAGGGGCTTTGCACACGCGTGTGCACCAAGAGGCCTTGCGCAGGGGCTTGCTTGCCTGCAGCCCCCGTGCCAGCAAACCCCAGGACGGCAGGGGCCGAGCACATGGCCGAGCACCCTGGGGGGGGACACACACCCCCGGGGAAAGGCCCCGCAGAGCCGGGTGGGGTGGGCGAGGAGACCCCCCGGTCACCCCCATAATAAAGATCCCAGAGAAGGAGGCCGGTGGCAGGGGCACTGTGCACCCCGACCATGCCAGCTGCCCCCCCTACAAACAAGGCACTTTTATTGGCAGCCCACGGGCGCCTGCCACAGACACCCTGGGGGGGCATCACCCCCGCCCCAGGGCTCCCAGCACAGCTCCTCCTGAGGCAGGATCCAGCCCCGCCATGGGGTGGGTGCGCAGCCCCCCCAGCCCGGCCGCTGCATGTGTCCTGCTGCGCCCCACCGCCCCCGCGAGCACCCACGGGCGGGGGTCCCAGCACCGTGCTCAGTTCCCCCACAGCGGGGAGATCCTGAGGAGGGGGGACATGGTTATATCTTGTGGGGGGCAGCCGGGGAGCTCAGCAACCCCTTGGTGGAGGCAGCGAGGTGGGAGTAGTCATGGGGGATGCTGTGGGGGGAGATCAGGGGCAGGTGGTCCTCGCGGGGGGGGCTGGCGGAACAGGGGGGGGCCGGCGCTGGCTCTCGCCATCCTGCAGGGACTGGGGCAGGCTGCGGCCCTGGCTCTCTGGCAGCAGCATGATGCTGAGGACGGCGAGGATGGCGAAGGAGGCGAACACCACGTGGTGCAGGAAGAAGCCGCGGCTGTTGGGGATGGCAGTGATGGGGGCGGCTGCCTTGCCCACGAAGCTGGCCCCCACGACGAGGCCCAGCCCTGCACCCCTGCGGGAGGAAACACACTCAGAGGGGGGCCCCGGGGGACCCTCCCCAGGCATCCCCCCACCCCACCCCAGGGTAGCACAGGGAGGGTGGCGGCTGCCCCCTTACCTGACCACGGTGGGGAGAACCTCACTGGCAAAGAAGATGCTGAGGATGGTGACGGCATGGGAGGCAGTGATGCCCACCACGGACAGGGTCAGGACAATGAGGTCCAGCAGGTCTGGGGGGGGAGGGGGGAAGCACCATCAGGGGTCAAATCCTGCACACAAACCCCCACCAAGCACCCTGCTCCCACCCCCAGCTGGGGGCTGCATCCCACTGCAGGGAGGGCTGGGGTCCCTGTCCATCCTTACACTGAGTGAGGGCCAGCAGCAGAAGGGAGGAGATGCCGGTGAGGATGGCGCAGAGCAGGAGGATGGCGCGGCGCCCGAAGCGCTCGGCCGTCACACAGACGAAGAGGCAGGCAGCTGCCTCGGTGCCCACCAGGACGAAGTAGGAAGAGAAGAAATGCGGCAGGTGGGGGGCCAGGTTGCGGGTGAAGCAGTGGCGGATGCCAGAGCCGATGAACCTGCAGGAGATTGGGGTCAGGGGGCCGCGGGCCAGACCCCTCCCCACCGGCACCCCCCCACCTGCTCACGCCGTGAAGCCAAGGATGACGCTGTTCTTCCAGATGACCCTGGTGCCGAAGATCTCGCAGACGGCGTGGTACCGGGGCTGCGGGGACCCCTCAGACAGGGACTCCAGCTCTGCCGGGACAGGGGGAGCCGGGTTAGAGCCAGGACCATCCCACCACCCTCGGCACCACAGTTTTGGGGAGGGGGCCCAGCAGCCACACTGGCAGCCCCCACCACGCACCGGCGAGGAGGCTCTCCTCGTGGCAGGAGCTGTCGTCGCCAGGGCCACTGCTTTCGGCCAGCGCCTGCAAGGTCTTCCTGGCCCTCTCCAGCTGCTGCGTGGCCAGCAGCCAGCGCGGTGACTCCAGCAGCAGTGCCGGGCACCTGGAGCGCGAGCATTGGTGTCACAGGGCTCCCCAGGAGCCTGGCCCCCCGCCAGCGCTGACCCCCCCCCCCCTTTCCCGGTTTCAAAGCAACGCTGCCCAGAAACCCTCAAGTTCAAACCTGAGCAAACATTTACCCAGGGCGGGGGGTCCCGCACCCCACCTGAAGAGCCCCCAGCAGCCTTTGATCCCCGCCGCGGCCCTGGGCAGGGCGTGCTGGGTGCTGCCGCTGCACTCCCTGGGCATGGCACCCCCCTCCCTGAGCACGCACCCCCCAGCCCGGGGGGGCCTTACCACCAGCAGGCAGCCAGCAGAGCCAGGATCATGGTGACGGTGCCCTGCAGCACCCGCCAGTCCCGGCACAGCACAGCCAGCCCCGGCAGCAGCAGCTCCCCGGCGATCCAGAAGAAAACGGCCACCATCGTCACCCCCAGTCGGTGCGGGGGGTCACACAGCTCCAGCCCTGGTGGGGGGGAGGGGTGCACCGTGGGTGCCACAGGTGCGGGGCATCCTGCCCCCCAGAGCATCCCGGAGCACCCCCGGTCCCCAGGGCACCGCACCACACTCACGTGCCACGTAGAGGGAGAGGAAGGCGCCAGCCAGCGCCGCCCCGAAGAGCAGCCGCGCCACCAGCACCATGACGAAGTCGATGGCCAACGCCACGCCGAGCCCCAAGGGCACCGCCAGCACCAGGGACACCACGAAGGCAGCCCGGCGGCCAAACCTGCCGGGGGATGGGCTGTGAGCGGGGCTGGGCTCGAGTCCCCCGCCCCCGGGGACCCCCGGTTACCTGTCACAGGCCAGGCCGGCGGCAACGCTGCCCAGCGTCCAGCCCAGCAAGTGCGTGGTCTGCTCCAGGGGCACCTTCCAGCGCGAGGCGCAGACCAGGTCCCACTGCGGGTGAGGGGGCACGTGGAGGGGGGACGTCAGCACGGGCGGCCCGGCAGACACCCCACCCCCACCCCCGCCAGCAGAGTCAGGAGATGCGTCCAGGGGTTTCTGGGCAGCCCCCCCGCCCCCCAAACAGAAATGTGGGGCCAGATAGGATGGTGCTGGTGGCCCTTAGAGCCCCTCAGCACCCCTTCCCCAGCGCTCCCCCCAGCTGCCCCCCCCCGCCCCGGGTGTCTCCCACCTTCTCCCCTTGAGGACCCCCTCCCTTCCCCAGGACCCCTGCTCCCCCCAAGCCACCTCCCTCACCCCCCACATCCCAGGACACCCCCCCTCCACAGCCAGGGCTTTCCTGGGGGACCCGTGCTGGGGTCCCTGTTCCAGGGGCTGGGATCCCCAGTTTGTACCCCCTAGACCCCCCCCCGCAAAGACATCCACCGCCTCAGCCCCCTCCCCTTGTCCCCTCCAGACCCACAGAACCCCCCACCCCTGGGACCCGCCGGGACCCTCTCAAAGCCCCCAGTCCCGAGGTACCCCCAAGACAAACAGCCCCAACAGCCTCCCCAGCCCCCCCTTGATCACTCCAGCCCCACAGACCACCCCCAGCCCCACGGGTGTCCCCCACTCCCGGGACCCCCCAAACCCCAGACACTCACCCCCCTAGACATCCAGTCCCACTGCCTCTCCAGACCCGACCCCCCCACACCCCTCAACCCCTCCTGTCCCCAGGGGACCCCTCCAGATCCCCCCACCCCTGGGGACCCCCGGTACCCCCAAACCCCGGCACTCCCCCTCCCCAGCCGTCCATCCCCCCGGCCTCCTCCCGACCCACAGATCCCCCCCCCCGGCCCACGGGTGTCCCCGCACCCCCGGGCACTCCCCCCAGCCCCCCCGCGCCCCCCAACCTGGGTGACGAGGTTGGAGCGGAGCCCGGCGGCGGGCAGGGCGTAGTGCCAGCCGCGGGTGCAGGGCCCGGTGCCGTTGGGGCGGGCGGCCCCGGGGCCGGGCCCGGGCCGGTACCGGTACAGCTGGCAGGGGCTCCAGCCGCCGCGGAGCCGCGGGACGGCGGCACGGAGCAGCGCGGCCCCCGCCAGGCGGCGGAGCGGCGGCGGCAGCAGCGCCGCGTCGGGCCGGCAGCGGTGGGACGGGGCCGCCCCCAGCGCCCACCCCAGCGCCCACCCCAGCGCCAGCGCCGCGCACGGCGCCCACCCCCCCGCCGCCCGCCGGCCCCGCGGCCGCGCCGCCGCCCCCGCCGCCATCGCCCGCCGCCGCCGGGACCCTCGGGCTGGGCTGGGCTGGGCGCGGGCAGGTGGGGGCGGCCCCGGCGCGGACCGGCCCCCGCGACAGCCCCGCCCCGCCGCGCCGGACCCCCGCCCCGGGCTGCCGCGCTCGCCCCTGCCGGCCGCGGCCCCCGAGCCCCGGTTCGCCCCTTCCAGCCCCGGCTCAGCACCCCCAGCCAGCCCTGTTCGCCCCTCTCCCCACTCGCCCCCAGCCCAGTTTGCCCCTTCGAGCCCCAGCTCTGTCCCCCCCCCCCCGAGCCCAGCCCAGCCCCCAGCCCCGGCTCAGTGCCCCCAAGCCCAGTTCAGGCCCTGACTCAGCCCCCCAGCCTTGTGCTCCCGCTTCAAGCCCAGTTTAACCCCCCCAGGTCTCCCCCCAAGCTCAGTTTGCCTCCCCCCAGCCCAGTTTGTCTCCCCCAGCCCAGTTCACACCCCCCAGGCTCAGCTCTCCCCTTCTGGCCTGGTTTCCCCCCCCCCCCCCCCAGCCCAGTCTGGTCCCCCCCAGCCCCAGCGCTGTCACTCCAGCCTGGTTTCCCCTCCGAGCCCCCACCGCGGTGAGTCCAGGAGCTGGTGTGGGGCTGCCAAGCTTGGACAAGTGCCCCCACCGGCCCCAGCTCAGTGCCCCAGCCCGGTTTGTCCCCCCCAGCCCACTTCACTCCCCTAAGCCCTGACTCAGTTCCCCCCCAGCCCACTGTACCCCCCCAAGCCCAGTTCAGGCTGCCCCAGCCCTGGCTCAGTACCCCCCAGCCCCAGCTTAATCCCCCCAAACCCAGTTTGCCCCCCCACCCCATGGTGCTCCAACCCAAGGCACCCCCTCGGCACAGGGGGACCCATGGGTCCAGCTGGCGCTGGGGGTCCTGGGGTGCAGCTGGGGGTGCCAAGGCCCAGCTGTGAACGCCCACAAAGGCACCCGGGTCCCCCTAAACCCCAAAGGGGGCCGGGGGGGTCTGGCCCCCCCCAGAAGGGAACTGCTTGGAGCCCCACTGGCACCCAGCACCGTGGTGAGCCAGGGGGAAGAGCCAACAAAGCACCAACTGGTTCTTTGTTTTGTCTCTCCTTTTAAAAATTCATTCACCAAGACAACAGCATCGCGCTGGCGCTCTGCTCCGTCCGTGCAATGGCAGAAAATGCCACCTGCAAGATGGCACCTGCCGAAAGGCCACGGGCTCCCACCGGGCACCGCTTCCATCCTCTGCCAGGACGGGCCTCGGCCGTGCCCGCTGGCTGGCGGCAGCGCCTGGCTGGCTCCCGGGGCTGGGCAGCTCAGGCAGCGTCCACGCCAGGCTGGGGCCTGCGGACAAGGCAGCGCACATGCAGTGCCTGCAGCGCACCCGCAGCGCACACACCACGCACCCGCAGCACCTGCAGCGCACCCGCAGCGCACACACCGTGCACATGCAGCACCTGCAGCGCACCCGCAGTGCACACACCACGCACCCGCAGCACCTGCAGCGCACCCGCAGCGCACACACCGTGCACATGCAGCGCCTGCAGCGCACCCGCAGTGCACACACCGTGCACATGCAGCACCTGCAGCGCACACACCACACACCCGCAGCACCTGCAGCGCACCTGCAGCGCACACACCGTGCACATGCAGCGCCTGCAGCGCACCCGCAGTGCACACGCCGTGCATGTGCAAGCGCCTGCAGCGCACACACCACACACCCGCAGCACCTGCAGCGCACCCGCAGCGCACACACCGTGCACATGCAGCGCCTGCAGCGCACCCGCAGTGCACACACCGTGCACATGCAGCACCTGCAGCGCACACACCACACACCCGCAGCACCTGCAGCGCACCTGCAGCGCACACACCGTGCACATGCAGCGCCTGCAGCGCACCCGCAGTGCACACGCCGTGCATGTGCAAGCGCCTGCAGCGCACACACCACACACCCGCAGCACCTGCAGCGCACCCGCAGCGCACACACCGTGCACATGCAGCGCCTGCAGCGCACCCGCAGTGCACACACCGTGCACATGCAGCACCTGCAGCGCACACACCACACACCCGCAGCACCTGCAGCGCACCCGCAGCGCACACACCGTGCACATGCAGCGCCTGCAGCGCACCCGCAGTGCACACGCCGTGCATGTGCAAGCGCCTGCAGCGCACACACCCGCGCACCCGGCAGGGCAGCACCATCCTCACCAGCCCCACGAGCACGGGTGGATTCAGCAAACAGGGCGGCAGCGGCCCACGCAACCCTTTCCCGAGGTTCGGTATCAAAAAGCAGAGAAAGGAGGCTGCCGGGAGCATGGCCGGTGCGGCACCCTGGCAGGCGCCTGTCCCCGGCACGCAGGGTGGCAGCACCCCAGAACCGGTCAGGGTGCCATCGCCCTGCCTGCCCTGCCCGCAACCGAGCGCCGGCAGCCCGGCACAGCGAGCTGCAGCCTGGCACTGCGCCGGCCTCCACCGTCCTTCTCCAGGCTTGGCAGCCCCACACCAGCTCCCGGACTCGCAGCGGCTGCGGGGTCTGTCAACGCAGCAGCCCGAGCCCGAAGAGCCTCCTCCGCGTTGCCCTGTGCCCCCCGTCAGCAGGCAGGGCTCCCCTCTCCCTGCGACCCAACCTGCGGCGCAGCTGCAGGGTCGGCACCGCAGGGCTTGCAATTCCACCGCACGTGAAGAGGCCAAGGAAAGAGGAGACAAACGAGGCGGTGACAGAAGTCAGGTCAGCAACCGGAGATCCCTGCAGCACGGACCGCGGCCGGACCACCTGCGCTTACCCGAGTGCATCTGACGGGCTTTCATGTAACACCGCGCACCGTCCCGGGCCGTGCTTGTTCCTTGACAGGGAAAGTGCTGCCTAGGGTGAACTATACATAGAAAGATAATTTTAATTAATTTATTTATTTCTTTACACATAACTGAAAGTGATGTTACAGTACATAAGTTATTTACAACTGTGCAGTAATGTGTTGCAAAATAAATTATCTAGAAGGCAGCAAAAGTACATTGTTAATGTATATAAAAACTGTACAGCATTTATGGGATACAATTTTTCTTTATATGAGTATTGGCTCTGTAGTGTTTTCAAGTTATGTTCTCAGAAAGAGAAACGAAATGCCCAAGATTAAAGGAAAAAATATATAAACCACATGGATTTTACTCCATTAAAAACACAGTTGGCAAAGTCCTTTCTCTGCATCGCCATTTCCCCGCCCGCCGCTGGCCGTGCCGCCCCGGCGCACGGTGCACAGGCAGCTCCTCCGCTCTCCCGAAACGGTGGCGAGGGGCTGGTGCGGGGGTGCCGCGGGCGCACCCCACCTCGCAGCCGGAGCCGTCCACACCTTCAGAGCCGCGTCTGCCCAACTTGGACGCTTTTTGTTTCTAATTGTTTTTGTTGGGTTTTTTTGTTGGTTGTTTTTTTGTGTGGTTTTGTTTTTTTTTGTTTTTTGTTTTTTGTTTTTTTTGTTTTGTTTTTTTTTTCAGACATACCCAGGATGGAACGAGAAACTCAAAACACCCCCCCCTCCCCCCATGGTTTCCTACTGCAGCTTCTCCAACAGGAGATCCGCGACCGGTGGAAAACAGAGAGCTGGAAATCACGGTGTTCACAAGTACATGAATCACGTGGTTGCTGGCCCCGCTCAGCAGCTTCTGCCACACACAAACGGTGTCCTTGGCCTCCTCCCTCCACGCCTCTGCCAGTCTCTTGGCCGGTGAGTGCTCGCTGCCCGCGCAGACCGGCTGCCTCCCTGCCGCAGCAGCCGGTTGGAAAGGAGATGTGCCCCGGCCCGCTGCCCGGCGGAGCTGCCGTCAGTCCGGAAGCGAGGGACACGTTGTGAAGAAAGTGCAATTATTTTTCTTATTGTTTTGTTTTCTGCCGATAGCTGCTTCCTCCTCCTCTGACCAGGGATTCATCAGCAAGCGGTAAGGGTGAATGTGAGCTCGACCGCCCGACCTCGGAGGGCTCCCGTCCGTGCCAGTTTTCAGTGATGTCTCCTGGTTTTGAACTGTCATGCCGGCAAGAGCACAAAGTCATCGTTCACATCGACCATTGGCACATAGAACGAGGGCACCTCGTTCACACAGAGGGATTTGTGCCCTGCGGGGTCCAGCTCCTGCACCTTCAGCTGCCACTCCATCCTCTGCACTGCGTTCAAGGCGGCAGCTTCGTGTTGCTGTCGCATGAGCAGGCACGTCTGGATTGGGGGAAAATAAAACCGAGCAGAGATGAGGGGGGAAGAGGGCAGGAGGCTCCTGCTGCGGGTCCCACCCAGCAAGGGCAGGGGACCTGCAGCCATCGCAGCGGGCAGAGCAGCAAGCCGAGCAAGGGGCACCACATGCATCCTCGCAGGAAGGAAACCTGGACTTGGGATGTCTGCTGAGCCCCATTCCGGCTGGGGCAGACCCGAAAGGGCCTTGTGGCGCAGCTCTTAAAGGCTCATAAGCACTCGAGAGCACCGAGCCTCGGCAGCCAGTCCCCATCGGCCCCAACAGCGGCCCTTGGCTGCCTGGGAACAGGGTCCTGCTCCCTTCGTGGGAGCTGCCAACTCCCTGCGTGTCACCAGCTGAAAGCACAACCGTCCCTGCTCCCTACCGTGCCAGTTTGCCACCCTGAGCTCTGCAGAGCACTCTGCAAATCCCTGCATGGGCTCCTGCCACCTTGAAGTTTGCCGTAGGTTTTGAGCTTGCTGCAGCATGCATCGCTGGTGAAGAGCAGGCCCCGAGGGCTTAACTGACCAAGAAAGCTCCAGACCACATGGCTGAAGGAAAACAACAGCCAGCCAGCCGACCCTCAGCAGAATGTCTCTGCTTTCCCCCTTCTTGGACCCAGCAGAGGCAACCGTGCTTCCCCAGCCCCAGCCAAGCTCCCACCTCCCCACTGTGCCGTGCACAGCAGCGTCACTCACTGCGCAACGCTGCCCGGCCCAGCTCGGGACACGAAGGCAGGATCCAGGCTACAGCAGCAGCCAGGACCCCCTCTCGGAGAAACCCTCCCAGCAGGAGACAGAGCAGCAGGACCTGCTGCCGCCCACATGCCACAGCGGCAGCTCAGAGCACCTGCCCTGCTCACCTTCATTCGATCGTACTTGTCGTCCACATCTTGCAACCAGGAAATGAACTGTCGCGCGTTGAAACGGTCTCTGACCGATTTGTTTTCGTCTCCCTAAGCAAACGACAGCAAAAGGGAATTAAACGGTGGGTTTTCTTTCTTTCTTCTTTTTTTTTTTTTTTTTTTTTTTACTTTAAGCAGTTACAGGTCTAAGAAGCTACATTCTTAGGACACACACTCATCAGAAACAAGAAAGGTGCCTGCACCCAGCACGCTGCTCCCAGGTGCTCTTGCAGCCCTTTGCCAGGGCTTCAGCCTCAGAGGTGCACACGCGTGCACACACTCCCCATTTCTACTCGGTTTGCAGAGAATCTGCGCGTGCCAGCCCGTCACAGCACCCGCACCTCTCTGTCTCCTTCTACTCATGCCCGAGATAGTAACGTCTTCGCTGCAGAAACCAAGACACTTTGAGGGAAAACGCTGCGGGAGAAATCAAGGCTCCTGGATCAATACACCAGGTCACTAATAAATCCCAGGATCCTGTCCCTGCACAGGATCCCTCTGGCCTCGCAGCAGCCTGCTTCCCTGAGCGGCCAGGCTGGCAGCAGCCACAGGGCGCAGGCTGCAGGCGCTGGTGGGATGGCTCGGGCCACCGTGCGGCCGCCGGCTGCAGAAACTGGACGTGATTCCCCCTTCTCCAGCACTGAACGATGTGAAATCAAAGGCAGAAATGACTGTTTCTTGTGGGCTGTGAGACAGAGCCTGGCTCTTTCAAAGCCACTATTCAGACACAAATCAATTTAATGGCTCTCTCCCCTTCCTTCAACAGGAAGAGGTATCCCGGAGTGCAGTAAAAGAAACCTTTCAAGTGTGTAGACGATCCAGATCAAGAAGAAGGGCAGAGGATCCTGCGACTCACTGATAAATGGTGAGTCATCTCTGCTTCTAACAAGACATGATGCTCCCTGGATCCCCATGTTCCTGGATGTATTTCCTTCCCTGGCACGCACACGGGGTATCCCAGAACATGCGACACCAGAAATTGGTGCAACCTGGGCACGTGCTGGGGAGGGCTCCAGCAGCATCTGTGTGCTGCGGTGGGCGACAGGCACCCGAGCAGGAAGAGCATTAGTAACTCCTGCACACATCCCTCCCTCCAGAAAAGCACATCTCTCCCTCGGGGTCCTGCACAGCACCTCTGAGACACTTCTTCCCTAGCAGGGCAGGCACTGACCTGATTTTCTAGAGGCATGTTATAGACCTCGGAGTCCAGCAGCATGGTGCAGGCACTGAAGGGCACAGCCTGGTTGGCAATAGTCCTTGCTGCCCGACAATGAACTCTCAAAATCTCCTGCTCGCAGGAGACGATGAGCTTCTCCTGAGGAAAAGCAAACGAAGCAGTGAGTGTGGCAGCCTCTGTCTCCCCAGCAGAAGGAATAGGAGGCCTCTTCCCCAGCAGGAGTTTCCCCTCAGCGCTCCCTTACCCGCTCTATGCTGTGCTGGAGCCGCAGCTTCCCCCGGACGGCTTCCTGCTGCTTGAAGAGCTCCTTCAGAGGCTCCGCGAGCGACGGTGGCGGGGCAATCTGCGGGCACACGACAGCGGAGGGTTAGAGCCAGCCACGCTGCTGCGTGCAGGCCCGCGGGTGCCTGCTTCCCCAGCCACAGGGGCCCTGCCTGCGGCACAGCCACCCAGCCGAAACGCACACCGGCCACGGCTCGGAGAAGGGCTCTGTGCCGCCCTGCGGGGTGCTATGCGGAGCTCGCCTGAGCTTGTTTCCTCAGCAGGCAGGTGGCAAAGGACAACGTCCTGCCGGTGCTCAGACCACAGCGAGGGGTGAGGCAACACGGCAAGAGGTGTCCAGTGCTGGGAGGCGAGCTCGGCCTGCAGAACCAGAGCCTAAAGCACCCTACAGACTGCCCCTGCGGCACAGAGCGTGTCTGACACAGAGGATGACACACGTGGAGCAACGCTGCCGGGAAGAGCCCAGTCCGCGCAGTGGGAAGGGTGCTCGTGTCCCGATCTGTCCTGCGCCTCCCCGGGGAGCGAGGCGCTGCCCCGGCACAGCCCCGCACCGCAGAACAGGCGCAGGTGGCTCTGGGTCAGTCTAGGAAGGAACAGGCAGATGTGAACACAGGCTACAACTGCTGCAGGACACACGCGAACGGTAACTTGTGCATGGGCTACGCTGCGACAGAAATACCCGCAGACCCGGGTATTTTACCCTGCCTGCAGCAGGGAACGAAGCCTGACGTAGCCGGTCGTATCGACCCTCCTCCTCCAGGCTGGATCCTGGATTTACTGCCTGCAGCATTAAGTTTATTGATGCATTTGTATTAGCAAGTCCATTCATGCAGCACAGCAGTGAAATGCAGATCCCATTGCCAAGGAGCGAGTGCTATCGGCCAGTCGGATATCAGAGCTTGGGAAAACGAAAACAGGAGTTAAGAGCCCAGTTGTCTTTTTCTTAGCCTTCTAGGTTCATTATCCAATTACTATACTGCTTGTAAAAGCACTTTTGCCTTCCAGCTTCAAATCCAGTGGATTTATACAAACTGGCTCTAAAGCCTGAACAAAACTCAGGTTCCTAAGCACAGCCCAAGGTCTTCTTTGCAAAAATGCAGCACCTCAAAGGATGCATTTATCACGCAGCCATCCACTTAGTGAGACTTAGATTCGTCATCACAAGCGTGTTCTAAAAGTAGGCTAAAGCTGTGGCTGGGGCACTCTCAGCATTGCAAAGACTCTCGTGGCACACAGGGGACAATCTGGCCGTGCTTGTAGCAGCAAGGGAGGGGACAGTCCCTGATGGTGCTGTTTAAAGAGAGAAGACGACTCACCACTGGAATATGGAGCTTGCTGAGAGGCTTGCCATCCAACAGGTAGGAGCCTGTGTAGGTAACGTATTCAGCGTAGCACTGTGGAGCCTGGGGAGTAATATAGCAGAGGATTTTCCGCTTCTCTTCAATCTTTTTCCTGATCTGGAGGTACTCAAAGTAGGGGTTGGACCTGTCACTGTGATAAGGTTCAATGTCGTCCAGTTTTATAGCGTCTACAATAGCTGCCAGTGTTTGCTGTATCATCTCCCTCGTTTGCTGGGTGGAAGTGTTGATCTGCTGCTGCAGCTGCTGGTTGGAGCGCTGGAACCGGCGCTTGCGCGGGTGCTGAGCCTGGGAATCGTCCTCCTCTGTGATGCGGCCTTTGGCACGTGTGGCGGGCGTGGAAACGGGAGGAAATTCCTTCTCAGAAGAGGCAGCGTTCTGCTTGTTTTGGTTGGCGAGCATCTGAGCCCTGTTCCTGGTAATCCGCTGAGGAATCTCTTCTATTTTGGGTGGCTTGGGAGCTTCTGCTACTGGTTTTTGTACTGGTTCAGCGATTTCTGCTTGAGCGTTGCCCGGAGGTACATCTGCCTGGGAGGAAGGGACCTGGCTCCCCCCACGTGCCGCAGCACCCTCCTGTGAAACACTGCCCTCGGAGGGGGCCGTGGGCGGGGGACAGGGCTGGGAGCTGCTCTCTGCCACCCCACCAGAAGAAGAGAGGTCTTCGTGCACGGCCTCCACCTCTTTGCTCTCTGCCTGAGCAGACTCGGACGGGGTCTGCTGGAAAATCTGTGCTTCCGAGTCCTCCGCTCCTTTTTCCTCAGCTGCGTTCAGTGCTTCCGAGGTGGCTTCTTGCGCAGCCACTTCTGGTTTCTGCTCCTCGGCTTGTGGCTCCGTCTCCACGGGCAGGACAGCAGCTGCCTGGCTGGCCAGAGGCTCCTCTGGCTCCCCGGACGCTATCACGGACGTGCTCGCTTTCCCCATCCCAGCGCCTGCTTCCGAAGCTGCTGCTGGGCTCTCTTCCACCGCTTCTGCCTCGGCCATCTCTGCCTCTGCAACATCCTTGGGTTGGAGCGGCAGCTCTGGTAGGGAGAAGGGGCCAAGGTCCAAGTCATCTTCTGTGTTGGTGAAGGGATCAGGCCACGTTACCGCCTCCTCTGTATTTGCAGGCGTGGCATTGTTGTTTTCCAAATAGGTGTTTTCTGGTGTGCTAACAACTTCTGCCTGAGGTTCTGCTGGCATACAAGGGGGCTCTGGAGGTATCTCAGGTGCTTCTTCCGGAAGGGGTTTGCAGTTATTGAAGAACGTGTCTAACCTAGTAGGGGACATGTATGGAGCTTGCTCTTCGGCGTTTGCTGTTTCTCCTGGAACGGCTTCCTCAGCGTCCTCCTTGACCTCATCGAGCCCCGGTTCAGACACTGATAGAGGGTAAGATATGGGAGAGACGGGGTAGGAGCTGTCTGCGGGAATGAAGGCTACTGGTGTAGGATGAATCGGCTCTAGGGAACAGAGTGGAGGTTTAGGGGACTCGGAAAACCTCTGGGGAGATTTCATCAGAAGCTCTGAGCCCATGGACCAGGTGACAGAGTGCTCTGCTGGGTTACCCATCAGGCTGGGAGGAATGGTGGCGTTGGGGTTTCTGGAAGGAGGGTTAACCCAGTCTATATTGTTTTGTTCTGGCATACCCGAACTAAAATGGTTTTCTTCAATTGGTGGCAAGTAGGTAGATTCTGGTGGCATAATGGAGGCAGTAGCTTGCTGCTCTTCCGTGGTATCCAAGGGCATGCCGAGGTCGGGGGGAAGAGCACTTTCTACTGAAGGAGCCAGCAATTCGTCTCTGTGCGAAGGGGAGGATTTTGCTTGTAAACCAGAAAAGACACTTTCAGGCGACTGGGCGACGCTGCTGACAGCCCCTGGCGTGCAGTGCAAAGCTTCCACTTTTGGCGATGAAACCCCATAATCTGGTGAGTAATACCCAGGAGATAAACACTGGAACTTCTCAGCAGGAACAGAAGGAAGGGGAACTTTCTCCTCCATCAAATGCTGCACTGGAGAGTCATAATTCGATGTCGCCGGGACGCTTTGCTGTCTGAAAAATTTATCTCCAACGCTGAATTCTTCTTCAGGTGCCCTTCTGATATCAACCGAGATGGAACGGTACAGGTTTGTGGAGGGTATGGTACGAGTCGGGGTCTGACTCGGGTTCTCGGGGAGCCCACTGGAAACATTCGCGTATCTGTCGAAGAAGGATGGAGAACAGGCGTTCATGGACATCGTGGATATGGGCAGCGAGTGCTGCGAGTCCGCGCACTCAAACATCAGGTCTGTGTAGTCTTCGTTGCTGCACGAAGGAGTCCTGGGTGTCTGCATCACCTCCTCGTAGCTCGGGCAAGAGACGACAGATGCTGGGGTCGGAACTCCCGTCGGCCGGCTCTGGTCCGGCCTGGGAGATGCCGGGAGGATCTCCTTCAGCTGAGGACCCGTTATCCAGTCCTTCGAGTCCGTCCCAACAGCAGGCTGCGCCTTGTTTTCCGGTGACAGTATAGGAGTCAGCGGACCCAACTCTTTAAGTTTCTTGTCCTTGAGCTGAGTATCCAGCGTTAATGGCTTCTTTGTTGCCAGATCCAGGCTCCTCTTGCGCACATCTTCCGAGCTCTTAAGTTTGTCCTTTAATTTGGGGTCTCCAGACCTGTGCCTCATTTTCTCCATTTGCTTCATTCTCTCTTTGTGCCTTTTGTGGCGCTCCTCGATTTCCAGGTCCTTCTGGCTCAGCATCCTCTCAAAGCTGGTCATCATCAAATCGCCGTCTCCCAGAAGTTTCTCCCTTGGCCTGGCATCTTTCTTGCCGCTGTCTTTGGAAAGGGTTATTTTTTCATTCCCATTGCTTATTTTTATGGACTCTGATTTGTCTTTCTCTTGGTTCTCCTTGAGCTTCTCCTTCAGTTTGGTTTCACCGAATTTGAGGTTGTCCTCCTTTGATTTATCTTTAAAGGTGGTAACTTGAGGACTGTCCTTGTCTTTAAGTGTTGACTTTGGCTCATCTTTGTGATGTTTAAAGAAACCATCTGCGTGTTTGTCTCTATGCTTTTCCTTTTCCTCCTTCCATTTTTCCTTGTGTTTGTCTCGCTTCTTTTTCTCCTTAACTGTGCTGATGGTGCTGGAACTGTATGTCTTTTCTTTTTCCGCCTTCTTTGACAGCTCTCTTTCAGAATCATTTTTATCTTTCTTTTCAGAAAATAAGTAATCAATGCTTTTCTCTGGTTCCTCATCAGGCTCTGCCTTCATGTTATAGGAAGTGCTAAAAGCCTCCCCATCCACCGAGAAATCTTTTTCATAATGAGTGGAATCCTTTCTGCTGCTGGAATCTTTGAATTCTTCTGTTTTTTCCTTCTTCTCTGTCTTCTCCTTCTTCGCTTTCTCCTTCTCGTGACTTTTCTTTGACGAAGATGAGGAATGTCTGTGTCTCTCCTTCTCCTTGAGTTTGTCCTGCAAGCAGGGTAAAGGGAGAGAGTCCTTAAACTTTTCTTCAGCAGCATCAGTAAGAGAGAGGTTAGAAGACTCAAAGAGGCTGGTCAGCCCTGGGTCTTGACCTCTGTCTGTGAAGCTGTCGGAAGAGATCTCACTGATTTTGTCATTGGAGTCATCTCTGTAGTCATTCAGAGCCTCCTCCTCCAATTTCTCCAGCAGGCTCTTCTCTGACTCCCCTCCTTTCGAAGACTTCTTCTCTTTGGAATGCTCTTTATCCGGCTTCTCCTTATGCTTGCTTTTCACCTTGTCATCATTGGCATGTTTCTTTTCAACCTTCTCTGGGAGCTTCTGTTTGTTTTTCTTCTCTTGAGTGGAATCTATGGACGTTCTGTCTTTCCTGTCCTTGTACTTCTCGGTAGAGTCTTTATCTTTCTTCTCTTTGTGTTTTTCAAAGGAACTCTTCTCCTTCTTCTCTTTCCCTCCTTCTGATGTTCCTTTGTCCTTCTTCTTCTCCTTGGAGTCCTTATCCTTCTGCTTCTCTCCTGGATGTTGCCGGTCAGAGGAGTACTTGCGGTGCTTGTCGGGGTACAGCTCCTTCTCGGCAGCTGCACCGTCGTCCTTCTCCTGCAGACTGTCCAGGCGATGCATTTCGCTCCCAGCAGAGTCACCAACTTTGAACCCAGTCAAGCTGTAATCGTCCCTCTCATCTTCGCTTTCGTCTGTGAAGATGTCTGCAATGCTGTACCAGCTCTTCTCCTTGCCTTTCTTCTCATCCTTTTTCTCAGAGAAGTCCTCTCGATCTGTGGAGAAGTTTTTCTCTTTCTTCTCTTTTACCTGGTCGAAAGAACTCTTCCTTTCTTTGTCTTTGCTGTGCAGGTCTTTGTACTTCTCTTTAGTTTCCTTCTTCTCTTTGAAACTCTTGTCCAGCTCTTTGTCTTTCAGCATTTTCTCGGGAGCAACTTTTTCATTTTTCTCCTTGTCGCCTTCTTTGGATTTTTCCTTGTATTTTTCTGGCTTCACCTTTTCTTTTTTTTCTTTATCGGGAGCATCTTTCTTCTCCTTTTCCTTCCCAGAATGGTGCCTCTCCCAGCTCTCCAGAGTTTTACCACTGAATTCAGCGTCAGACTTATCCTTGAAGAACGTTTCGCAGCCATATTCTTTAAAGTCATCTCGATAGGGCTCCTCCTGCTTCATTTTGGCATCTTTTCGATCTTTAGTGCCATCAGAGGTATCTTTTCTGTCTTTGTTGGTTTCACCTGTATCTTTTTCTTTCCTCTCCTTGACACTCTCTGCAGAATCCTTCCTTTTCTTATCCTTTTCAGGCAAGTAACTAGGAGTAACTTTGTGCCTGTCCGTTTGGTCCTTTTTCTTCTCGGAGCTTTTGTCCACATAGTCCCTCTCTTTCTTCTTTAAGAAAGTGTCCTTTTCATTACGTTTCTCGTTGTATTCCTTCTTCTCTTTTGTTTTGTTTTCCTTTTTCTTGTCTTTAATTTCCTCTTTCACAGGTTCTATGATTAGTTTTGCCACGGTGTCATTTTTAATCTCCCTGAAATCTGCTACTGGAGAATCCCAGCTATCTTCACCTTTGAAATCGAAGGATGAATCAGAAGACAAGTCTGAAAACCACCTTTCTTGCTGATCATCTGAAAGGCTGAACTTTGTGTCCTCACTTTCGGGAAACTGGGTTTTGTTATTAAACTCGTCAAATCCAGATTCTTCCCTGTAAAGTTTTTCTTTTTTGCATTTTTCTTTCTCCTCCTTGAAGGATTTTTCCTTCTCTAGTTTAGAAACCTTCTCCTCCTTCAGCTCGTTCTTCTTTTCAGATTTTGACTGCTTGTCCTTTGACTTCTTCTTTCTCTCCTCCTTGTGTAGTCTCGGCTTCTCCTCTTTGGGAGACTTCTCCTTTACAGGTTTCTCTTTTTCTGATTTACTTAATCCTTCTCTGAAGGATTTGCTCATGTCTTTACTGCCATCTTTGACTTTTCTTAACGATTTCTCCTCTTTCGAGGATTTTCCAGTCTCATCTTTAAACAACCATTCCTTCTCCTCCGCTTTACCTTTGGGGAGCTTCTCCTCCTTCTTACTGTGCTCTCGCTCATGCTTTAACACTTTCAATTTGTTTTCGACTGGATTTTCTGTCTCTACTATCAAGCCTTTCTCAGGCTTTTGTTTAGAGTCCTCAAACTCAAAAGAAAACGTTTTGATTATTTTAATGTCTTGGCTGATGGGACACTGCCCCTTCTCCTTGTTTTTATGTTTGTGTTTTGTTTTATGCTTTTTAACAACCTTCCCCTCCTTGTCCAGCTTTGGAATTGCTCCATCCACATTGCTATGGAATGAATTCTTTTTCTCAGAAACAGTATTGTGTGTGGTGTTTTTCTTTTTGTGCTCTGTTTTCTTCCTGACTGGCTTTAGCGACTCTAAGCTCGAGTCCTCGGACGAGTAGTCTGACTCGCTCGTCAGTCTCGTCCTGGTGGAGTCCGATAAGGAACTGACATCTGACCAAGCTGGAGAAGATATGGTTTTCCAATTGTCCGTCCTCCAGTGCTTGGAGTGCTGTTCTGTCAGATTAGGATTATGTTTCTGGGATGCTAAACTCCCATGAGAAGAGGTCGATGAGGCAGACAGAGAGTTAAACAAGGAGGATTCCTTTAGCACTAGCCTGGAGTCCTTTACACAGCTAGAGCTCTGAAGAGAGTCTCTATCATCCTCCTCACTCTCCACGTTTTCACTCTCTGATTCAGAGGAACAAAATTTGTCATTTTTTTTGCCAAACCGAACCTCTTTGCTTTTCGTCTCCTTCTTCCGCTTCTTTTTTACTTTGCTTTTCTCCTTCTGTGGCTTTGTGCTGGCGGGCTCCCGAATCTTGCTGCTGGGCAATATCGCGTGGGTCGAAAGTCGGAGCTTCTCCCCCGTCCCCACAGCAACGCTGGTCTCCTCCTCGTCCGAGCTGTCCGACAGGATGCGGTGGGCAGCTTTCTTTGGTGTAATTGTGTTATTTTTAGTATAAGTTTTCACTTCCATTTTGGGTATGGAAATGAAACTGTTTGCTTTAGTCTCTTTTCTGTAATCCTTTTTCAGCAAATGTTTGTCATCGACTGGCGGGACCCGGTCCTGCTCATCATCCTCATCAAATTCATACTCATCCTTCACCGGGGTGATGGTTTTGGGGGGCTCCTGGGCCTTGGGCTTGTGTTTCAAACCCTTCTCAAACTCTGAGTCTGTGTTATTGCCATCAACAGAGCTGGAGGGAGCAAAGGAAGGGGCATCCTCCTCTTCTGAGGTCTCTGCAGAGAGAGAAGAACAATCTGTTAAGGGCTGTGAGGGGCTTCGGGGAGGGAACATCATCGGCCTGCCACAGGCGTGAACCCCTGCGAACGGCCTTGCCGTCCTTTGGCCTCACCTGGCCTTTCCTAAGTTGGCCACCGAAAGCTCTAAATGCCAGGCTGGGAGATGATCTTTTAGAAGGGAAGAGCCACCTGGTCTCAAACCTGCACGGGGTCTTCCTCAAAACAACCACCTGGCTGTATCGAGAGAACTTTTCTTAACAGGGGTACGACTGCACACAGCATAGTGGAGACTCCCCATAAGACTGGAACTCTAATGAGCACTGGTTAAAACCTGCAGCGTTTCCCACCTGGCGAGCCACAATGGTGGCACCCGCGGGACAGGCTCTAGCAGGGCGCTCTGCTGAGGGACAGCCCGGGAGCACAACCTGAATCGTCAGCACGGGTACAGCCGAGCGCGAGGGAGGGATGGGAACACACGACGTGCACGCAAACACCCTCCTCTCTACGCACAAGCTGGAATATTACGCACATTTTAAAGGTAAGACATCAATTTACCTGCAATTGGCTTCCAATCCTACATCTCGATTGCACCAGGCAAGGGATCTCAACGTAGGCTTCCAGGGCAAACAGCTAGAGCTCCCGGAGCTAAAGCTGGTAGTTATGTTGTCTGAATTTGGGTTACAGCTACAGATGGACTCCTGACCGTGGCAGCAGCGTGCAGATATTCTGACAAGAGTCTAACTTCACTGTCCTCTTAATGTCTCTGTATTAACAGACAGCTGCAGGCCACAAACATCACTCCCATGTTCACATAAAAGTCAATCTCACCTGTTGAACTCTCTTCACTAGAGGGGTACGTGGTCTTTCCCAGGAGCAGATTCACCATGGTGGGAGAATTAGCTACTTTTAGAGGCGTCTCGCCCTTCCTGTTGCTTTGATGAGGATTCCCTCCATAATGTAACAACAATTTCACCACCTGAAAACAGAAATTGAGCACTCATCACGTCTCGATTCCAGGCTCTTTGTACAACTTCCGTATGTAACTAACAGGGGATGTCCTCAAGCAGTCTGTCCTCAGGGCACACTGGTGGTACTGACAGTCACCAGTGGCAAAGGAGGTAAAAGCCAGCACCACGAACCAACCTGGGCAGGAGGGAAGGGAGAAGAACAAGACACAACGCTCTCTCCCCACCTCCAGAAAATGAACTATCCCTTGCACAGGCCAACTCCAAATAAACCACTGAAAAGCACTGGGGCAGGGAAATTCTTTCCCGCTACACGGCTATCAGCAGCAAACGATAATAAAATAACTAGAATCTCTGTATTTGCACAGTTGGCTGCTTGAAGCACAAGGGGGAAAAAAAAAGTCATTAAAAACACAGCTATGAAATCCAGCAAAAACCAACCTTGAAGTGCCCGTTATTTGCTGCATCATGCAGCGGGGTGTCGTCATCCAACCCTTTTGTGTTGACTTCAGCGCCTGCAGCGAGCAACTGCTTCGCGACATCGTAATAACCCCGGTTGCATGCTTCATGCAATGCCGTCCAGCCTGCAAGCAAAGGGACACTCAGAACACGGACATCACCTTCACAGAGAAAAGTCAGTGACAGTGACAAGTAACCTCCATCCCCAGGCGCTGCAGGTGCCGGTGTGTCAAGGAGTCTGTTGTTCTGATGGCCAGGATGAGGGGCTCGTTTGCTTGGCTCCCTATGGCACAGCAGGAAGAAACGTGCAGCTCTGCCTTGCTACTGCAACCAGGCGGTGGTTGAATCAATCCCACTTTTCCCTCTGGTCACGCAATGTGCTACAGACAGATCATCTGCCAGAACGGACACAGCCGCAGGAAATGGAAAGGCAGAGTTTTATGTAGGAAATTAAGAGAATTGCTGATGCTGAGTGGAAGTCAGGTCTCAAATCCCTTCCCCTTCCAACTCCTCTGTAAGGGAAACACTGCCGCCCAGATCAGGACTGGGCTCTGAGCTGCAGACATCGTTCTGAAACATCCCCCACACAGACTTCACAAATATTTTCTGTGCACTCTCCAAAGCAAGCAGCCATGCCGCTGCAAAACAGGCCCCCAGCTCTGGGAGAAACCAAACAGCAGGTCTCCACAGTAACAGTGGCTCTAGTTCTCAAACAAACCTCCAAAGAACACAGAAAGAAGTATTTTATCATGTTCAAACAGACTATTTTTAAGCAGAAACTGTTTTGAAGTTTCCCAGAGAACGTGCGTGGCTCCTTCGGTATTTTGCTGATAGCGTCGTGGGAGTTCATTCTGTTACCTTCACTCGGTGCTTTAAAGAGGGGCACCTGTGACCAGAATTAATCACAACTGATACTTCAGTCTAGCACTGATATTAATCATACAGGCGGAGGAACACGCATATCTATTTATAGCCCCAAAATCGTGTGAAGAGAACAGCTCGGAGCAAAGTCAAGCTCCTGGAGGTGCTGGAAGAAAGGCTGCCTCGCGCCTGTTCAGCCCTGCTGGTGCACGGGTGTGCACCAACGGCACCGTTCACCATCTCACAGCTGCCCTCTCGCCACAGGACTCAGGGCTGTTCCCATCCCAGGCCTGGCTGCGGCCACAGCAGACCCAGGCTCCTTTCCTCATTCCCAGCAGCAGAAGCAGGAGCTTGGCAGCACTGCTGAGGAGGAGGCAGAGGAGGTGGTGCTGCTCCTGAGCTGAGGCTCAGGACAGTCAACATCTCCTCTAACTCGGATGCCTGGCCAGCACAGCTGGGAGCCTGACCTCGCCCTTCCCGTTCACTCTGCTCCCCATCAGCAGCACTCCCATGTCTGGTACTTAACAACCCAGAACGCTGTAGGCATCAGCCATTCAACTCTGGAGCCGTGGCTTTACAAACTCACTCTTTGCAACATTTTGGTGCACATTACTTCTTGTATTTTAAGTAAAAAAAAAAAGAGCTAAAATAGCCCACCTCCCTTTGCAAATTCCCCTCCAGAATTCCCAGGTGGCACCCATGTGCAAGGGCACAACAAAACACACGCGAGGGTCCCGGTCACAGTTTCAGAGCGTGGAGCCCCAGGGATCGCAACAGATGCAGCCCAGCCCAGCATCACCGCCCCGGCTGGGAGCATGTTCAGAGCAGACAGGATAGCCTGGGAATTCAGCTCCCGAACTCCAACACAGGAACCGATGCTTTACAAGGATTTATTATTTTGATAAATCTGTAGTAGGTTGTGGGTTTTTTTTTTCAAAGGACAACAAGACTTTTTCCTCCCCAAAGGGTAAAATGATTATTTTTGGTTAATCCTCTCTTTTCACAAGTAGCAAACCCATGTTTTGCTTGCTCTGCTTTCTCTGGTGGGAGCCCTTCTCGAAGCGGAACATGCAACCGGGTGGGAAAAGGTTCAGCTCCGTGGGCTACCCCGCCAGTGGTGCCAGCGGGCTGGTTACCTGCAAAGTCTTTCACATTGACATCTGCACCCTCAATAATGAGCTCCTTGATGCGCCGGGCATCTCCTCGGATGGCAGCTCGATGCAGCCGAGTCTCTCCTCGCTCGTTTCTCTTATTTACTTTATCTTTGGTTTTGGAGGCAGAGTTAGGAGTTCCCTTCTGACAAACTGTAGACTGAGAGGGATGCTTTGGTGTTGTGTCAACTGCAGGGAGAAGAGAACCAGACTCAGCCTTGGGTTAACACAGTTGGACCTGATGATCTTTCAAGAGCTTTTCCAACCGAAACGATCGCAGGATTGCGTGAGCCCGAGGGCAGCCCTTCGCCCTTAGAGGGCGCCCTTGCAACGCGTGTCACCGCGGCAGCGCCGCGCGAGAGGCCGCCCAGCCGCTGCAGCCGCTGCGAAGACAGAGGAAAGCCTCCGCGTGTGTCACGCAGATACTAACTGCAGGCTGCCAAAGCCCACTGGAGAGAACTGCAGGCCTTGCAAAGGCCGTGGGCAATCCCATGATTTAGGAGCAGACAATGCAGCTCCTTACCCTAAAACCTCATTTCCTCAGGGAAGTGGCCTTTTTACCAAGTACATGTGAGGTCTGGCAGCCTTGGGAGGAGACCGCACATTTCCTGGGAGAACATCTGAATGCTCTCAAGACTACACAGCCTTTTGCCTTCCCCCTCGCCCCAAGTAACAGCAACGCAAGCAGCTAGATGGGTGTTAAGAACAACATACGTGGCTCAAAGCTGCAACGTTTATGTGTAGGATGCAGATGTGCGCGTACAGATAGCACAGTGTCTAAAAACCCTGGGGGGTCATGTATGCAACAGATAAAAATTACTAAAATACAAAATCCGTGGTAAACACATTCCAGCTGCTCTGCATCTCAAGTTACAGTTGCAGTGGTTACATGTCTTATCCCTCCTCCACAAGAAGAAACATAAAAAAAACCCACAGAGGATGATATTTTAACTTTATTCACAATGTTCCTTTACTGAATTAGCCTGAGACGCCAGTGGAAAATGCGAAGCTCTGACGTGGAGGAGGTTCCCGTGGAACCGAAGCTCTAGTTAAGCAGCCAGGGCAGGCTCAGTGGTGGCCTGGATGTGGCCTGTGGAATATCTGCTCCTGCCTTACGCTAGAAGAAGGAATGGCAGCCGCAGCCATGTGAGAACCCCAGCGGCAGCCTGTGCCTGGCAGGGCCCCGTGGGAGTGGGTGTCCTGCTGCCTCGTTCCAGCATCCCACCTACGGTGCTGAGAGTGGGGAGCCCCCATGGAGCAGCCCCCCAGCCCCACTGCACCACCCCGGGGGTGGCAGCTCATCTCTGCTTCCAGCGAGGAGCTACCTGAAGTGCCTGGTGCCCCCAGCGCTGGGCACTCGGCACTCAGGTATTTGTGAACCTCTGGCTGCAAAGCTTGCACCTGCCCCCCACGCTGCTGAGCAAAACCACCCTCCAGATCTCACCTGGGCTGTTTGCAGACTCTTCTGCTGTCATCTGCATAAGGAGAGCGACTTGCTGGCGCTCGGAGAGCGGGTAGCCTGCCCGGATCCCCGAAAGGCCCATTCCGAAGAGCAAGCCAGGCTTTCTGGTGGCGGGTTCCTTTTTAATCCTCTTCCGCTCTGGACCCTGCTTTTCTGTGGTGCAAGAAGACACAGAAGCACAGGCCATGAATGTTGCTGTAACTGAAAACCATGTTCATTTCTGAGCAAAGTGCTAACAGCCCTCCAACTTCGTTTCTGTATCTCACAAATTGAGAAGCCTGCAGTGAAGGATGCGCCGGTACCTGGGCCAGCCGCACAGGCTCGTGCTGCTGTGACACACACCGCTCCTGCTGCCCACCGGCTCCTCCAACAGCCTCTCCTGGCACAGGCTTCTACCAATTCTCCCTCCACCATCAAAGAGCAGTACAAGAGGGAGGGAGTGGGTCCTTCGTGGGGCTGCTGCCAGCACGGTACCTTCCATCTTGCTCCTAGGGGCCTCCATTTCATGCCATGGTGCTTCCAGGAGCGTACGCAGCCTTACACCACCACAGCACAGACTGAACTGGAGGCATCTAAAAGTATCAACAAAGAGTGCTAACAAGGCTGACAGCTTAGAAACGTTGCCATCTCACCTCCTCCTCCTCCTCATCACCACCACCAAAGCAAGGACTGCAGCCAAAGGGGCGCACTGCCCCGGGGAGCACCGGGTTGGCCCTCTCCTCCCAAAGTGACTGCCTCCAGCTTAGTGCAGAGCACCCACCTGCACTCAGGCCGACGACTGCTCAGCCACATCTACTCCTACATCCCTCTGAAAAATTGCCAAACAAGGAGGGGAAGAAGAAACCCCTGTGCCTGGCTTGTCACCCCCTCAAATCCCAGCCTGACACTCGGTCTCTAAATCATCCAGCCACAAAGGCAGCTCCTGCTGAGGGACTGAGTGCAACTGCCTCTGAAGCCGGTATTTGCTGCTTGGCATGCCATGTGCACAAGGAGACAAAACCCCAGCCTCTCCCTGCACCTCCAGCCTCGCTCCCAGCAACCCACACAGCAGCCTGCTGCAAGCTGGTGGGAACTGGACCCTGCCAAGCATTGTGCAACTTACTGCCTCCCTCCCCGCTGCCCAACTCAGCCCAGCTCGCACACCTAGCCTCTGCAACAAGCCTGATTCCACAGCTTTTCTTAAGTATTTTTCCAGCTTTCTTTATGCCAGTATTGATCCTGTTCCCATGCAAGGAGAGTCAGCAGCCCTTCCTCTGTGCCTCTGGTCTGCTTGCTTGTTGATGCTATCTGGTGAAAGCACAAATCCTGCCGCGTGCTCTCCAGCGGATCTGCAGAGCCGCAGCCATGACAGAGTCCCACTGCAGGGATGCATTTGGTGAGCAAAGTTTCAAGGTGCCAGTTCAGGAAACAAAAATTAAGTTTCCTTTCACGGAGCCAGCCAAGCAAGACAGACAGAGTACCTATCTGCAGAGCAGCATGGCAATTGCTTGCCAGCAGCCAAGCTGCATCCCTCCTACCAGGCAACTGTCCTAAACTCACAAAGAAGCATAAGAAAGGTAACGGTGTGTGCAAGTGGCAAATCCAACTTTGCTCACACCTATTTCTAAGCACTGCTATAATTTGTTTATAACCAGGCTAACTGCAGGGCTCCCGCTGCGTGCAGAGAGCTGGTAATGACATTCTTAGCAGCCCCAGCTATGAAAGTTATCAAACGCAGGTGAGCAGCTCCTTGCCCTCACATTGCATGCTCGAACATCAGTCAGAACCAAGGCCGGTTCGATGCTGCTCAAGAAACGCGAGCAGCAGAACACCTCGCTGCATCCCTGACATAATGAAAATACCGAGTACAGATGATTCAAAACCTCTTGTACAAGCAGAAACACTGTTCTCAAACTGATCCCGCTTGTTTTTCAAGAGAGCAAAACCCACCTGTGACTTTGAAGCACAAAGTAAAAATCTTTTTCATGCAAAAGAACTTTGACTCGCGCGGCCAGCAGCCCCTGGGTCCTGCCAGGCTCAGCCCCAGCAGGGACTGATACTTGCCAGACACCGCCAGAATAGAGGAATTGAAGGGGTTATTTATCACGGCGAGCCTGCAAGTACCTGCCCCCCGAAGAAACACTTCAACGTGGTCTGACCATGCTGCTGATAGGGTAAGCCAAGGCTTGCAGTGAGGCAGCATAGGCAAGGGCTCTCATCTACCCAAACATCTGACTCTAAGCATACTTACTATTTTCCCGGAGATATTCTGAGAATCCCAGGTGGATACAAGGGTGTTTGCAAACAAGTAAACATCTGATAATGCTCTCCAAGAAACCAGGGTTCAACTCCCAGCAGCCAGGGAGGGGAAACCCCACTAAATGACCACCCAGTGTCTGCCCAGTCCCAAGCTCCAGCACCCTGAAACTGGCAGTCAAAAGTGCATGGGGAGCTTGCAGAGGTCCAAGATGATTTGTGACGGATCATACAGATGCAAGCTTAACCGACTAGCTGCACCCAGGCCCTTCCCTACCCCCACCTCTTGCCAGGGCAGGGTCTGCCAGCCTGGGGAAAGGCAAATCCTGCAACCTCTAACCCAGCTCTGCTCATCCAATGTTGTCATTTTGTCAAACTCCATTGCAGGTCGCTGGCACGTGGCCAGGAGTGGGACAGAGCCTGCTTTGCCTCTGTGCAAAGTCCAGCACAACAGGCGAAACTACCAAAGGACGGGTTTGAACTCAGTCACTGGACCTTGTGCCTCTGCACAGGTTTCCTCGTTCATTCACCAATCTGCCAGCGGAGTAAGTCTCCGGCAGATGAGGGCAGCAACGTGTGGGGACATTGCCACTGCTCCAGCTCAATTCATGCTGCTTGCATATCCTGTACTCCCTCGGCTGATGAGCAGGCAGCTCCATAAACCTTTTCCCTGCAGCATGACATCCTCTGCTGCTCTCCCTCTGCAAAGGTCTCACCCAGAGCAGATGATTTCCATCGACCCCCTGCATCTGGGATCCTGTACATTTAAGAAACAACAACTCCATAACAGGGAACCTCTCCAACCAGACAGCACGAGCCACCCTTCTTCAAATACAAGCCCTGGAAACACATCTGGGTGTTGAAGGAAAATCCCGGTCTACCTCTCTGAAGCCACATTGAAGTCACCCTGGCAGCTGTAACAGAACTAGAAGATGAAACTGGATCACAGGAAAGTGGATATTTTTTGAATGGCTTAAAATAAAATTAAACTCAATGCGCTTATGGTAAGAAAACAACTTAGCCCAGGCAGCTCCAGGAGCCATGCCACTGAGCAGCATGTCCCACCAGGCACGCTCGCTCTGAGCACAGGGACGGCTGATCTGCATAGGCAGCACCTTCCTCCTCCTCGTTAGGCTCCAGAGCTGCTGTTCAGAGCAGGCTTGTTAAATCCATTTGGCCAGGCTTGGCTTCAGCACACATCTCGGCTCAGCAGGCAGCTGCTGGCCGCATCCAGCCGTGCCGCAAAGCGAGGCACAAAGATGCTCACAGGGGTTACACCTCAGCCAGTGCCACCGGGCAGTGTCTTTGAAGTACAAGCGATGCACAAGGGTTGTACGTGGTAGAGGGCTGCTCCATCCATTTGTGCAGAGGGAAGCCACAATTAGAATGGGAACATTTTCATTAATATTACTTGGCTACTGCAGGTTGTCAGCATGAACCTGTGATTTGCAAAAATTGATTATCAAGTTCTACTGAAATCCCCTAAACTCCTATTAATTCTGCAGTTGCAGAAATTTCCTCCTCCACAGAACATTTAACATTAAAAGGCATGTGATCAACAAGATAAAAATAAATTGGAAAGCGACTGCTGTGTTCTCACTCGTGGTGAGGCAGCGAGGGCTGGTGCAGGCAGCCGAGGACTCGGGCTCACGCGTGCTTCCCTGTGGGAAGGCGGCATCGCCCGGTGCTGCGCAGATCCCTGTTACTGAAGGATCACATCTAGTCCTGCTCACAGCGCTTTGCTCCGTGGTGCCTCCTCCTGCCCAGCAGTACAGGGATCTCTCCCTCCTCCCACTCCCCTGAGGCTGGAAGGCAGCACAGAGAAGCAGTACTACCCCCGGGGTGATTAGATGGCTGCTGCAGCACAGAGATTAATCCGACTTCTTTAGGCGCTGGGGGGAAGCGGGTGGCCTAAGGAGCAGGGCAAGGCTGATGGCTCCCAGTGCTGGCACCCCGGTACGGGCAGCACGGCAGCCCCAAGCTCCCTGCGTGGCACGATGCTCGGGCAACAGGGAGGGACTGCAGAAGCGAGGCCCCAAAGCGGGTCTGAAAGGTGAGCAGGAAGGATAGAGAAGGAGCTGCTCCCAGCAGACGTGTGACATGCCGCTGGCAGCTCCGCTTCCCACCCTCAGCCTCAGCAGAAGCGCCCAGGAAGGCTCTGGGCTGGCCTCCCTGGCCCTGGCTGGTCCCAGGCTAACAGAACTGCAAATGTGTTTTATTTCAACTCAGACTTTATAATCAGAATTTGATTTTCAGCAGATTTAAAAGGGGCACCTGCACAAAGATCTCTGCTGAATGGCTTCAAGCTCCTGCAGGCTGCTCCTTCTCCTGTAATTAAATGCTTTTCTGTAACACCTTGCAGCAACATGGAACAAATTAAGAGAAACACTCACAGTGGCTAAATACCTCAGCAAACACGAATACAGGTTAGCAAGGCTGTATGCATGCCAGTCTCTGCATAGAAGCACAAAAAACAGAGGTACAAGGGGGTGGGCAGAGGAGCCCCCTCCCCTGGGTTATCTCACTGCCGATCACCAGAGATGGTGGCCGGACCTTGCACACCGATCCCAGCGGGAAGGAAGACCACAGCAAGCCAGGGATGCACTGTGCACCCACCCGGGGCTCAGCCACACCTCCATTCAGCTATTTTTAAAGCAGCTCATTTGCTGTTTGCTTCAGCTTTCTGCAAACCTACGGAGTACAAGCTTCAGCCTGGCGCTGCCGTGGTTTAATTTGGGGATCCTGCTCGGCTCTTCCCTCACGCTGACGCTAGCAGGAACCGCGTGCACAAGCTTAAAGGGGAAAGCAGGATCTGAGCAGAGCTGTGGCTGCCAAACACAGCCCGGGAACTGCTGCTCCCTCCTTTCATCGCACTAAACCCCAGAGGCTCACGAAAGGCAGAAACGGAGCAGGTTCCCAGGACAAAGGCGTTTGAGCATTAGCCCACAGGTGGTTCTCATGCTCAAATTAGGCTCCGGGTCATGCGACACTCACGCTGCCGCAATGGGGAGCACAAATCCAGGGCTGCTGGAGGCCTCCGCAGAGGTCCCAGGGCAGGCGCTGCTTTGCACAGAGGCATTCGGTGCTGCTGGGCTGGCTCTGCGTGCCAGGCCCCCGGCCCCCGCCAAAATGGGAGAGAGAAGAGAGGCAGGGAAGGAAGGAGAGAAAAGGGCAGCGATGGAAAATCTTTCAGAGGTTTCTCGAACGCACAGTGTGAGACGATGGCAGGTTGCAGGGATGGGAGCTCCAACCCGGAGCTGTGGCTGAGCAGCACAGCTCCTCGCTCCCCACAAACGCGTCGTACCCTGTAATGCAAAAAGCATCTGTTTAAACTGCTCCGACATGACAACACACGCATATAAGGTGGTACCCTGAGGAAAAATACCATTTCCAAATAAGCAGCTCATGCTGAACATCTCAGTGCTGCACGGAGAAACTGACTGTTGGCTTGCTGATGAGTGGGGATTTTCAACAGTTTATTTGCCGACCAAGCACACAAACAAAAGATCAATAAGAATAAATTAGAACGGCACAGACAGCAATAGAGACTGCACTGCACCCCCGAGAGACCGCACAAGCCTCTGCTTTCCCCATCCACAGCCTAGCATGCGTAAGAGTGACTCATTTTTACTGCAGAAGTTGTAGGGCATAAAACGTTTTGGAGCATGTCAGCTCAGATCAGGGGAAAAGCAGGTTTAACCTGAGCGCGGGCAGCCCAGAGCCCCAGCGCGCGGATGCTTACACATGCTCGCAGGGCATCTGCAGATGTGGACCGGTGTGTGCTGAAGAACTGATCACGAGTCGAAAGGTTTACAGCCGCACGATACAAGCACATCCCAAGGCTCTGCGGGCACCCCAGAATTTAAGGACCAGCACCCAGGATGGTGCCAATGCGAAGGCTTTGAGGTGGCAGCGCTGCAGAGGTGCAGGGAGGACAGCAGCAGCAGGTTAAGCACAGCAGCAGCGTGAAATGGGAAGCAGCACAATGGCACGGGCAGATAAACAAGAGAGGGCAGCAGGGGAGCAGGACAGAAGCCAGGCGAACCGAGGCTGAAGAGCGCTGCGAGAAGGGCAAACAGGGCTGGCACGACTGCAAGGAGACCACCATAAAGCAGAGGAACAAGGCACTTTAGCTGGAGAGCTGCGCCCCAGAGCCAGTGCGGGGGCAGGCACGATTTGCACCAGGAGATCACGGACACCCTGCAGAGCCTGCAGGACAAACGGGCTTGGGGGCTGGGATGGGAGATGATGTCTGGCTCATCAGCCAAATGAAAGCAGGTGCCAAAAAGGAAACAGAGGAGGCAAACGAGAGGAAAGGCTGTAGCAGGGTCTGCTTTGGCAGAATGGCAAGGAAGGTGCCCCCAGCCGCTCCTGTACAGCAGTAAGTGTTCCCTAATCTGAAGGATGGAGAGAGTCCGGAGCCAGAGACTCACCCTGCACAGCTAAGCTGAAAGGATGGCGGAGATGTTGGGTTTGGCAGTCACAAGCAGAGGAGAGGTGCCAGCGGGAGGAACGAGCCTGTTTATGACCACGTCAGGTCACTGTGCGTGGAGCTGAGCCCACCGTCCCCACTGCTCAAGCTGCCTCCCCGGGGACAGAGAATCTGCAGGCCCTGACCCCAGTGGTTGCAGTATTTTTAAAAGTATTAATTCGGCTAGGGAGGTTTAACGCTGTGTGACAGCCTGCGATCCAAATACAAGTGTTCTCCCTAGGCTTGTAGGTCAGACAACACAGTTGTGCAGAAATGTGTAAATGCATCTTCTCACCAGAGTGGCCACTGGCTAACAAACTGCTGCGAGAGGAATTGAGAGACTTACATCAGAAACAACAATCTCCATGTTAAATGTGAATAATTCTGAGAGACACCAATTTTCAGGTCCAGACCTTTCATTTCCCACGCAGCAGAAAGAGCTGAAGGAGGGAGGATGGGGGAGGAAGGCTCCACACAGCCACCCGGCCAGCCCTCCCCTCCTGGGAGCTGGGGGCAGGACACTCTGCAGACAGCGCTGATAAAAGCTCTTGTATTAAGGAAAAAGCCATCATTGATAGATTTTTGGTTCACAGAGACACAGCACACTGCAACCTCTCACTCTGCATGTTAAGGAGGTGATGCCAGGGGAGGGGAGGAGGGAGATTTATGGCAGCTCTCGTCATAAAACGACCTGCTTTTCCGCACAGCACTTCCCAGATGGCTGATGCACACGGGGAGTTTCTAAGGGTGATCTGAAGGCTGGTGTTTGCCAGTCTATCCACACTGTACCGGCATTATGGAGCCCAGCTAGAAACGGAGAAGCTCTGACATTCACTCTCTCCCTGGTTGCTAGGTGAGAACAGTTTCTTGACTATTTTAGTAAAAGGACTGAAATTATACAACCAAAGAAAGACCCAATGCAGCACAGCCCATTAGAGCCCTCCAGCTGCACACATCAGACCGAAGCCAGCGACAGAAAACGCGCACAAATAACAGTTTCGTACGCAGATGCATTTTTTAATAAGCCAACAATTTGCTTCTCACGGATTCCCTCGCCAGCCTCGCTACTTGTGACTAACGAGCCCGTTCCCATGCAGTGTCGCTCAGAACACTCACAGGCATTAGGCAACCCAGCAGCCGCTCCAGGAGAGGATGATGGTTCAGGTCATCTGATTCATCAAGCATTTTCTAACCTAGCAATTAGCGCCACATAACATACTCGGGGGATTAGCACGAAGGAGGCTGAGAAGCTGCAGAAGTTTCAAGCTCCGAGGCCAGCTCCCGCTGTCCGTGCTCACACAACCCCAGTCCACCAGCAGCACCTCCCCAGCCAGCTACGGGCCCCCAGGCTCAGCCCTGGGCTCCTGAACAGCCCTCCAGAGCCAGGGAAAGGTCGGGGTGCACAGATCAGCTCAGGGGGTTTGCCTCTCCCCTCTTCCCCAAAAAGCAAACCCATGCTGTGCCAAGGTGGAGCCTTGGGATGAGCACTCAGGTGCTCTGCAGAGGGGCAGGGGCACCCACAGCACCTCCAGCAGTACCTGCTCCGGGGGTAGGGCTGCTTGCCACATAAATATATCATGGGCTCTAAAGAAATCGCGGGGACTGCAACGGAAACCCTCAGAAACCTGCTGCCTGGTCGAGAAGACACCTCAGGGTGGGGGCAAGGAAGCTCCCAGACATTCCAAGCCAGAGGGGAGCTGGCTGGCTGGACCCTGCCCAGCCCCACACAGTGCCAGCCCAGGGCTGGTGTCACCCACACCCCGTCCAAACACCGGCAGCGTGTGACGGGCAGCCCGGAGGGGTGGCAAGAGAGAGCAAGGGGCTGGTGGCACAGGAGGGCTGGGGACGCACAGTGGTTCCACCAGCTTCTTATTCCCAGCTTACACCTACTTTATTATTCAAGAACTTAAAAGCATGCTATTGCTTTTATTTCTTTTTTCAAAGTGAGGCACAGAAACAGCTTAAGAACGTTCACATCTCAGCCGTGGGGCCTGCCAGGCTCTCAGGCGACGTTTTCCATCTTTCCTCCCCCCATCCACAGACCGGCCACCTCTCCCCGCCCCCCTGAGCTGAGCTGACCATCAAATGCCACGAGACCACAAGAGACGCAGATGATGCCATTGTTATTTCTGTCAACACGGGAAGCTGCTGTTCTCCATCTCCCGAACAGAAGCCTCCTCCTGCTCCGTGCCCTGCACCACAGCATGCATGGCACTGCCACCACGACCGCCGCTTGCCCCACCATGGCAGTGCAGCCTGCCGTGACATTTGGTTCAACTCAAACAACTGTAGCAACAACAACAACAACAACAACAACGTCAAGTGAAGCTGAGAAATCCCATGACCTGAAGCCACAATGCTGCTAAACCACACACCGATGACCCCTCCCAGGGCCTGGAAGCAGCACAGCTCGGGTCAGAGGCAGCGGGACACAACAGGGCTCCTGCTCGGCTGCGTGCCGCTGCTGGGCTGTGGAGGAGGAGGCAGCTTGGCATCACTGCTGGACCTGAGGCCTCCAGCTTTCAGCTGATCGCCCTCCGGGCTGACATTGCATCCAACCCACGCAAGATCCCCTCCCGCAGCACTTTCAGAGCATGCAAACCCCTCCTGCCTCCCCCCACTCTCTCCTCAGGGAGCTGTAGGGAGAGTTCAGCTCTGCAAAGCACTCAGCTCAAGAGCTGCCAGAGACATGAAAGTCTCTGTGACAAAACACTTCACAATTAGGATTTCTCTGGTGTTTGGGAAGCAAGGGAGGCGCTTGGCTGCGGGCTGGGCACCCCACCTGCAGCTCCCACCAGCCAAGAGCAGCAGACGCTGCACTAGCTCTGCGTGGCCATGGCAGCGAGCGGGAGCACAGGATGGCTTCAGTGCCTCTGCTTTAAAGAGTACATTTATTTAACCCTGGGTATTATTTAGTGGTGGCAAGGTTTGGACATGATCTGGACAAAACTGAGCTTCTCTCTTACAGGCACCGACTTCACCACCAAACACACACAAACCCTGTCCTCATGATTCTGCACAAGCCCAAGAAGCAGCGCTGGAAGTCGAGGGGAGAGAGGCACAAAACCCCAGCAGTAACCCTGCAAAAGTAAAATAAATTCCAGTGTATTCCTCACTTCTCCTGAGAGCATCCTCAGAAGAGACAGACCATCTGCACCCAGGGAGGTAATGGGGCACCCCACACTGCTGCGGACCAGCAGTTTTGACCCAACCTTGCTCAGGTCTTTCCAGCTCCCAAGAAGAGCTCTCGGCAGCCAAAATTAACTCACAGATTCATACCAAGCCCTAACTCTCCCCAGTGATGACTAAAGGCCTGGAAACCACAGCTCCACCTCGAGCCAAGGGATTCAAGTGACAGCCTGACATCCAGCAAACGAAACTGCAGGACGAGTGGATATAATTAATTTTGCACTCCGGACTGTGCGTTTCACAGCTGACCTTCGAGCAGCATTACCTGACCTGGTACGCACGACACAGAGCGGTAAGCAAAGCTGCCCGCGCGAAGCCGCTGCGCTGCCGCCGGCTCTGCAGGCTGCGCAGGAGGCGGGAGCGCCGGCCCTGTGCCAGCAGTCTGGTGCCGTTGAGTCAGCCCATGACTCAACCGCGGCTCAGTGCCGCAGGCACCAGCACCGGGAGGAGCGCCGGTGCCCCCCGCTCTGCGCCAGCCGCCCGTGCCCACCTCTCCCGCCGCCTTCCCGCAGGTGGCTTCCCAGCAGGACTGTCCCCCTTCGCCCTCTCGTCTCTGCAGGACGCTCCTCCGCATGCTTCTTAATATTACAGTTTTCTAGTATTTCTTTTTTAAAATGCCTCACCTCCCTTTCAGGGCAGCACACAAACAAGGAGCTGCACGAAGCCTCACAAGCTGCTGAAATTTCTGGGAAAAAAGCTGGCTTTACTTGTCTGGTGGCTGCCAGGCAGCACGTAGGCTCTCGGCAACGTCTGTGGATGTGGGGAGATGCTGCACGAGCGAAAGGAGAAGGAAGAAGTCTCAGGCAGAGAGATGCTGCTCCCACAGTGCTGGATCTGTAACGTGCAGAGTCTGGTAGCTCACAGCTTTACGCAATTTTTCCCCTTCTAAAGACAGTTTATTTAGTTAACTCCGAGGAACCCCAGAGCCAGAATTGTTGCTCTAGAAACCATTTTGAAGGAGATAATTTTGAAAAGATTTAGCACTGAACCTACTGTACCAAAATGATACTAAAAGAGCACTGGCCAGTAGCACCTCCAGGAGCTCACAGCAAGCCCGTCTCCATACAGGAACAAACCTGGAGCAGTGCTGGGAGTGCTTGCTCAGGATCAGGACACAGTAAAGGCACGCCACGCCGGCAGTGGGCTGCTGCAAATAAAAACAGATCAAGAACGAAATCGCTTACTTGCTCGCTTTCTGAACACATCAGCACTCTGCCAGCAGCACACCCTCCTAAGCCAGCTCAAGGAGTGGGCTGCAAGAGCAGGGTTAAAGGAGGGGCAGGCGAGCTGCCCCCCTCCAGCGGGGCGAAGGACCACACGCATCCCCGGCAAACACCTGGGTGCAACTGGAAAAGCCATCCCGGTGACAGGCGGCACAGGCGCACGCGAGAGGCATAGGTTAGCGTCTGCAACCTGCTGGTGAGGGGACGGTGCCCGTGCACCGAGGAGGCAAACAGAGGCAATAACACACACGGGCTCTCACTGGCTGTCCCGGCACCGGACGGCACGCCAACAGCTTGCAGCACATCTTGCCAACACAGGACGGCTCTGACGGGCAACCCGGCTGCTGCCCAACACCCGGCCGGTGGGGGCTTCGCTGCCTTCTGACGGCAAGGCAAACCCATTAACAGATGCCTTCTTGCCCCACGTACAGTGTACAGATGTCAAAGCTGAGCCAGAGCTATTCGGGAAAAAAAGCAACAGATACACCGTGCTAAGGAAAATGAGTCACTGCAATGAATCGGGACGAGGATTCACGCTATTGCTTAAACATTTAAGAAGGGGAAAAAATAGCCCACTACAGGCAAAAAGAGAGCTCTCCTAGCTCCCAGCTCCACATCCTTACAGCTAAATTCCATGTTGCTCTGGAATACCCTAGCAAAACTACCCTCACACACACGCAACAGCCTGTGTGCAGCAGCCCAGGAAGCACGACTGCATTACATAAATCACCTAAGGTCAACTCTGCAACTGGCATGGCAAACACCGATGTTGCAATCCCACTTCTCCCAAGAGCTGAAACCAAAGTTTAGGAACAGAACAAGAAAAAACAGCCTCCTCCTCCTCCAGGGATGCGGGCAAACAGTGTTTCTGCCCAGGCAGGGGGGAGGTAGCAGGGGCTGCAGGGTGTGTGCACTGCAGCCCCTTTGTTTGAGACAAAAGCGTCCTCCGGCAGCCTGCTAGCCATGAAGGCTTGAGTGTGCACTGCCCGGTGCGTGTCGTTAGATGAGTGCCACTGATTACACGTGCACAGGCTCGGGGGCACCCTGCCGCCCCCGTATGAAGCATGCAACTCTTGTGCACTGATGAACACGCCTCTACCTGCTCCAGCCGGTCTTGAGCCAGGCCAAGGAACAGAAGGGCTTGAAACGCCCCACGGTTGCAGTGGGGTGGTGCAAGAGGAGAGCAAGGTGCCAGTAAGTCTTTCCCCATCTCAAGCATCTGGTTCCTGAAGTAAAAGATCTCAGAGAAGAGAAACTGGCTCCTGCTAAGTATCAGCCTGACTCTGCGTGCGTTTATCCGCAGCTCCCTGCTGCTATCTCCTCCTCCCCTGTGGCTGAGTCACTTCCTCCCTTCAGTCTCCACCAAACAGGTTGCTAGAGGCTCGCCTACACCTTTCCAGCATTTGTCGAGCCCAGCTTGTCTTTAAACGCATCCTGGAGCACAACCACCACCTCCTTGTCTCTGGCTGTCCTGCGTGCCGACAGGGAGCTGGGCTGCTGCTGCCCCTCGGCTCGGCCCTGCCGCCTGCACCCCCGCTTCCCCAGGAAGGACAAGCCCTGAAGAGGAAGAGGAAGATGTGTCAGAAGATCAAGTCACACGCCTGCTGAAAGCAGAGGGGTAACGTGGGAGCTGATGGCTAGGGGTGTCTCACGGGCTGAGCTGCAGCCCCTCTGCACCCTGCAGCAGCCACAGCCTCCCCCCAGCAGCACTCTGCCCCCTGCCCTGCTGCTCTCTTTTTAATTTGGTTTCCTTCTCGCTGCTGCCAGGAGAAACATTCCTAACATCTCTACAGCCAGAGAGAGACCAGAGCCCTCTGAAAAGCAGATAACTGCTGCTGGGGGACACGGAAAGCGAGCTGATGGAGCCCTACCATGACATTTTAGCTGTCACGAGGGTCAGACAGCCCTGAAGCGAGTTTGCATTTAAATTCTCAACCAAGTATCGAATGGCAGAAACACCCTTGACAAAAAGCAGAAGCTGTGGTTCTGGCTAATCAGCTTTGCCTTGCCCTGGCCATCCTCCCTCCAAAGGTGACACACCCCCCTTCATTTATGCAAGTGAAACTACAGCACCACAAACTCCCCTCATGCCTGTCAGGAGGGGCTGAACACCACCCGCGTTGGGTTGTAACCCCGTCTGCTCCCCAGTGGCCCGGGACCACCCTGTCTCCCACAACGGCAAACCCCAATTTATCCTTTCTGCGATCTGCTCGCCCGCCTGCACAAATGCAAACAGCCATCAGTATGAGCTGTCATCTAATAAATGAATCAATGTTTTGAAACTTTCTCTCCGGACAGGGAGTTCAGCAACCGTGAAAATCACCATCCAGCACACAGAAACCCACGGAAATGCCGGGCCAGCCCCAGGACATGCCACCTCGCCTGTGAAGCAGCCCTCACTGCTGCAGTGGCTGCATGTCCCAGGTGGCACTCGTGACCTTTTAAATTCTGCCCTCCCAGTTTCTGAACCAGGGGAGACTGGCCGACAGCTCACGGAAGGCCGATGCGCTGCATCCCATGCCAGACCACCTCACATGCTCACCGGAGAGTAACAGCAAAACATCTTTCACCATTTATAAGCATATTCCCAACTCTTAGTCCAGTCTCTCTCTTCGCACAATTATTGATCCTTACCTGACCAGAACTATTTCCAAATGCGTATTTCCTAGAAATGTACAAAAGATCTACTCAAACCTCTGCCCATAAATCCGTAGCTTAGCCCCTTACAAGCAAAGAGCATCATGTTCTCCTTGTCAAAGCTTTGCGACAGCTCTTCCCAATCACTTACAAATCAAACAGCCCATTCAACATCTCTGCAGCTACATGGGACCACGGTGGGCAAGAGCCACGAGTACCAGCCACTTCTCTGCCACGAGATGTGACCTGCCTGACCGTGACACAGCCAGGCTGAAATACCCATAGTGGCACCAACGCTTCCCAGAAACAAGGCGTGGATTGAGGACATGCCGCTCAGTCACGCTGCAAACATGCTGCAACCTTGGCAGCCCCAAGAACTGGGGCAAACAGGTCACCTTAATATCCTTATGGTCCTGAGGACCACCTGCATCAGCCCCAGCGAGCCGAGCTGAACACTCAAAGGTCCAGTCACCAAAGTCACACCTCCAGCCCATCAGTATGGCCTCCAGGCAGTTTTACACACACCAATTGAAAATAATTGTTCAGTTTAAGACAGTGAAGTACAACAAGTTTAAAGCCTCAAAACAACAAAACGTGGCTAGAGAGGTATACATATGTATTCCTACAGACATACACATATGCATCAGGTTTACTTTGAGCAGCCACATGCAAACTCATTTTTTTTACTGCTTGTTGTTTTTCTTTTAAAAGAGTACTCAGCTTTATTCTCTTATTTTCCAAGTTCTTACTAACAAGCCCAGCACCGTTTCTTGGCTTGTCTAAGCTGCAGTTCATGAACTGGACTAGTTAGAAACGGAGCAGAAGGGACCACCAGCCAAAGGAAGGGAAGCCACCCCTTGGTCCAGTTAAATACATAATTAAGAACTTAACGGCATTAACCCGCTCAGCTCCAGATGTCTACGTGCATACCAAAACAGTTATCTTCTTGTCCACATGCCTCTTCCTTCAACTAAAATACAGGAAATTTCAGACAACACTTCAATATGGATTGCCTGTGTGTCGGACACTGTGTGCTCCCCACCAGCCCCAACACTCATGTTTTGAGGGTGGAATATGTCATTTCTGTACCTGTATCCGAGTCTTTTTGATCTCCATTTGTTCCAACAGTGAAAGGCAACTTCCGTTTGGTCGCTCGCTCTTTCACCTCTTTGCCGCCATCGCTCCGGTCCAACTTTGGAGTCTTGGTTAGAGAAACTTTATCTTTATCCTAGAAAGAGAAGAGACCAGATTAATAAGAGCCTTCCACGGACTGCATTCACCTAAACCCCCAAAGTCCTGCACCAGCCTCACACAGCACTTGTTCTCTCCTTTCTACCGTGGGTTTCCAGCACCAGGGTTTAGTGTCTTGCGGAAAGCAGCCTCCACCGAGCTAAAAAGCTCAGCCAGCACCAGAGAAGAGCAAGGGCAACTAAGGTTGCCACGTGGTGCCAAACCTGCAACCAATTCATGTGAAAACCGGGAGCCAACACCTTGTGTGCCGCAGGGGTGTGCCTGCTGTGAGCACAAGGGGAAGACAGGCTGGGGCTGGGGAACCCAAGGGTTTCTGATCACAGCCGCACCCATCATTTGGGAAAGGCTCCCAATCCCAAGCAGAAGTGGGATGGAGGGGAGTGCAAAGAACACGCCTGGGACACACACAAAACCCAGCGTTAAGGCCCTTGGTTCAATGTGAGGAGCTGAGGGCTGCTCCTTGGGGCCTGCAGTATTTCTAGCACAAGAATACAGCATTACTATTTGAGCCTACGTGATAACATGTTACTCTGGAGAATATTCTGGCAGCCGATAAGTCTGTTAACATTGCTGACTGTTTACAGGATCAGCACGGCAGCCAAATGCACTTACAAGGTTTGCACTGTACAGTCAGCGTCACGATTTGTACCAGAAAGGCCAGTACGGCCCTGCCGGTATCTGCAGGCAGCACCCTCCATCCCAGGGCAAGAAGCTCCAGGTGCTCCCAGCTCCGCAGGTGCTCCTGCAATTGCCCCGTCATGGGGCAAAGGGTCCCGTGGTGGCAACATCCAGCAGCGAAGCAGCAGTTCCAGTAGCACCGGCCCTGGCAAAGCTCACTCCCCCCCAGACCTGTGTTTTGGGGTATGCTGGGTATTGCTGGATACGCTGGGGCTGATCAACTCTAAGTCCCAACTATGTGCAAACACCAGCTGAGGCATTCCCAGAGGCTGAATGTTTTAGTTGTCTGTCTCCCATGCAAGCTTCAACTGGGATTTTAGAAGGAGAAGCTACCTTGAGAACAAACCTACCAACGCTGCATAAATGCAAGGAAAGCAACGCGGATGCTGGCTGAGCATTACTGCTTTCTCAGAGAGGCCAACCTACGTCTTGTTTATTCGGGTTGGTTTGGATTTTAACATGCAGCAAGGTGAAGAAGGCAATGTTGGGGGCTCCCTGGTACAAGCAGCAGGAAGAAATTTTGAAGAAACATCCCGAGCAAGACAAAGTATTGAGACAGACAAGATTTTTCACAGGAACAGCAAGAGCTGGTACATAACTCAAACTTCAGGAGTTCAGTATGCTGTGAATGTATACAGACTGAAGTCATGCACTTTTGTTTTTTGTACATGAGAAACAGTATTATTTTAAGCAAGCGCTTCTGGATTGAGCACTGTGCCACTGCTCTATAAACAAGGCCAGAACAAGCAGCTTTGTGATAGATCTGATTTCAATAACCTAGCAAAACCTAGACCCTAAGCTTTAGATATAGAGTTAGATTATCTCAATGCATTAAATCATGCAAGACCATCGCTGGAAACTCAGACAAGTAAATCTAACAGAAATTCCCTTGTTTACAGAAGCCCAGTCATGCTGTCTGCATCAGACTCAGCACCCTGGCAGGTGGCTCCTGTGCCAGCAGTCACAAGACCGCGTCGTCACTGTGTATGTTGCTCCTTCCTCTTTCTGAGTTTCTGTCTGGCAACCAGACTTCACCCGCAGGTTAAAGAGAAACTGTTTACTTGGACCAACGGGTTCTGCTTGCACGTCCCCTTCGCGACGGGCAGCCTGACAGCCCTGTGGCTGCACACCCAATGCTCGGCCCCTCTCGCCTGCGCTCCAGTGAGGACCAAAAAATGGGTTGGGGAATCCCTTTTTTGGTAAAGCAAGCTAAACAAACCTATCTGACAGTGGCTTTTGTGGTTGGAGGGAGCCAAGGCACGTTTGGAGCCTGAAGAAGGGCAGCCCTGCTTGAGAGCAGTGCTGAGAGCCCTTCCTCAGCACAGGAGTCAGCAGTGCAACGGGACAAAGTCACTACAGCCAAAACAAACACTCCAGCATTTCATTTAAACCCTCCAGGTTTAAAAGCTTTAATCTTATTTTTTCTGACGGGAATAAAAATAGTTTGCAACAACAAATGATGCCAGCTGCTGTTCCCAACAGCTCAGAGGTGCCAGCAAGGCCAGGGAGCATGGATTGCCTCCCAGAGCTGCCTTGTTGCAAGTAGGTATGCTGGTCTGCCCTGTTGCTCCCCAGTTTAACACAGGCTCAACCAGCAACGCTACACTCAAACCCCACTGAGCATCCGAGAGGCCATGCTGATGCGGGGGGAACATTCCCTGGGGATAACAACTGCAGAGACATGGCCCCTGCGTCCCCCTCAAAAACTTCAACTGCGCTTCAAGACAACCATCACCCCAACCCTTTTTACCCTTTAGAAGTTGGGGCCTGGGACAAGAGCATAAAAGCAGAGACAACCACGTGCATGTCTCTCCCCCCGGTGCCCAGGTCTGAGGGCACACCTGCACACATGGCATCCGAGCTGCTCCAGCATCGGGAGCCGCAGGATCACAGTGCCGGTGAAACCCGGCACCTCTCTGGGCTCTGAAGGTGCATTTGAACCTCTCACGCCCGACACCGGCAGCTCGGGTTTGCCAGCACCAAGCGGCAGCAGTCCTCAGTAGGAGAGACACTTCTAGAAGAGTCCAAGGTGGATCAGTCACAGCTGACGCTTCAAAAACGACACTTCCCTCTGCCAGCCGCCGCGCTCGCTGTCTGTACTGCAATTTCCTCGCCCGGCCCCTTCAGGCAGGCTGTTCCTGCACCTCAGTACCGGGATGCTCTGCCTGCTCTCGCAGCACTGGGGCAGGATGCAGCGGAGCCCCCGGCACCCTGCAGTGGGATTTCCTACACTCCCAGCATTTTTTCCAGACACCAGGTTTCACATTGAGAACTCCAACAAGAGGTCAATTGTGCTTAATACAAAAATTACATTTTTTTCATTGTTTGTTACCTTTAAACAGATTTCAGCTGGAGCAAACCCATCACGTCATGTCCTCTGCTGCCCAAAAAGCACTCTGCCTCATGGGCAACCCAGCTCCAGGCATCGGCTGGCAGCACTGCTGCTCTTGCACCCCGCTTAAATGCAAACAATTGGTGACAGCTTGTTTAAAATATACCTTCTCTAAAATTCCCTTCATCTTTGGCTTTGGCCGCTGCGGCGCAACAGCCTAAACCTGCAGGTGCCGGGGGGCTGCAGTGCCCGCAAGCCAGGTCAGGCTGCTGTTAATGCTGTGCGGGATCTCTGCACTTGGGAATAAGAAAAAGTGCCGACAGGTGAAAACGCAACTTATTCTAGAAAGTTCTGCAATGTTGTTAAAGACTCCATGTTGGAGGAGAGACAGAGCAGAGGAACTAGGCAAAAAGCCTTCCCAGGCAAGATGGTGAGCCCGGCATGGAGATGGAAACGGCTCTGCGAAACCCAGCGTTGGGCACGCTCGGGCAATGCTTCGTTTGCATTCGTCCAAATGCTCAGAGCTGCCGATCCAGTCAGTTCAGCAAAACTAAATAGCGAGGAACGAAGGAAGCGGTGGCAGTCCCAGCACTGCTTTGAAGATTAATTTGTACAGTAGCATAATGATAACCTTTTATACTAATTGGAGCAAGGAAGATCCAAACTTTGCTCCCCCCTGGAAAGCAGCGACCCGCTGAGGATGCCTGCAGCAGTTGGCGGTGAAACCATCGCAGAGAAATTAAGGCAGCTGGGAGAGTCATATTCCTGAAAGCAACGTGCATTTTCATGTTCTTATTTTAAGCTTTACTTCCCTAATTATTTCCAATTTGGTAATGAAGAATGTCGTCCTTTTTTTGAGTAAAAGCTGTTTTCATTTTTAGGTCTTCTCATGTTTAAAGTAAGCTCAGACTCATCTGAACTAGGTTTCACAAAAGGAACAAATCCAAATCAATTGACATTGCAGAGAAACTTGTACGAATGTCTGTGTGTAAGACAGGCTTGGGGCTCTCCAAGGCTGGGTCAGCTCTTGCCGAGAGTAAGAGAGGGAGTTTGGGGACTGGGGGTGCTGTTGAGAGCTCAGCAACAGAAACAAGTTCCCCTTTGTAGGCGTTACTAAAAGTTGCTTTGGCAAAGGGGAGACGGCAGACTGTGACTTCAGGAAAAATCCCCTACTGTCACTTTATGTTCTTAGTATGACTTACTACAGGAATAACTGAACCCACCTTGGGTTACACTTGCTACAGCTAAAAGAAGCCTCATAAGTTGTTATCAGCTGTCGCGGTTTGGAGCACAAACTGATCATGAACTGGCCCGATGCGAGACGCTATGTTGGTATAAGCCATGCACGTGGTGTGTGGAGTGGAAGGGCTTAACTGGGTCTGCGCCAACTTCTCTTTAGGACAAAGATCTCTAATCAGTGAGCGAGACCCCGATATTGATCTGCTCAGGTCATTATGACACAGACAAATAAAAGCCACTTTTCACTTTCATGTAAAACTCCAGCTAGGTCAGATTACTGTCCAAACACTGGTATTCAGAGCAAAACCAAACACGTAGTTCTTTCCAAATGCAAGATTCTGTGAGGCAGAGCCACTTACAAACCCATGCGAAGAAATCCGTATTTCCAGCAGAGAAGCTAAGCAAGTCTCTAGCTTGCTTTACAGGATGGGCTGTGCATCTGCAGCCTGCTCCTCCCCTCTGTCCGCCCGAGTCGCACGCAGCAGGGCTGTGCGATCAGTGCCCGCACACAAACGCTGAACCGCTGCCTCTGCCCGCCCGCCGAGAGCTGCGCCAGAGCCGTGCTTGCGCTTCACACTGAAAAAACCTGACTCACGTCCCAGCCGCTTATGCAAAGACTTGCATTACCAGCGATGGAAATCCCCAAAGCCCTTTGTTCTCCAAAATGAGTTGAAAGTGTTTCAGGTTGCAATGCTAGTAAAAAGTAAGCAGCAACGAACAAAACCAGCACCGGCAGCCTGCGAGGAGAAACCCAAAAGGACCAAGGGCTCCAACGCCTGCACGCCCGGGTGATGCCCCATGCCAAGCCAGCACACCAAACTCCTGCCGTGGGCAAAACAACCCACGCTGCAAAAAGCAAATACTGCAAGAGCAGGAGTTTCCCTGCTCGAACAGTGACAGCAGCATGTAATTTCCCGAACGGGTCTCTGCCAGTTGCAGAGGGAGAGAAGTGGCAGGAGTAGTTCTCACCCAGCATCACAAAAAAGGGATGGACACAATTTTACCCCGAGAGCACAGTGAACATTCTGGAAAGTGAACCCTGGTATTCCCTAAATCTGGGTCCCTTGTATCCATTCCAAAACCAGAGGACAACACATACACATAAAGTTTCAAAAAGTCTGAATTTGTGTCATTATCAATGCTGCAACAAAACACTGGAAGTATGGAGTCAACTGGGACTGAAGTCCCGTTCCTGTATGCCTCAGGCATTGAGGTTTGTAAGAAATATTACCCTGCAATGACTACAGGCTGCTCATCTTCACTGGAACGTCACCGAGTCACCCAGTGCTCCTGCACATTTCACACCTTGGCGAGTGACTCTGTGCTGGACACGGAGCCCAGCGCCTGTCCATACTGCGCTGGAAAGCCCTAACAGCCCGGTAAGTTTCAAGAAGAATCAAGAACTAAGGACTAGGTTTGCTTTTCTGAAATTGGGAGAAAAGGAAGGAGAAAAAGCAAAAGCTTCTTTTAACCTCTGCTAGCTCCTACAAGCAAAAACCGGTGGTCAAACATCGTTCTGCTTGGCATTCAGTTCAATCACTGCAGCAAAAATACAATTTAAACTGCGCAAGTGGGAGCATTTCCTCATAAAGAGACAAATCCTCTGCCGCAGCCTCTGAGCACACGGTGTAACCACGCAGCAAGCGGTCCCAGGCACATCAGGAAATGGTTTCGACAACTGATATAATTCTTGCTGTGGTGCTCTGCACAGCCTAAGTCGTGAGTAATCTGCTCCTGGTATGGGGATCTGTGGATCTACACCAGAAAGGAGAATTATTCATATATGGCATGCTTATTTTTACAAAATCCTTCAGTCAGAACTCAAGCAGAAGGAGCCTGCGGGGCTGTCGAGCGCCCGCCCCAAGCAGGCTGTGCGCAGCCATATAAGGCTGCCAGGGCCCGACCGGCTGCCCCGCTGCCTCCGCTAACCCCGGGAGAAACTGCTCCTTGCTCCACAGCAGCAAAGCAGATGGACCATCTCATGTTGTTGGCCACGGAGGGCAACAGAGACACAGCCTCTGAAGCACTTCACTCTTGTTGCTCGGGCGACATCTCACTAGTTAATACGTCCCTCCCATGGAAGGGCAGGGAGCAGAGAGCTAGGAGGAGTTCCCTCTTACAGTGAGCTCTACAATTGAAAGAGAGCAGCTCACACCCTCTTCCATCAAGCAGGAGCCCTGTGCAGAAAGGGCAGCCTCCCCCAGAGCCTGGCTGTACCGTGCTCAAATGCAGAACTCACGTGTTTCCTGCAGCACTCAGCCCACCGCAACACCAGGGCTGAGGAGCACCCTGCACCCCGCACCCCCACCTGCCTTCAGTGCTACAGCTTCAGAGCCCAGGCACATGAGGCCTGTTTAACGCTAGAAGTGTCGATACCAAGGTCGCACTGAGAGGAAAACACTCAAGTGGCGATGCAGCTATAGCTTCACTGCGCTCTCCCCGTGCACCATCGCCAGCAGCCTCGGTGGGTGTGGGTCCCTCTGTGTGGCACGGCCGGGGCTCTGCCGCAGCTGCTCTGCCTTCCCTAGCCAGCCTCCGCCAGCAAGCCTGTGCCAAGGAGCAGGCTCGGGCCGTTGGAGTGTTGACAAGGGCAAGATAAATTAAAAGCAGAGGCTTGCTTGACAGGCAGGTACGACGCTGTCTGGAAGGAGGAGGTCTTACGCCCGAGTGCTTTCAACCTGAGTCACTGCTCCAGCTCCCACTTCAGAGTTAACTTGAACAGGGTGAATCGCTGCACCGTGTCCTTCGGCCACCTAGGCTGGATCTCAGCTCCATCCCCAGAGCACAAGAGCCTTCTCCATTGAGAAGGCCCGAATTAAGCAGGCAGAAAGGCTCTTCCCCATCCTTACTCAATACCGCTCTCCACAGGTCTGCACCGATGCCTCTGAATGGGAAGCATAAAATCATTTGTGTCCTAGTTATTTAGCCAGCGGGAGATAACTCCAGTTCCCGGCGTCCCTAGCACTGCTCAACAAACCTGCTCTGTAAATAACATGCAGCCTTTAAGCTACCGTGAGTGGATGAAATAAAATGGGAGCTGATTCATATTATAACTGATCCTCTCCCCCCTGAAGCACCTGCGCCAACATTAAGCTTCTTACGCAGCGCAGACAAAACCCCGTATTTACATATCCTGCGCTGCCGGGCTCAGCCTCATTTGCCAGGGTAAATGCTGACATCTTCCCCATGTAACAGGGCAGCTGTTTCACCTCCAACGCCCCTGCTCCCAGTTTTTACCCCCCTCCCAGGAGCCCCATGCTGTGCCCAGCAAAGTGCCCGCACAGAGGCGATGCTCCTGCTCTGGACTTGCGCATGCATGGCCAACAGAAAGGGGAACGGGGCAGGTGCTACCAGCGTGCCGGATAATCAAATTTCTGCCTGGGATTTTCCCATCGGTTATTTGTCATTTTCCTCATTTTGGCAATAGTATGACCTCAGTCATAAGAGGAGTTACTGTCATCAGTGCGGGTGGGATGGCAGGGGAAGTGACAGAGCAAGAGACACAGCATCACTGGTGCTTGCAAAGCTCGGCTTCAGCTCCCGGGGCCTGGCAGAAACTCCTGGGGGAATGCTGAGAAACTGGAGCAAGGAGATCAAAGGGAAGTGGATGATAGTTGTTTCCTTGGCAGAATACAGCAGATGCAGGTTTTAATTTATATTTAAAGGTGACATTTGTACACAGCATTCTGCACAACTATTTACTGGAAACTACCAATACTGAGAAGGATGAAAAAAAGCTGAATGAGAGGAAGCAGAGCTAAAGCCTGGAGCAAAACAAGAACTTGGGAACGAAGAGGAAAAGTATGAACTTCTTTATCCTTGAACTCAGATTTCATCTCAGTAACCTCACCTCAAGCCCAGTCAAAACCTAAACACCTCAAATAAAACCACAGAAACAGTAATTTCAGCAGAGCAGCTCACATGCTGAGTCCTGGTCAGGCCACGCTCAGACTTCTGGGTGAAGCAAGACCAGCCGAGTCTGACACCGGCACAGCATTTGCAGCCAGAGGAGGAGAAACTCCTCCCTCGCACAGCACGCACTCACGCAATCGCTGCATTTGGTCCTTCCATGGCTTAGTGCACAGAAGCTTACAAATGCACAGTACTTGCAAGAGAATCTTGCAGAGCATCCCCCCATGGCTCGGCCGGGTCGGGCCTACGCAGTGGCAGCACTTCCTGGGAAGTACTGCGGCCACCGAGAAATGAAGTGGACCGCATCAGCTGGCAGAGAGCCAATACACTGATTTGATTCTGATAGTAACAGCCCATGGCAACCTCTTGCCACATGAAATACAGCCATGGCTTGAAGACATCAGGCATAAGAGGCAGCATCCCTAAAGGAAGGTAAGCGAACCAAACATGCTACCTTTTTCCCCGTTTGTTTCTCCACCATGTCGTTGCTGAGAGAGAAATCTTCTGGCTGTGGTGTTTTAGAACACCCACCCTTGGGCATCGTTCTGCCTTCCTTACTTGATCTTCATTTATGCTGCCATCGCCTCATCATCAACCGTCTGTTTAGAGAGAGGAAAAAAGAAGTTAGACATCTCAAAAGGATCTTTCCACTGGGGGAAAAAAGGCAAGACACTTCCCATGGGGATAAACTCCCACCGAGCCCTTGAACGGCAACACCAGGATGGCTGAGCGCCTCTGAATGCCGCACACCGCAGATGAGAGCGGGCAAAACCACTGCTGGCTTCTGCCACCTTCCAAATGAGAAGCGAGCTGGGACCTGCAGCTGCAGACACGACTTGTTTGATGTGCAAGGGATAGCCTAAAACAGATCATGCCCAAACAGAGAGCAATATCCCTCCTGTTCTTCACCCACAGCATCACTCCAAGCCTACAAAAAGTTTCTTGCAGGTACAGCTCTGTCCAGAGTACAGGGACACGGGGATGGACCTCCCAGGTGCATGTCCGGGGCAGGGACACCCCTGACCCTCCAGTTTGTCACACAGAATTTCCAGATGCTCGCAGGACCAATACACACTTCGCCCAATTACAAAATCCATTTATAAAATGCACTTTTTGAACACGTCTCCATTATGAGACGAGACCAGAAATTGCCAAGGGGGTCACAGTGTTCCCGGCACAGTTTGTCACAGGCTCCTCACCCTGGCACCAGTGCTGCTGCCATACCTTGGCTTAGGTAAGACAATTTGGAGAATAACAAAGCGCTCCCTGCTCCTGCCATGTGTTGCCTGGTTACAGGGCTGAAAAGACAACTGACATCTGAAATACAGCGAAGCATGAGCTGCAACAGGGATCAGAAATACTGGCTCAAGCCAAGGCAGGCGAGGCCTTTTTAGGTGAACAAAAATATCTCCTCTCCTGAGACCAGAGGCTAAAAAGCATCCGTGCAACAGTATATCTCCAAGAAGTGACCCACATCAATCCCTACAGCAAAGGTCTCGTCATACTTACGCTGAAACAGCATAAACAGGCACCATTTGAAAATGCTTTCCCCAGCTAATTGCCACCTGACAACACTACACATTGCACCCATTAACTTCTTATAATAGCGGCTGGGTTTCTGCAGAGCTACAATTGCAGGAAATTGTCCAGGAACAAAGTCATGCAGCGCTCCATCACAAGATGGGAATTCTGTGGGCGGGGAGAGTGAAAGAAAACAGGAGAGGAGAGGAGCCAACCCCTCCTGCATGCTCAGGGCTGGGGGACGAAGCAGCGTGGACCTTGAACCGCCTTCCTGGGCAGCACCAGGAAAGCCCAGCACCATCTCACTGGGTGCTGGGTCCCTGCACCTGCGGCGGCCGGGGCAGGAGAGGGGGTTAAGGGCTGGAGGAACACTAGCATGGTGCTTTCATCAGCCTCGTATTTTAGAAGCTCTCTGGAAATCCCTTCATAATTTAAATGTTTCATTTGTGCTTCAGAGCCCTTTGGGTTGGGTTGGGTTTGGTGTTTTTTGGTTTTCGTTTTTTTTTTTTTAAAAAAGTGATTCAGAGGCCCCAGCCCAGCCCCGCAGCAGCACAAACTCCTAGACCAAGGCACTCGGCACAGACAGTGCTAAGACATCCCGGAGCAGGCATTTTCAGCAGGAAACGTGCTTTCCAAGGTGGCTAATCCTCCGCCCCAGCTCCTTTGCCTGTGCTACGGGATGGTGGTTACCCGTGTTTTGTAACAAAGGCTCCAGGGACTGAGACCTCTTCATGTCTCCCTGCTCGACGCAAGGACAGCCATGGCGCTGAGTTTTGGGACCCCCAACCAGAAGTCACCAGCCCTTTCCTTTTAGATGCACGAGCAGGAAAGGACCTGAACTGGCAAAGACAAAAGCAGGCTGATCAGCCCCCCTCATCACTGCAGCTGGGAAGCAAAAACAGCAGGGAAAGTGCAGAAAATTCAGCATACCAACCCAGCACGTCCATAAAGAGAGAATGGAAAAAGAAAATCTTCTGTTAGAGCATGGGAACCAACTACAGAAATCTGTGTCTCCAAATTTCTGCTCTTCATCACTTGAAGGGCCTGCAGCCCAAGACAAGTGCCAAAGTTCAAGCACCACAAGGGCTGACTGAAAACAGCACCTTAAAAAGGCAGCTCAGCCGTCCTCGGGCACGCTGGATGCCGGCAGAGAGAGGCTGGAGCTCGCAAAACCTGAAGGCAAGAGTGAGCGGCTCTGGCCTCTGTGCTGCCGCACACCCAACCAGGGGCTCGCTGGCTAAAGAGACATCACGTATCACAGCAGCAAGGCTCTCCTGGCGCCGGTGATACTCCACCAAAAGCACTGCTCCGGAGCCCGAGGCATTCCCTCAGTGTTGCACATCTATGGGGGTCCCAGACGCTGCAATTGCTTCCTCTAGAAGCAGCTCCAGCCATTTACAGCCTCAAGAACATCACTGTTCATCATCACTGATGATCATCAGCCATCGTTAATCAATTTGTAAAGTTTAAGAACTTTTTCCCTTCAGTTTCACCTACTGGTGCTCATTAAGGTGCAGATAAAGGAGAAACCAGCAAGTGCCTGAGCACATGCCTGTGAGGAGCAGGACTGGGCAGGAGCACTGCGTCTGTACGGAGGACACACAGTCGGCACACACCTGATCAGATTCCCTTCAATATTCACTGCAAATCTAAGAAGTGGAAATTCAGATGATGTGCAGGGCAATGGAAATTTGCACTCGGGAAAGGATATTAAAAACAAGCAGCTTCACTTAACACCAGTGATGAGCGCAGGGACCAGCACGGCTGGGACCAGGGCACACTCCGCTCCTGACCACAAACAGCCCAAAATTAAACCCCACGTTGTTTCCAGCGCCTCGCTACAACTGTTTCATGGCCTGCACGCTGTCAATTTATTCTCGAAAAAATTCTGCCCACTCCTGATGCCTTTGTGGCTGTTTGTAACCGGGGTAGGTACCTATTCACGTGGAGCTTCAAAAACCTGTTTAACTGAGAAAAGGCCAGACGGATGCCAGATTAATTCTGCACCCCTTCTGTTCATCTAGCTGACTCATTACACTTGGAAAGCTGGCTGCCTCTCCATGTAAACAGAGCACTGGCCTGTTTAACAGCTTGGAGGGAGTATTACATTTGCACAACAATTACCAACAAGGCTCGCACAGTCTTCGTTTCATTTTTAAGCACGTCTAATAAGAGTCAGAAGGGAGGTACAAATTCCTGGTTTGGAAGAGCTATCCCCAGCTTGCGGGAGCGACGGCAAGGCATTTCAAAGTCGCAAATCTAGGGCTGCAGAATTACGATTTGGCTTCAATCCCTCCTAATCTGGGAGCTGGACAAGTCACCCCCTTTCCACCACACCCCTCTCAACCTCACCTCCTTACCAAGAGACAATCATCACCCTTCCTATTTTGTAAACAATTAACTAAGCTCCTTGAACTAAATGATTACATGTCTGCTGCACAATAAGAAGTGGGAGACCGAGTGAGCTCAACAGAATATAATCCCTCGTACTTCTCCAGGAAAACAAAGGAGCTGTTTACCTCTGGCCAGCAGCCAGCCCCAGCTGCGCACGCCGCCGTCCCCTGCACCCAGCCCCTCGCCCGGCCAGCAGCACCCTGCCGCAGCCGGCCAGGCCGGGTCCCACGCCTCTCCCCTGGGGAAGCAGCTGTGGACAGGGGACTCAGCCCTGGGACTCGGCCAGCCCGGCCGTGGCAGCTCTCGCCGGTTTGGGACAGCCAGCTCCAGCCAGCGGCCCCAAGTGCCTGCAGGGAAGGCCACTGCGGTCCCAGCCGCCGGAGCATGGCACACACGACTTTGCCTGCAGGGAGAAAGCTGGAAAAACTGACACGACACCCAGCCCAGCGGGAGAAGGGCTGCCCTGTGGCCCTTCCTGGGCTGGGGACCCTCCTGGCCGCTGCCTCCCCCCCACGGCAGGGGCTGGCAGATGGGGGTTCACAGCATCCCCAAGCACCCTCCTGGAGGGTGGAGGAACAGGACTGTGGGGGGCACGGCCAGGAGCGGGGCTGGAGCTGTGCGTCCGGGAACAGCAGGGCTCTGCAGAGCCAGTCTGGCCGAGCACACACGATCCCCTCCTCTCCCCTCGCCGGGGCGAGGAACCAGTTGAAAATGGTTTTTATTCCGCCCATGGCATGCCAAGGCGAAGCCACACACTAAGACCAAACATTTCTGTGGAGGACCTCAAAAGGCAATGGTCCCAAAAGGGATGGGAAGGGAAGGGGGGGTCATCTGTCCCCCCAAGCTGCAGGAGGAGGAGGAGGAGAGCACTGCTGGCTCCATGCTCGGCCCAGCAGGCCGTCTGGGCAGCTGGGAGGCAGCACAGGACCAGTCACACCAGTTAGCCAGGACCAGGCTCCCGGTGAAGGCCATGGGCAAATCGGGACAGGCACAGGGATGGCCAGAGCCCGCTCAGCCCCAGCCAGCCGACGCCAACATCGTGCCTGATGGGGGAGATTCCCCACCGTTAACAAACCCAGCGGACCCCGTGTACACCCAAACCTCTATCCCTACCTCTCCTGCCTTCACGGGCACAGAGAGCAGCATCCATCTCTGTGACAACAGAAAATGCAAAAAACGCTGAAGTCCTCAAATGCTTTCAGATGTATATCCAAGGTGGAGCGCCAGCTTTCCCTGGCTCTGCCTGCACCACAGGCTGCCCACCCCGTCCCTCCAAGCCTGCCCTCCCGCAGGTCCCTGCACAGCCTCTCACCCCGCTGCGAGCACACCAGCCGGGCTCCTGCCATCTCTATCCGAAGCCACAACAAATTAGCACATGCCCAAGATCTGTGCATCGGAGCCTGCCCATACCCTGCAGCCTGGAGTAAAGAAGATTGTGCAGACTTCCTTAAATGCCAGACAATAAGAAAAAAGCTGGCTGGAGGCTCTTACCCCTTACAAAAAACTCCAGTACAAGGATGGCAATTAGAGGCACAGACGTTATTTGCACAAATTCAACACATTTGTTTGGTCTGAAAAATTTGGAGTATGAACAAGCCCCACCAAAACACGAAAATTTTTAAACCTCAGGCTCCTTTTGAGGACTCTGTCCAGAAAAAGAGGTGTCTTTAAATCTCTGAATATTGCCTTAAAATAACAACTCACACAGATCACATCCAAAATTTGACACCCTCCCTCTCCCCAGCACCGGAAAGTACAGGAAATAAAACAAAAGTTGAAGTCTTTCAATATGCTGAACTGTGTCCTTCTCCATCAGCCTGCTGGTACCTTCACCGAGATGTTTGTCAGCCCTGCAAAGACCATCTCCCAGCCATGCAGTAGCACAGCACCTGCTGAGTCCGCACCAAAAATCATGGTGTGTATCACCAACAGGCTGCACGTTCAAAAAAGACACCATCACAGCCTCCACCCAGCACTGCCCACCTGCATCCTGCTCAGTGCTGGTTTACCAGCATGCTCCCAGCACCAAAGACAGGCTCTTCACCATGTTTTCCTTCACCTGTTAGGCCTACACAACTCACGACTAGTGCCTAAAACTGCTTGTGAGCACCGATGGGACATGCACTTTGGGGAACAAGGAACAATTGTTCTTTGTGCTCCAGCTTGGCTCTGGAAGAGTAAAGTCCGTCTTTTTCCACCATCAGTACATAAGCCCAAGAGCAGCAGGAGGCCTGCAAGCCAGCAGTGCAAACACAGGTGTGTTTCATTCAGCAGCCTTACAATGGGTAATCACAAAGATTAGCTATTAATAAGATAGTGCAGCACGAGGTGCTAATTCTTACAGCCATTATCCAAGACAAGGGAAATTGAGAGATCTCCACATTTCCCTGCTCTGAACCCAGCCGGCTGGAAAGCACACTTGCCTGATGTCACATCTGGGGTTACCCCAGTTTCCCAGCTCCATCATGCCCTCACCTTCGACTCAACATCTTCCCTCTTTACCCTGGGGAACTTGCTTTCTTTTTGTTCCTGACTTTTGAAGGGGAATATTGGTCCTTATCAGGATGAAACATCTTTCTTCACCTTTTTTCATGGATTCTCTCCTGTTCTCAAAATCAGTACCTGGTCCCCACAATAACTTTCCTTTCTTCCACCTTTCTCAAATATTTCTTTCGCCTTAACCCACACAGTGTTTCCTGACCTCCTGATGTGCCTCTAATGACTCACATCTGGATGGACTGGCTTGGGGCTCAGGCAAGGCTTCGTTGGTTTCTGAAATATGCCCCAGCCAAGTACACTCGGCAACATGAATTAAAGCAGCTACTGGTATTTCAATCATTTGTAAACAGATGCCCCTTCCTGGTGTTTCTTAGGACCTGCAGAAAACAACGCAATGGAGAAGCTCAGCCTGCTGAGCAGTTTGTGCACACAGATGTGCGCTTATATCTTCAAGGACCGTGGTCAAGATGATGCTCAGGACCTCACCAGCTGCTGTGAACATCCAGCTCCTCAATGGCTCTCCAGCCATGACTTGTTATATGAAACCATCCCTGCTAATGGGTTAAATTTAAACTGCTACCCTACACATAACCTGCCAGTGTCAGTTCCTGCCCAGCATCAGAAGACCGGGCACTGGTCTCAAATTCCGACAACTCTGAAGTTTTTCTATTCCATTCAGTGTTATTATCTAACAAGATTATATTTGGAAATTTATGACCAACTACCCTGTGATTCAGAATACTCCAGCTGGGACCGTTCTTGGGATACACTAAGTCTGAAAAGCGAGCCCTGACAGTACCCTGCAACCACGAGCAACCACTCTGCCTGTGTGGTTTCTCCGGGAGCAGTTTTTCCCACAAACTCTTCCCTCAATTACCTATATGCAGCTGCCTCTTGATATTGCTACATTTCTGGATGCCACTGATTATCTGGTTTCTGGCCAAGGTTACAAAACTGTTGTTTCAGTCAGTTCTCTGAGCTGTGGTTTGGGAGTGGGATCAGCTGTGATGAGGAAAACTTCAGAGCGGCTGGTGCGTTGCAGGGAGGCTGGAGCAGTGTGTGGCCCTGCCACACCACCATTAGTCAGAGTGGAAGAGCCGATTACGACGCCGTGTCCTCTCAGAACGAATTGCAGGATGGCTCCAGATCACCGGCTCAGACCAAAACCTGCTGGAGAGGGAAGACTTTGCACTTGGCCCATCTCCTCTCTGCTTCGCACAGAAACCCATTGGGCTTCAACCAGGTAAGAGCTGTAACCACATCTGCCACACAATCATCTACCGGACTTCTTGCACATCAACCTCCTTAAAACAGGGATGAACTCCACTCGGATATTCCCACTGCTGCTGTATATGGGAGGAAAAGTATTTCCCTAATTTACATCCCAAGGACTTACAGAAAGCAATACTGTGCACCTACAGTGATCGGCAATGCTAACTTTAAGCAGACTGCACACCATATTGCATGTCACATGCATTTAAGAGGAGAAAACGCAGCCCAAACCATCCTGCACACAGAAAACAGGGAAAAAATTTCCTGTTTTCTGTGTGCAGGATGGTTTGGAAAAAGAAAAAGACCCTGATGGCCTGAGAGGTACGAGGAGTGCAAAGCTCATATCTGCAGCTCACCATGACGCAAGCGGGGCGAACCTCCACAGCACACACGGTGCACCAACGTGCCGAGAGCCTGTCCTGAAGGTCCCACCAGCAGGGAAAGACGGGGATTCCCCAGAGCTGCATTATTCTGGCAAAATCTAAACAACACAAATCTGCACAATCTGCTCTGTTCCCAGGACGGTTTGGGGAGCCAGGCTCTGCCCCCTCCCCGTGCCTGGCAGGGTGCTATGGCTGTGGCTTGCTCTGCTGAACTGCAGCTCGAGGGGTTCATGAGCATTCGCCAAGCCCCAAAAATGAGCTGGGCCTGATTTTCAAGATGGAGAAACATGTCAGTGCAGACAAATTCCTGACCATCACTATCCTTGATTTGATGCCGACTAAATCACAGTGAACCAAAGGGCAACAGATGAAGCAGCAGCGAGCGACAGTGCCCTGGCAGCGAGCTGCGTCACCTACCCCACTGTCCCGGTGGCAGCCCGGGGACCCAGGCGTGATAGGCTGGCAGGGTCTGCTGGCACACACTGCTCCGTCCTCGGCCGGACTGCTCTGCATTCCCCACCTGCGTGTTTTCCATCTTCCCATTCCTGGCACTAGTGACTTGTCCCAAGGGGAGGCTGCGGGGTGAACACCATTCCTACAGAAAGCTCATGTTAGCTCCTGTGAGCCCCATCTGCTGCTTAGCTGCAGAGAAGGCTCAGGAAGGTATCAGAAAGAAGAATGCATTTGTGCTTGGTTTTGGCCATCTAAGTTCACACAGGTGTCTCTGTTACGTGGCTAAATCACCAATAACTTTGTGCCTTGTTTCCCTCCAGGAACTCGGTATCTGCACTGACGTAATGCAGCTGGGCTGGGGCGCAGCAGGCGGATTTTAGCAGTGAACTGAGACTCAGTCCTGTGAGTTTGAGCTGCTTTAATGAAATAAAAACTACATATTACTAGGGTGTATCTCTGTATATACATATGTACATGCACGCACATGCAAAAACACAAACACATATAATGTACGTGCACACCGCAGTAAAACCCCGAACAAGGCTCCTGCTCCGGTCCCGTCCAATTTTCTGTGTTCCATGCTTCATTACGTACAAGTCTAAGACAAAGACCAACTTCTACTACAAAGAAACCTACATGACTTAAGCCCTTAAACCCCAGAGGAGACAATAACCAAGCACGTTTTCATTACATAAGAAAGAAACCAAAAATATTTTGTAAAAGGTGCCACAGCCATTGCAACAGGATCCTTCCAGTCGAGGAGACCCTCAGCTCAGAGCTCTGCTACAACCAGCCTCACGCAGCACGGGCTCTGCAGACACCAGCTACACCCTAACAAAAAGCTCTGCTCGACCCTTGGCAGATTTGAACAAATGCTTCAGGATGTCTGTGTTTAAACTCGTGTTCAGTCCACGATGTTGCAACAGCCAAGTAACATCATCTCCCAGCTGCGAGCATGAAAGACCATAATCATCTCAGCAAAACATTTCTCTTCCTCCCCGTTCTTGCACAATTCTTCCCAGGTTCCCTCTCCCCACCTCTGCATCCTGATGCAAACTGCAAAGCTTCCTTCAAGCACAGGAACTTCAGGAATATTTTGGTGACTTTCGCAGCAAGGACCAGGCAACAAAACAAGCCTCACACATAACCACTTTCCAGACAGGGGCCCTGAAGGCATCAGGCTTTACGGAAAAAGCAAACACAGAACTTCACTGATTTACTCTTATTTGGGTCTGCAAACACAGGAGTTCTGTTTTGGCTGTCTGCCTCTCTCCTTTTCAACTGAGGCCAGTGGGCTCGAGATCGATGTTTTATCCATATACAAAACACTTTGCAGCAAAACTGGTATTTGTTTGCCATACTACTGGCAGCTTTTAAACAACAGGGCAAGAACTGAACAGAGATGGACATAAAAAAATAGTTGCACAGAACCAGAAAACCCCAGAACCCTGAAGTGTTATTCCAGTAGAGAAGGGAAGACAGCAAAAACTTGGATGCTCTGATTTTCCAGACTAACCAGAAGACTCCAGTTACACAGGGCTCACATCAGAAGTGCCACATCAGTCTCCCAAGCCTTCTATTAACACATTTCTCAAAGTTTTATTCACACACAGGCACACACACCCGATACTGGAAACACACAGCAAGGTAATACCCCCTGACCTAGTGCTGGCAAGAACCTGCCTTCAAGCGGAGAGGTGGAGCCGGTGAGCTGGCGGACCCCTCCAACTGACGCTGCCAGGCCACCGCTCCGGCTTCACGCATGGGACTTCTGCTTCCCCTAAACCCCCAAACGCCATGGTAGCAGATGCACATCCTGAGAATACCCAAGGTGCCTAAGCCATGTTCTGCTCTGAAGGAGTTTCCTTCTCTACTAACAAGCCCAGGGCCGTGAGCAGACAGACCTCCCACCTTCAGCACTTGCAGGCATCACTGTCCACCACGAGGTGCAGCAGCCAAATCCACCACCACAGCCAAAACCCAGCGCAGGACAATGCATCAAAGCTGCAAATCTGCTGTGCTCCCAGCAAAACACCAAGCTCATGTGACATTCTCCCTCAAGATATGGAAAAGACTGATTCATAGCTCACATTAAACTGGGAAGCCTGTAAGCATGCAAGGAACTTGGTGGGGGAAATATAGTCTAGCCCATGTAAAGTTTCAATGTTCTGCCAGGGCAGCACCCGGGCAGGGAAGCCTTTCTTACAAACACACCACACCTCATGGAGCAAGCACGGCACCAAGCCAATGCCAGGCAACCACCGGGCTACGGAGGGGGAAAGGCTTCTGCCAGTTTCAAAGGTCTGTGCTGCAGTGCAGGCAGGGAGGGAAGGGGGAGCGAGCGCTACGGAAGGTCTGCTGCACACATTTCTGGCCTGCAGGGCAGCCACACACACACGGTGCTGCTCTCCGAGCTGGCTCCATGCACAGTTTTGAACTGCTAATGCTTCCTCCCAGCCACCGCCGCTCCCCCTCCCAGCAAAACTGTCACCACGCTTTTTGTACTACTTAAAACGATGCTGCGGCTCCCTGAGCCCCGACACACTGATACGGACAGCAGATTTCCCAGATTATTGCAGCCCGAGCTGGAAGTAGAGCTCCGTCTGTAGCTGTGCGTCTGCTGATGACAGACCACCACCACGCTGCTATTTAACAAGCTGTACAACAGGAAAAAAGCTTGCTGTGGCTTCTGTGGGGCTCTGCGCGCTGCAGCCAACGCGGAAAAAACAAAGCATTGAGTTTCTCCAAGCAAACCACATGCCCTCCGCTGCCGGCTGCCAGGCATACGGGGAGAAGCACCTTGCCTGCTACCTTCGTCACTTCTGCTCGCCTTGTTTCAGAAGCCAAATTCCCTGGCTGGTTTTCCTGTTCCTGGTCCAACAAGCGGTGCCTCCGCTGCTGCGGGTGCCGGCAGGGTCCCTGCCCACGGCCGCACCGGTGCCAGGAGGCTCATACCTGGCTCAGCACGCTGCCCAGGACCCCAGCTGTAAGCACGTAAGAACAAAGTGGCCATCCTCTTCCAGGGGATGGCAGGGAAGGTTTGGGCACAACACAACCCTGCTGCTGGCTTGCGAAGAATCGAACCAAGGTTCATTCTGCAGCTCTCCTGTCTTCTTCCTCTGTCTCCATCTCTCAAATTACAGTGCTTTCGAAGGTGACCTACTGTACATAAAGACATAGGAATGCATTTACCAAAAAGGGGATATTCTTGTATTCAGTTTTCTCTACAAAGCTATTGTTGAATGTGTCACCAGAGCAGGAGCGATGGAAAGCTGTAAAAATGGGCCTGCTTTAACAGATCGTTTCTGTAAGGGCATGGGCCTCCACCCTTCAAAAAAAATTGAGAGCCTCTCCTGACTTTGAGCCTAATTAAGTTACACGTACACGAGGCCTCTTGTAAGACAATTTGTTATAAAGCTACTGCTTAAACACTCGCCGAAAACTGAGCCAAGTTGAGACTATCTGGAGCTGCATTTCAGCAGCTGACCGGCCACGTGCCATGTTGGGAAGCGTGAGGCTCTGCAGATGTCCCAGCACCACCACACATCCTCACCGTGGCTCGCCCAGGAGCCCAAGCATCTCTAAAAAGGCAATACGCCGACAAAACATATGTGTGGCAAGTTGGGGGGGGGGGGGAACCCCAACAACTAGATTCTCTGCCGCCTCCTTGTCTTCCTTAAAAAAGAAAGGTCTGTCTCCCAGCTGCGCCCTGGATTCGCCCACCTCCCGCAGGCTGAGGAGCCCAACGTGACAACATGGCACTCGGCAGTAAAATTTGGAAAAGGGAAGGATCAAAGTCAGGCTTATTGACCCCAGGGGAAAAAAACCAGAAACCAGCAGTGAAAGGTAGTCTCTGCCCAAAGAGCAGCCCAAAGTCAGTCTGCAAACAGATTAAAATAACACATTAAGGGGCCTGTAGAGCCAAGCCTTGGAGCATAAATCATTAAGATACAGGTAGGAATGGTACGACCAGAGCAGTACTATTTATACTTGGTCCCCCAGGTCTGCACCAGGCAGACGTGGCTGGCACCTGGCAGACCGCACACGTGCTCTCATCAGGATCACAGCAGGCAAAGGAGACATTTGGTTCTCCCGGTAACACTGCACCAGGCACCACACCGCCTGTGAACAACAGCCTTGAGAGGCGAGCACAACCAGCTTCTGTCTCCGTGATCTGAGGACTAAACCTTCTCAAAATCCAGGACGCAACCCTGGGCTGTATGGCAGTACCAGCCCAGCACACGGCCACACCGAGCCCACTCCCACCCGTGCCAGGACGCAGATGCCCACCAGGGTGCTGACAGGGGGCTCAGCCCCAGGGGGTCTCAAGGGCAGGACAGGGGTGTCAGGCTTGGACAGTCTTGGTGCTTCACGCTCCTGGCTTGGTCCCTTACTGCACACACCTGTGCGGTGAATTAGGGTGCAGAAAATGGCTCAGCCAGGTCTATGCCTGCAAACTGCTTTTACCCCGCAGCCAAGCACAGAGGCGAGTGGGACAGAAAACACCCAGAGCTGCAGTGCCCACCCTCTGCACGGTGAAGCCCTGCCACCCCCCCCAGAGCTTCCCGCAGACCATGCAGCCTTGTCAGCAAGCTGTAACCAAGAACAGCCCTGCAGAGCCTGGCCAGCACTGAGGACCACTGCCCAGCGCTCCCAGAGAACGCCGTGGCTTGCATACCACAAACCCCGAGCTGGAGGGTACGGGACTCATTACTTAAAGACAAGGGTATAGTATGGTATCTGAATTCACCGGCAGGCTCCTCTGCTGTGCCTGAGTGCCAGTACCGTGAGCTCCACAATCTGCAGGAGCAACGCTGGAATTTCAGGGCTTCCTTTGGCTGTTTACCTGCTTAACTGATTGGCATCAGCAGAGTTAAACGCTCTGCATTGGGAAGGGGTTTTACAGCCTGCATGCTCCACGCTGGCTTTGGAGAGAGCATTTCTCATGGCTGGGTACATCCCATCTCCCCTCCGAGCTCTGTTTACCCACGATAGCAGCCTGCTGCCCCGGCTGTGCAAACACCGGCCCCGGGAGCTGCTGGCACCCGCACAGTATCGTGGCAACGTGGCTGAAGCCAGCTTTGCAAACTCACAAAGTGTGCAAATTAATTTCATTATCCGCTCTTGCACATCATGAGGAGGGAAAACAAATAACCTGCCTGAAAGTACATTCTAGTAATTATTAACACGGCGTAAGTTAACCCCAGGGGAGTGGGAGGAAGGACTGGCCAGAGAGGAGAGCCTGGCACTTGCCTGTTTGCTAGAGCACACAGCATGTCAGTACTTTTTAAATACAAAATCCGGACTTACGATGAATTCTGTTCCCTGTTTAGTCCAAGGATTCTTCATTTACTTGGCTGAACCTACATATTCTCCCAAACATTTACCAAGTAAAGCTGACCGTTCAAATATTTCACTAGCTAAGCTCTTCCCTTCCATTTGCTTTCGCTTTGACATCTCTCTTCCCCCCAGAAATGCTCCGGAGTCACCCACCCTTTGGCAGAGCTGTCAGGATTGTACACGAAACCTTCTTTGGTGATGACTAAAGCCCAGGTATGCAGTGAGAGTTCTGCTTGCTATTTTACTTTAGATTAAAAAACATCCTTCAGCTTAGCTGCGATGCTGGTCTGTACCAGTAATCCCCCTCCCCCACACACAGGAGAGCAAAAACTGAGATTTAATACCCTACAGCACACAATAATTTAATCCAGTGCTGTATGTCTGGATTACACGACCCCTTTCCCATAAGGACAGGCACAAAACCAACGTTGTAGCAAAATGTGTGTTTATGGAGCTGGAATTTTTGCTTGTGGAATTCATGTAATTATTTTAATTCCTAGAAATCCTTGTAGCTCCTGTATCACCCTTGACAAAATGGCTATAGATGATAATGAACCCACAGCTCTACCACAACTGAAAGTACTCCTGAACACTGCCGAGAAGACACCTCCCTGCCCGCTCCAGCCGCCTTCCCACAACAGGACACTTGGAAAATACCTTCCAAGCTACCCAGTTTGGAGGAATTGTTAAATCGTGGAAAACTGGGGGGATCTCAGGTTGGAGGAGAGCTTAGTAGACCATTACAAACCTACAGCAGGGCTGTGGCAGAGCTCCAGCAAATCTTACAGCATTATTAGTAAGCCATTAAGAGGCGCTGTCAAGACAGATAGGCATTAAGATTACTTTACAAGGCAGTTGTCAAGGTTTTCAGGATGCACCCGTTGCTGCAGCAAGCAGCTCAGTTTTCACTTTAAAAACGACTCTTGTGTGAGCATTTTTTTCTAAGGGAACTTGCAGTAATAAGCCGAGATGTTTTTCAAGGTAGCTAACGCAGCCACATTTTAAAACCCTGCCTGGCACCAGGACAAAGTGCCTGCACGCATCATGCACTGGGGTTTGAACTGAATTAGTCAGAGCCTGGTCTGGACAGGGTTCCTGTACAAACCTGCTCCCACTGGAGCGTTCAGCCAGAGCAGACACAGCCCCGGGACAGAGCAGCCTGATCCAGCAGCGCAGATACATGCCACAGTCTAAAGCCTGAGACGGGCTCTTCTGTACCCTGCCCCGGTGCAGGCTCCTGCCCCACCGGGCTGCTCGGTGCTGCTGGAGAGGCAATCACCAAAGCACCTCAGTCCGTATGCTCCGGTCCTCCCTGCCCTTGTCTTTGTTTTTGGAAGGAAAGCGCAGGCTGCATAGCTACAATACTTGAAATGAACTCCCCAATGGTTCTAAAAGCTTTTCACTCGCCATGTTTTTGAGAATATCAATATAAATAGAACTGCACAGAAATTCTTTCATGTTCTTCTGATGGCTGGCGGGCTTGGTGCGCTGCTCTGCGAGTCAGATTACGCTGAACAGCTCGGGAGCACAGTGACCTTCAAAGGCTTCCCCAGCCTTCCCTCTCCTCCCACTCCAGCAGAGACCACTGGAGAGCGAGGAGAAGCAGCAGCTTCAGACGGGACCTATATGATCCATTCGTATCACATCACCGTATCTCACTGCCCATCTATGTAGGCAGAGATTTCCACTGACCGAACCCAAAGGCATTTTCACATCCCCACCTATGCCCAACCTGTTTCTGTATGATCCATACACTGTAACAACCTATTTTCACTAAGTTAAGTAAAAGTGCAAGGATTTGAAGCCAAGCCCATTCCTTTGGCTCTAACCTTTCTGGGTTTGTGGGGTTTTTTTCCTCCTTTTTCTCTCTCCTGAGCCTCAGACCTCCCGTAAGATTTCCCATTTACAGCTTCGCACTTCCCCACCTTGCTGGACCCTTAAGCCGCCACATGATTTTACAGGAACAGCTATAAGCAGCACATTTAATTCAGCTTGACTTTCCTCGTGCCCCCTGCTTTTTTTTTTTTTTTTTTTTTTTTTTTTTTAAATGAGCAGTACAGCTTTCCATAGTCTGTCAATGTGGAATCAAAGATCACCCACAATACCATTCCCACTTTCTCCCATTTTAATGGCACACTAAGCATTTCACAGAGCACAGAAGGAAGACCTTTATGCCATGAAGAGGACAATTTTCTGATTTTCTAATGTTAGAAAGCACCTGTTTCTACTTTTGATGGGCCATAATATATTGTCCATAAGTGTGTGTGCCTGCAGGGAACACTGCCAGTCTGGAGCTGGAAGCAGGCTCTCCCAGCTGGCTTGCCACTGCCGTGCTGGATGGACAGGGGTCCGTCCGCTGGGTCAGGGGACCTCACCCGGGCTGGTTTTCTCTCCCATCCTTACGTCTTTTGCACCTGCGGCACGTGACTCCAGTCTTCAGCTGAGTTTTGCCCTCACTGTAGTGCAAGTTAAACACGCTGCTGCTGCCATCAGCCCAAGGGTGTGAGTCACAACCAAGCCTGCACATGAAGCAATTTGCTTAAAATTCAAAGGAAAATGTTAACACCTCAGCACTGTATGGGTAAAGTCTATCTCTACCCCATCACTCCAAACTGCTGCGCTGCAGCAGCTGATCAGCTGGGGTCGGTGTGCCCTGAGCCATCAGAGACCGAACGGCTGGAGCCAGGAAACACCTGCCCGTGCCCAGCAGCTCCCACAGCCCAGACGGCAGCGCACCAGGGGGCTTCACCGACTGGTGTTCCCCCACAAACCCTCCTTCTATACAACAGCAGCAAGAGAAACATTTCGCCCAAGACACAAACAGCAAGGAAAGATCTCAAGGGCGATTACCCCACCACACGCTCTGGAATGCAGCTCCTTCCCAAGTGGCCAGGGCAGCTCAGGTTCGGAAGGACAGCTGAACGTAGCCCCTGTGTAGAAATTATTCCCGGCTACATTTTATAAAAACTGGTATTATTTGTCTGTTTTAGCAAGCCCTAAAACTCTTTGCTACCTTTAACATTTTTTGATTCTGAGTTCCATAGGATTTACATTTTTTTCAGTGCTAAATTCTCCCATACAATAAAAGGCAAACAATTTAAATTTAAAATTTACAGGTTACCCTGTAAATCTACGTCACAGAGTCACAGAACGGTTTGGGTCGGAAGGGACTTTAAAGACCATCTAGTCCCCCCCTGCCAGGGGCAGGGACACCTGCCATAGCCCAGGCTGCCCCCAGCCCCGTCCAGCCTGGCCTGGGACACTGCCAGGGATGGGGCACCCACAGCTGCTCCGGGCAGCCTGGGCCAGCGCCTCGCTGCCCTCACGGGGAAGAATTTCTTCCTCATCTCTAATCTAAATCTACCCTTTTTTTTTTTAAAACCATTACCCCTTGTCTTATCACTACAGGCCCTGCTAAAAAGTCTGTCCCCATCTTTCTTACAATCCCCCTCTAAGTCCATTAAGAAGCCTTAAGAACTTCAAAAAACCAATCTTACCGCAGAGTTAAGTTTGCTGATCAGGGTGAGTGGCCGTTACACAAGAACACAGGCTGCAAACACCATCATGACACCCAGTAAAGGTCAGACCCACATTATTTACTTATTCATTTGTGATGAGGACACGTCCCAAGCCATCTCTCATTCATCTCCTTTAAATGCACATGACTCCTCCAGCCTCCTGTCCCCCTCTGCGCTTCTATGGAGTCACTGCCTGGGAACCTCACTGATATTAAATTCCTACAGCAACGCTGCAAGTTTTCAATATGCTTTTCAGCCTTTCTAATGACTTGCTATCACATTTTCTTAAAAATTGTCTGCTTTCCAGCGAAATAGTGGTTTACACTGCTTTTCGTGAAACATCGCCATGGTTTCTTCCTGCTTTCCATCAGCCATTCCAATGCTCACTACCAAGTAGATCAAGGAATTTATCCAGTTTTAAACCACTTTTTGCAATTTTTTACACCCAGTTCTGCTGCCAGCCTGGTATCCCTCTGACGTGGGCAGCAGCTGGGGGGCAGCTGCCTGTGTCACAGCCAGAACAGAAAGCCACTGCGAACATCCAGGCAGCAGTTCCCTGAACTGTGTCCTGAATTAACGCCAAATCAATAGGCATTTGGGTGACCGAAACCGCTGTCACTGCTGCCTGCCTCTGATCGACTCAGCCCCACGCCACAGCGGGCGCTCACGGCTTCGCTCACCGAGTGCTGCTTTTGCCAGAATTGCTGGCTGAAGCCACCTTCACTTCCCCTGCCGCCTGTCATCTCATTCCATCAGGAGCAATCGCTTTCAGGGCCATGCCGTGAGCTGAATCACGGAACCTGCCTGGGCTGAAAAATCCCTCTGCAGTGGAGTTCCTCTGGATGGCATCAGCTCCTGGACTTGTTCTTCTTGGCAGCTGGAGAGGCAGAATGGTGATGGCACCACCTCGACACAGCCCCGAGACCCTCCTGTACTCCCAGGCTTGGCACCCGGACACCGTCACAGTGCTGATGCTCACAAGAGCTGCAGCTCAGTAAAGTAGCTCAGTGTGGCTGGACTTGAGGGCCAGGTCTCCAACCTACACTGCCTGGCTAATTTGCCACTTGACAGAGGTCAAACAAGCCTTCACAGAAAATAGCACGAGTGACAAGACTCCTTAAGGCCAGACTTCAGCTACAACTGCCTTAAATGCCAGTCGCTAACAAACCAATCCAGTGGTACTCCACCACAGGCTGCTGCACCATGCCAGGAGCCACCAGGGATGGACCTCTGGAGCCTCCTGTCCCAGCCACGGCACCTGTTGTGTTCCAGACCCTTCCGCAGGCCAGCCCGGGCAGCGGAGCGGCCTCTTGTGCCTCCTGGCATGTTGGATCACACAGTCTGGCTATGCCAGGACTACATCACTTGGCAGCCACCCCCCAGTGCTGAAGGGGACGGGCCCAATTCATTTCAGTTTCTATAAACCCTTTCACCTTGGAGCCTCATGACTGAAATTGAGAGATTAAAACCAGCTTTTGCAACACAAAGCGTTAATTGTTTACTTTAGGTACCAACCAGAGGGTGTAAGGACAAACCGTGTGTTTCCTGATCTTGCTGGGTTTTTTTACAAGCAACAGTAGGTCTCTGCCACCTCGGGCAGCCCTCGCTTCACCCCCAGTCCTCTCTGGCAGATGCTTGGACCATCACCAGGTTGTTCCCACAACCTCCACACCTTTCTGGGCCCAGAGGTTCACTAATGCCACTGACTCCCAGCTCTCCGCGGCCAGATTATCCAGGCTGAGATTATCTGCGGCGCAGAGGCGAGCCAGCTCAGGGCTGTTAGCCGGGATGCGGCACTGCACCAGCGCGGCCATGCTGCTCCGGAGCCGGTTCTGACACAGCACCCAGAGAGCTGCTTCCATGTCACACCCGGCCTCAGCCAATACATCCCACAGGGCCGAGCTGCTGCACACAGCGCCCATGCGCCTGCCCCGTGGGAGCTGACAGGACGGGCACGCCAGCAGCTCCCACGGCACAGGGACTGGCACGCCAGCAGCTCCCACGGCACAGGGATGTTGCATGAGATACAAGCTCCACGCTGCAGCACCAGGTGCCACACTGTGCCGGGACGCACCGGGTCTGCACAGGCACTGACCCTGGCAGAAGCAATGCTTTACCACCGCATGAGCCCAGGCAGGGCTCCTAGGCTGCGCCTACGCCATGCATCCAGCACATCCCATGATACTGGGATCTATGGGATATTTTGGTATTGGATTTACAGCAAAATGTGGCTACGCTGCCCTCTGCTAGGATGACTGACAGCAAATTAAATTAATCTGGTATCCTCCTCTGGACCACAGCTTAACCTTTGGATGAACAAACCAATTCTGCCTGGCTAGAACCACGCATTTATCTAGTGAGGATGTATCACGCTGTAGCCCCTATGTGTAGCACCATGCTCCTCCATTAGCCTTTTTTCCCCTATTTCTGCAAGGATTTATCCGAGTCCCTGTTCCCCACTTTCTGATGGATTAATTTACTCTGTCATTAGATCAAAAGGTGTTATATCAAAGGAACAAATGGAGAACCATACACCGCTTTCACAAAAGATACAGGTATTTCCCAGTGCATCAGAGCTTTGTTCCAGGCTCTCTACGATGACGCTTTGCAAAGGTTGCTATAAAATCTGGGATTTTATGCTTGCTTCATGCACAGCCTCTGCTTACAGCTCCTCTGGTAAAAGCTCCAGCAAATTCCTCTAACATGCCATGCTGTCCTGCTACAGCAATGCAGAAACACCAGCCAAACACTCTCTCAAGGCCTGGCTATCACTGAACAGCAACGGTTTCTTACGCAGGCAGGTTTGTGAGCCGGCTTTGGGCGACAAGAGCACCACGACACTCACAAAATGACAGGGAGCATGGTGCACAGATGCCAGGAAAGCCTGGCAGAGGATCCTGACCTTTCTGCTTCTCCCTGAGCTGCCTCAGTTTGGACCTTGGGATGATTCCGTCTCCTCAACCACTGCCACCAAACAGCTGCAGATCCTCTGCCAGGCTTTCCCCCTGCTCAGGCACAATTACTTTGTTGGTTATAGACTGGGAAACTTCATGTTCCAGCCCGCTAGATTTGTGCAGGCCAGTCCAAAGAACTCCTTATTTTCTTTCACTTTACACTACACAGCTCTATTGCCAGAAGAGCATTTAAAAGCCATTAATAACTACAGGCTGGGACAAAACAACGCTGTTATCACTCCATCAAACAAAACCTCTGCCATGTAGCTGCTGTTTGTGACGGTCAGTAACAAGGGCCAACATGCATGGCCTAAAAGAATATATGAAAGGTTGCAAAAATAATCTGCTGCAGGTTAATGCTTACCTGCAGCTCTTAGGAAGATGAGCAATATTGCACATAAAGGCACCGGTACTGTGCGGTGCCGGGGTGGTGAGCCAGGCTTCTCTCAGGGGAGCACCTTTTGCTCTCCCCAACAGCCAGCACTGCACTGTCCCCCTGCTCCAGCAGTCCACACAGATGTAGGAGGCAAGGACCAACCATTATTTGTAGTGGTTTTACTTCAAAAAGGACAGGCAAAAATAGCTGTGGATATCACACAGAGCTGGTCTCCATCTACCACGATTTTTGCAGATGCTCCACTCTTGTGAACGGGGAATTTTTTCTTGCTTTCTAAAAACTGATTCAGGAACACATCTATTTTAGCACTGAAATGTGCAGGACGGTCTGGCTGTGCAGAAGGAACAACTCAGCACTTTGCAGGAGTGGTACATGCAGCGCACAGACACCGAGCAAAACGCATTGATTAGGATGGGGCTTTGCATACTAATTTACATTATAACTGTTCCACCCCCATTGTATCAGGGCCGGTGAATGGAGGCATTGTCTCAGGGCAGAGCATTCTTCATACCAAGCCCCTGCAAATGGGAGCCCTGGTGCTACCTAATAACAAAAACAAAATCTCAGCAGAAGTCCATTAGCATCCAAAGGGCAGGAGCCTGAATGCATCAGAAGAATTCTTTGAAAAGTAAGAGTGAAACGAATGTAATAAAATGCTACTATTAAGTGATACTCATTGTCCAAATTAAACCATCAGAAGCAAAGACCTTGACTCTCAAAATGTATTCAGCACAGCACATGCTGCAGAGCCCGGGAACAAGGCTATTACCGATTTTAAACCCTGGACTTGTCCCAAGTATGGATTACTTGATTTCTTCATGAGCACTTGATCACATGGCACTATATTTGGATTCCCAGAATAAAAGCTCAAATCTTCAGGCAGGTGCGCGTGGCTACACCCCTCCCGCACACATGCAAATCCCCACTTGCACCCAGACCACAGAAGATGATGTCTGTAGGCCAGGAACTGCAGGAGCTATTAAATGCCCCAACACGGGAGCAGGCTGAAGACTAGAAGAGAGCCCAGCACTCTTCAAAGCAGCGAGGCTGAAAGCAAGACAGAAGACTTTTCTAGAAACAGCAAAAAAAGTGCAATATTTCCCTCTTTCTGCAGATGTTGGCAGCATGACTGGCCCAGCAGCGCTGGTAAGTGCAGACCTTCTCACTCGAGGAATGCTTGCGTTCCTCCAAAGCAGGGGAGAAACCACAGACTTCTCCGCTACACAGAACACATGATGCCATGCAATGCCATTTTGGAGTCATGAGTTGGTTTGCTGGTTTGTTTATTTAAGGTACAATTCCTAAAACTCTTACATACTAAGATAAAACCTCGGCTATCTGTTGCTTCTTTAGCTTTTCGACGGCCATCACAGATCAAGAGCTGCCAGGAGGGTCCGAGCAGCAGCCTTGAACTTCAGAGCCAGATGAGCGAGAAGCTGACCCGGGAAGCCGCTCTCGTAGCAGTGCCGCAGCCGGCCGCCCTCACCGGGGGTCTTGCGCTCTGAAGCAGCTGAACCAAACCAAAGGGACAGGACAGTGCTTCCCCGCTCCCAAAGCTAGCCCAGAAAACTGACCTCCTGGGTTTCAAAACCTGCTAAGCTCCTTGTCTGCAAACCTACCACCCAGCTGCCTTCTCCTTTTCCCAGAGTAGCCGGTGGTTAATTCACATGCCAGGTGTACCTGGGGCTCCCCCCCACCTGCCTGCTGGACCCTTACTGCTTCAATCCTCTTTTTACCCCTTAGCTCATCACTGAGCCCCGGACTGCTATGGGGACGAAGCACAACACGCTCCCACACACCTGCAATGCTATGAGGAGCAACAGGCAAGCCAGCGACTCCTGCTACAATAACCCGCCTCAACGCACCGTTTAAAAAAACAAGCAAACAAACAAACAAGCCCAAAAAGCCAAGCTCTTTTCTAATTTTACTGAGCCTTCAACCTCTCGCCTTTGGTGTCAGCCCCAGCAGTGCCCATCCGCAGGCACACACAGCTGAAAGAGCAGCTCAGACGGAGGGTGTGCATGCTCTGCCTGTCATCCCAGCAAGCTGGCTGCTGTGTTCTTGCAAGCTTTCTCAAGCACTTTGTTAGCAGGGGCTCACTGTGCAAGGAAACAACACCAAAGTAGCAAACACCAAGCGAGTAACTCCCCGAGAGCAGACAGGCTGGCCCAACCAAGCCCACCAACTTTTCTTGTTTAGTGCATTTTTTCCTCTGGAAAGTTACGAGATGGGCTCTGGCTCCCACAGCTCACATCAAGTTTTGGTGTAGAAAGCGTTTTCCTGCGGTGTGCCGCATGCACGCTGCCACCCCTGTGTCACAACAAAGCAAAGGGCTCACCTCGATGTTTTACAGAGCTTCAGGACCAGTGGGTCACGAACAGGTACTCATCCCAGCTGCTCAGTATGGGCAGCCCCTCGGGAAGCCACCTGCTCTGCCACAAGCCAAGAGGTGTGCAGAAGGAGCAGGGTGCACTCGAACAGCGCTGTGCTGCTCTCGGGAGAGGGTAAAGCACAAGAATCTTGTTTAAAAAGCACTGGATAACCACCAGTCCTCCCACTGCTTTTGTGTGCGTTAGCCTGGCCCCAGGTAAGCAGAACAAAAGTCAGCCAAACATCACTTTCAAATTTTTGATGTCATTACTGCAAATGGAGAGCTAAACAAACAAAAAAAATAAATCCATTTAAAGTGAACCCTAGAAAATTAGAAGGTTGGGAAAGCGCGCAAATTCTATATAAACAGTGTAGTTTAGTAGTCAAGGCCTCCTGGAAATATGGTTGTATTAGAAAATTGCTACATCACCACAGCATTTCTCGTATCACGCTTCAGCACGGAATATTTCACTTAGTTTCTTTTCTCAATCGCTTCATGAACCCTACATGTGGACATTTCAAAACAATGCCACTTGCGGTTCCCCGACACACAGGATCTGCATATCAATGTCCCCCTGGCCCCTTCAGCTCTGCAGAGAAAGGCCATAATCTGGGTTTTGTTCCCGGGCTCTAGGCCCCACGGAGTGGAGCGGGAACTGGGCTGTGCAACCTCTATTCACCCTCCCCAAGCCCTGGGAACATCTTTGTAGCCCAGGACAGGAAAGCTGGGGGAGGAGGAGCCGGGAAGGGGCCCGAGGACAGTTCGGGAGCCAGGCTGGGTGGAAGGATGGTGCGCTGCATCAACCTATTTGCTCTCCTTCATCAGAAACTTCCAAGGGGATCGGTACAGACCCCAACGGGGGAATCCATGCAACGAGACCGCAACCATCCCCATCAAGCCACTTCTTGAAAGAAAAGGCCACACCAGAAATCATAGGACTGGGGGCATTTAAGCTGCAGGGAGGACGCCTAGCGATGCTGGGCTGTGCGTGCACCAGCTCGGGCAGGCAGGACACCCCCTGGGAAGGTCCCTGGCCACACGCACGCTGCAGACCCGCGCAGGGCAGCATGTGACCACAGGCAGCAGCCACCAGCCCAGGCAAGAGTAATGGGGTGCTGGGGTGCAGCTGTACGGCAAATGCAACACATCCCAGTTCACCCTGCGAATGGACAAATGTGTTTCGGATGATGCAAGCACCTTTGCACACCCCTGACCCAGTGTTTCTCCCACAGTCAGTAATTAACACAATTTATATTTTATGCTAAAATTAGCTACCCAGGGATGTGTGCTTCCCACAGTGGTGCCAGCACACCTGTTCCATTAGCCAAGCCTCCTCGTTTCAGTGGGGGACAGGAGCTGTTAACGAGGTTTTACTCCTGCAGACAAACACCTCCCCTCCCACTGCCCAGTCCAACCTCTGCCTGCACCCTGAGAGAGCCCCTGACACAGAGACCAGGGAAGGGAATGAGCAAAACCATCTTTTCAGCCCTGGTCCCTGCAAAACCACATGCTGCACTGGTACTCACACACAGCTCGTTGCTGTGCATGGCTATTTTTGCACAGCCTATAGAACAAAAATATAGGTAGCTATGTTAGGTGAACATTTACACTGTTTCACGTTGTGATCACAGCCAAACTAGGTCAAGCCTTAGCCGGTATGCTTTAAAAAAAGGGAAAGAGGAAAAAAATAATCAGTGAGAGAACAGTGAGCTCCCAGGGAAGAAAATGTTTGTTATCATCTAAGAATCTTACTGTGCACTAGATGACTGGGGGAAAAAATACATATACATATCCACATCTCTTCACACTGTAAATGGTAGATTATTTTATTATAATTCTTTTTAAAGGACAGCAAAGTACCTTAGACTGGAAAAAAGATTTCTTCATACACATTTCATGCACCGACTTAAACCGAAAAGTGGTTTTCGCCTACAACGCTCTTAAAATGTAATCTGGTAGCCTGTTCTTGGTGCAGGCTATGGGCAGCTTTATTGTATTTCATGGCTTCTCTGCCATGAATAAAAGCTATTCTTTGCTGCACTGAAAGCAGGAGCCCAGTAGGTAACAGGATCATCAGCCCCACCGGTAAAGGCAACTTGATACTGTTCTTTAAAAGGGGAGAGGAAGGTAAATTACTTTAATTTCTATTAAAAGAGGACAGACTCCCACTAGAGACAGGGTCCTTCTGTTGGAGCACTGCGCAAGCTGGATGCCTGAAAATGGAAAACATGGAAATTGAGGTGGTGGGCGGTCATCTCCTCTCAGGAGTGATTTCTGTTCAGCTGAGAAGCAGGCAACGCTGGGAAGCAGCAAGACATACCGTCTTGTGTGTCCCAGTCACTGTGGTGGTTACAGGACAGTTCCCAGTTTAACGTGAGCGGCTGACCACTGAATGGGATATTGGGCAACGCTTCAGCTGCAAAGCACCCACGCTTGGGCTGCAGTCCACTGTTCTGCTGCGTGCGCTCTGCAAGTTTGACCGAGCGATGGGACAGACATTAGACATCTACGAGGCAGCAGTCCTGCTCCTGGATTGCCACCTTCTGCCTCCCAAGTCGGCAGGCAGAGGAAACCCTGCCAACACTGCACAGGCTCATGGAAATTAGGAATCGGGTAATTTTAAATGCTTTCTCAGTGAAAAATGTTCTCAGACTTCGTTAAACATGCCAGATAAAGCCTCTGTTCCTGTAAAACCTGATGCATGACTATCAGTCAAGGCCAACGTATTTACCCTAAAATTGGGTAATATTGTTTTATGGTTCTTAATAGTTCAAGCCGACAATGCACCACTCTGAACAGACGCTGCCGAGCAGTTTCTCAGCTTTTCATCAGGACTGCGTAGGCGTTGAATTCTGGAGCTAATCACCTTAGCAACGGCTCTAAACATATGTGCAGTGACATCAGCTGATTTCTGAAAGCTGTAAATAGAGGATAATAGCACGAAAAAATTCTGGATTAAAGCCAAGACCTAAAAACCATACTATTAAAACACTGCCTGTAATTCAATGTATGCAAACTTGTTTGCATCCCTGCTCCCCAAAACCTGTGTAATTACACACCTACCTGGACAACTGGTGATTGCCCCACTGCAGGCTACTCTCAGAAATTTCCCAGAAACCAGGATTTAATAGAAATCCCTCTTCAAATTTAATTTTAAAAAGCCTGGAGAACAATCTGCAGATAACCTCACACAGCATGAAGCAGGCTAAAGGAGACCTGCTCCAGCCTACAACCCTGTGCTTAAAGCCAATGAGCAATAACCTCAACTTAGGAGAATTATTTGTAAATAAGAAAATAAACAATGCACTCATGGGCTTTATCATTGACTCATGCAGGAACTGTGAACAGGAACCGTGGCAAACTCCGCTTTAAGGATGTGCTGCCAGGCCCGTGCCCCTGGTAAAGAAGAGTTAAAGCAGCATCAGGCACGAACACACAGGAGGAACCCATTTCTGGAAGGCCATGCTGGCGAGCAGACAGCATGAAAGGGGCATATTCTGCATTACCTCATGTTTGGTACCTCATTAAGATCTTAAACTGTCCATTTAGGGAGTCCCTCAATCAGCCATCAGCGTAAGACACGAGGACAATAACCTTTTTGTTTTCCTCGTTTCGTTGTGACCCATATTTCTGAGGTCTGTTGTGCAGGATGTGACCCGGCCGGCTAAAGAAACCTTTGCAGTGCCTCCATGTTAAACTGGCACACCGGGAGGGAGAGGGGAGAGGGGAGAAATGGGCTTAATAGGATTTTCAAATGTCAAAAAATATCTTTAGCAGGCCCATTTAGGCAGAGTCTTAGCACTCGCTGAACTTGAAAGCAAAATTTGCTGTGCAAAGAACACAGCTTGCATGCTAAGCGGACCCGAGGAACGCTGCTCCTGCAGCACAAAGCCACCCGGGCTCCTTCGCCCTCTCCTCCGGATGATTAAGGGAAGAGAAAGGCAGAGTGTCTTCTACATCAGGGCAAGGAAGGTGCAGGGGGATATGGGGTGCCGGGGGAGCTCGGTGTCGGCACTCACCACGTGCCACCTGTCTGCTGCGCAGCTGGCGAGGTCCCTTGGGTGCGGCACGGGCAGTGCTTCAGGCCAGCTCCCCAGATACCGACCTGGCCCACCAGGCACCCTGCCCGCAGCACGCTCACCTACAAAGGGACCAGCAAATCAAGCTCATCAGATTTGTGAAGCGCCCTGCATTAAAAATAAAAAATAATAAGGCTAGGGAAATGGAAAATGCAAACTTGACAGCTGCATCAGAAAAAGGATGCAGCACAGAGCCAGAAGCAAGAATTTCCCCCTCCTTTTTTCTGTACAGGGCTGGGTTTTTTTTCTCTGTCAATTAAGAGTTGCAGGGAAATTCAGTGAATTGAGATCAGCAGTGTTAATCGTTATTGCATTTGAATTTAATTAGCATTATTTTTTAACTACAGGTAATTTACAGTGCCTCACCTAAATGTGGAAGTCAGGTAATGCTTTCTGTTCACTAGAAAACCACCACGCCAAAGATAATCCTGCTATTTGCTTTATGCCTTTAATTTCTGTAATCCATGGTTACCAGCTTCAGTGAGCCTGCCATGGTTACTCCCCTGCTCCTTTTATCAAAGGCTCCTGTGTGCGTCTCGCTGGAGCGGCAGCACTTCTGCCGAGATGCTAAGAATAGCAAAGCCCCTTTCCTGAGCGCTCGGAAAGGTGAGATGCAGGGGAAGGATGAAGTTTCTGAGAACCGCAGGGGGAGAAGGGGACCGTGTGGGCCAGGGTCAGCCAGCGTGGGACCAGGCTGATGACGTCCCAGACAAGGAGGTGCAGCAGCATCTCCTGCTTCCTGCCTTTCTTCTGCTTGCACGAGCAGAGGCTTAGGCTAGCATTCTGCCCTCAGCAGATCTCCAGGATGTCTATTTGGCATCTTTATAATCTATTTAATTTTTTTTTTTTTTTTGGAAGTCCCTCTCTGTAGCCTGCATGACTGTTTGTGTACCTCAGAGCTTTTGGAGTCAAATCTTCAGAGAGACACTAAAATTCTGGATTGCTGTATCAGTACGAGAACCACTGTGCCCCAGGTACAGCCAGTACATCTGCGGGGCTGGGCTCCTGTCTGGCCACAAAGTGACCTGTCACCATCACCCAAGAAAATAACTGATCCAGTCACATTGTTATGAAAAGAGACACGCTGAACACATTCGCATGGGCTGAGCTCGTTTCCCATACGTGCACCACACCTCGATCAGCCAGCTCTCCAAACTGGAGCTGGCCAAAATCTTCAAGCATTTTGGATACGTTTGCTAAGCTGTACACCTGTGAGAGATGAAGGAGATGCTGCTGAGCCGGAGAAGGTAAGGCAGAGTTCTCGGGATGGGGAAAAGCAAACCTGGCATTGCTGAATTGCTGGTCCTGGAACTCAGAGCCTCACAGCAGTGATGCGCCGGACGGATGGCTGCCGCAGCAGGGACTGACTGACCACAGCGCTGCGGGCAGTCAGACCGCCCCAGAGCCCCAAAGCCATCTGGCAGGCCCAATAAACAGTTTGAAATATCTCACACATTACTGCCCTATAAAAGCTTCCCTATGTCCAGAGCATTTGCAAATCTAAGTCAATAACACCTCAAACCTCTGCAGGGATGGACATGCTCCACAGCTTGAGAGAACAAGCATCACCTCGTCATCTGAAGACCTTTGCCTGATAACCACAAGATCCTCTTGGAAGCACATGCAATGCCTAGATGCTGATGCAGCTCAGCATCCCTGGAAAACACCCTCGTTTCCCGTGGGCTGTCCTGCCTCCTGTTAGGTCCCACTGCAGGGCAGCTCCTGGGTGCTGCACTCGTTCTTAATGGTATCGGTAGGACAAGGGACTGGGTGTCTCGCTTCCAGAAGGGCACAAAAAGGCTGGTGCCACCATCGTCGCAGGCCTGGCAGCCTGTGGCCTTGTGCCAGAGGAGCCTGGGACCCCCCTGAGAAATGGAAGCCACCTCCCCTCTGAGCGGGAGCTGCAGCTCTGCCTGCCTCGGGCAGCCCCACTTCCCCGCTGTGGCACAGCCGCCTGCCCAATGGGGTGACACACACCTGGACTCTTCTGGAAACAGCTATGGTTTAACTGAAGGGCAAACCTGACGTTCCAGGGTAGCTAAGAAACATCAGAAAACCGTACAAAAACCAGATACATTCACCTTTTTTTTCAGGGACCTATGCCTTTAAAAGCAAATGCTCGAACACCCTATGGAAACTGGTGCACATGTGCCTGGAGATAAACAATATCACGGGACAGGTAAGCTAGTTACTCATGAATTATCACACCATCTCCCCATCTAATTGCATAGCTAAACGGTCAGTCATTTTAATCCACCGTAAGCAGCTTATGCTGTCTTATGTGGCTCTGCAACATTGCTCACTTCCTGATTTGGAAATAATAATTCTTTAAGTCTTGCCCTAGAAGGTGTGAAAGCCACCGTTTTCACAGTAACCCTGCACAGATTCTGAGACTTGTAAAGGTGCACACATAGGACAGATGTCTCCTGAAAGCAGGTCCCAAACATCTACTTCATACTCAGTGCAGAGCAAAGCAAGGTGATCTTTCTGAGGAGTCACAGAAGAAATTTTACATCCAGATACAAGCCCGTCATGCCAGCACCCTGTACCATCAATATGTGCTTCCAATCTTACCTGACCCATACCCTCAGCCAGTCTGTTCCTTACCTTCTTTCAACAAATTAAGTCACCTCCTATGATACCATTCCGAAATTTTATTTCTCCTATAAAAAAAGGCTGGTTGTCCCGAAATTACAATGTCCGAGAGCATGCCTGCCAGCACACCTCCTGGGAGCACCGTCCAGCCACTGGCTCTCCTCCCTGCCCAGCTACCGTCTCGCTGCAGGACACTGCACACCCCCAGTGCTGCGTTTCACTGTCCCCACTCCCACAGCGGGATCAGCACCCTCCTTGGCAACGTTGGAAGCCAACAGGACTCAGTTGAGCCCACCCTCCCACTGTGCACCATGTCCCACTGAATGAAGTTGCATCACGCTCAGCACCTGCTTTTCAGCATCTTTCACCTTTGTGCCCCACTGCTGCCAGCCTGCTCTGCTCACACACCACAGGTCCTTGCTCCGTGCTTTCCCATAATGTCACTCATCTCTTCCACACCAACAGCTGACTGCTCTCCAGTTTGATTTCTCCATTTATTCACCACTAAGTTAACAGCAATGGGGCACCACAATCTGCACAACAGGTTTTGATGCTTACAGATTCTAGTGTAGCAGTTACATGATTTAAAAAAAAATAAAAAAAATCATACTTTCAAAGCCCTTGGAGACCCACACAAGTAAGCATAAAATGCTGCAAGAGTCCACCAAAAGCGCCCCCATATGTAGACTTTCCCCTGTCCCTCCCCATCCCCAGAGCCTGGAATATTCAAAGCACATTTTAGCTTCTCCACACAAATACGTGGATAAGCAGAGGTTGCAGGACTTCTCTAAAGACCATGGGGAAAAAAAAGCAGGGTTTGGGTTACATCAAGGTCTTTTCACTACTTGAAAACTACAGCCGTTGAAAGTGAAAGCTCCTGTGCTGTGGAACCACAGAGCTCATGCATGCCGCTCGCACGCTTTCCGCTCACGGAAACGGCTGCAGCCAAGGGGATTTTTCTGACTTGCAACACTGGAGAACTTTACCCCCTGAAACCACCCATGAACTTAGGCCAGTGACCCCAAGTCAAGCTTCAAAATCATTCCAGACACCGAGCCAGATCAAAAGTCACTAGCTGGAACCGCCTGCCTTTGATGCCCTAAACCCCTGTTACCGATATTGGGCGAGACCGTGGGGCTAAACTCCTCCTGCAAGAAATTTTCTTTAGCTTGATACAAAATTTATTTTACCATATGTAAAATTCATTTGTGTAGTTGCACACCCTAGTAGGCTTGAATGGGGCGAAGGAGTATTTCAACTCCCAGTGCAATTTATTATTTAAAAGCAGTAAAATTACATTGCTGATAGGAGAGCCCGGGCTGAGAGCAGCGGTGATGTAATGGGTAATGCAGCTCCGCTCGCTGTATGAACCACGCTGTACATTAGCGTGCTGGCGAGGGTGGTTGCTCCTATCAATTATTTATAGTCTTCTGGCGCGCAGCCTGGAGAGGGTCACATCGCTGAAAGCTAACTTTATCTGCATTGTTCCCAGCCTCCTGCCCAGCTGTCACTCTGCTTGCTAATTTAATACACCCAAAGCAGTGTAAAAGGATGCAGGACCATTGGCTGGGTTGGGTTGGTTGGCTTCCTCCCCAAGCTGAACAGGAAGGTGGGCTCTTACTGCGAGCTGCTGGGGTCTCAACAATCTGTGTTAAAGTGCTGACTTGGCTTTTTAAAACCTGCCTTTCAGACTTCCCCTAGTCACCGGGATGACCGAAACGTGTAGGGTTTTGGGGCGAGCATGCTCCAGGGGAGTGAAAGGTGGGATGTCTCAGCAGTGCGACAGGGTTCTCCGTCTCTGTTACTATGCCACGCGAAGGGCAGGATGCACTGTATGTTTTCCTAGGCATCACAGCAAGAGCTATTCAATAACATATGTAAATATTGAGGGTGGGGGCGGGGGGTGGAAGAGAAAGCACACCAGCTCTCCAGAGGAAAAAATAAAATTAAATTTTAAAAACGAAGGGAAAAATCTCTAGTAGATTTTTGTTCCAGCTAATAACTGGAAGTGCACAGCCAAAGTCTGATTCACCTGTATTTCACCACGAAGGAAGGGACGGCATCCCTCTGTACTGGCCCACCACGCAGGAAAGCAGCCCTCAAGGCTTTGTCCCTACAACTCACCAGCACCCCTCTTCCACTGTTTGCCTCGAAACTAAATCTACCATGGCCACTCTTCAAACCTTTGAAATATATACACACTGTTTGTTTGGCCTGATATCTATATGAAGGCAGTGAAATCTTAACTTTAGCTTCTTCAGGGTGTCTACCACTGCAAAGAGATGCTTCCCTAGGAAATTGTTCTGGCAAAAACCAGGTGCAGGAAGATGACCTGCTGTTTTTACAGCTCCTGCACTTGGTCCTATCCTGCTGCCCAAGAGGACTCACATATCCCATATGCTGCATCAAACATTTGTGCCCTGCTTCAAACTAAAGTCAATTCCAGCTTAAATAATACAGCATTTTTCAAGTCTTACAAAGCCAGGTAAATAACCTGTATTTTCCTGCAATTAGGACTGGTTGGCTTACTTCAAGCAACAAGAAGTACCCAGGTTTGGTTTAGACGTACAATGATTGTGTCTGAAAACGACGCAAGGAAACTTCATGGAAAATGCAACATTTGCACAAAAAGGAAGTTAGTGAAAAAGAAAACACAGGCCCGGAGGAAGCAGGTTTGTTCTGCGGCACCAGCAGGGGCCTGGGAGAGGCTCCTACTGCGGCACTGCTGGGGCCGGTACTGCCCGGTGCAGCAAGACCCGCACCCAGCACTCCGGCAGCACAGCAGGGGAAATTTTCTCAAATTCCGTGCAGGCCCCCAGCACAGCCACAGAGGCTCGGCTAAGGCAAAGGCAACAGCCAAAGCCTTTCACATTAGCACGATTCAGGGCAAACACAAGATAGAAAATTGTAATTAACCTCTGAGCAGTGAAAAGCAGCAGTGAGCATTTTCTTCAACTTTTCTTCACTATGAATATCAGGAGAATTCTGCCCAAAACTCCAGAAGGGGGAAACTGGGACAGCCACGGGAGGAACAAGGTGGTTCCCATCCTAGAGGTGGCACCACCATGGAAAACCAGGTTTTGACCAGGAGCAGAGCCTGGAGCGTGCAAGACCATGCACTGCTGCCACTGCTCCAGCATCCTCAGGACCTTTACATCCTCTCAGAATCCAGGACTATTTCCATGGCAACTATCTGGAGAACTTATTAAGTAAAAGAACTAAGAACAGTTTGAGCACACAGAACCTACATTTGTAACGTACTAGCTGACTAAATTAGCAGTGCTGAGATTTTTACTGATCAAAACAGATCATGCTCTAGCAACTCAATCTTCTTTTTGCCACAGCTAAAAAGAAAAATCTGATAGTAATATCAGTGCAGGGGGAGGAGGAGGAGTTACCGGTTTTCTAAGACCACAGCCATACATCAAGCCAAGTCTTATCCCATTCAAGTGGTTCAAGAAACATTATTTTACTATCTGACAGTTCAAGTACTGCTAAATAAGGCTGAGTTTCCAAAAGATTATAAATTTCATCACAAGGCAGCTACTAGAGAATCAAAAAGATGACTATCATGTGACACAAAACAGTTATCTAGTACAAAAACTCATTGCATCACCTCAAATTGGTACCAAAAAAAATAAAAAAAGCAGCGTGATTTGCAACTCTGCCCTTCCAAGCTCTGTGTAGTACCGGGTGTTGCTCACCCGCCTGCCACCAGCCCCAAGCAGGGCTCACATGAACGCCATCCCACGTGTGCTGGATAATCCAACAGACACGATAGCCTGCTCATGCCTGATCCCAACGAGGCTCACAGTGCCAAGCAACCCAGCAGTGCCAGCATGGAAAGCCACTGGAGCTGGCTGCATTCTTGCACTCATTTACAAGTTAATCATCTTCCTCACTTCACTCAAGCATTACTTCAAACAGAAGAGGAAAAATCACTGGTCCTTTATCATATTTAGCTTGAAAGATACATGAGTTTGGAATATTTGCTCTGAGAAAGGACAATTTGCTTATTAAAGCTAATTTCAAATACATTAAGAATTAGAAAAAACTGTTATTGTAATACTGAAACAGATTCTTCTTTCTCAATTTGATTATTCTGTAACCGAACTCCTGTTCCCTTCCAGGGTCAGTCTCAAAACAGCAGAGGCAGCGCGACAGAGCCCTCAGGAATGGTGACGAATGAAGGATTATGTTTGTGCCTCTAGCATGGAGCACGCTCCCAGCTACACACACTGACTGGAAGAAGGCAAGGGGGCCGGGGACACACCAAACGTAGGGCTCACACGGCACTGTGTGAGGAGGCAGAACCAAGATGCAGGGTCTGAGCAGCGCGTCTAGGAGTGGAGGTGCGTGCAAGCTGAGCAACATCCTCCACTCCCAAACTCACAGCAATTTAGTGGCTACCTCGGTACTGAAGCAAGGCTGGGCATCACAGCAGTGACTACAATTCCTCTGAAGCATGGGGATGAGGAAATTACCAAAGTTTTGGCAGCACTCAAAAACAAACGCTGCCTGAGAATTTCATAACAGCAATTCAGAGTGAGAAGTAAATCTCAACAGGAATGATTTTGGAAGTGCTTTAAAAAAAACCAAAAGTGGTTAAATGAACTGTTGGCTCGGTCACTATGTCCAGCCAGGGAGATTATATTCATTATTGATTTACCTTAGAACAACTTGGGAACTCATTTCCAATGGTTTCTAATGGAACCTGGATTTTCTCAGTCCTAATCTGCCTCGTGAGGTTGAGCCTCCTGCAAGGAAATACAATACCACAGCATTAAAATGGCAGCTGTCAGATGTACAACAGCCCCATTCATTTAATGAAGATAGTGCAACGGTGATAGGGATTTTTAAAGGCTACTCCAAAAGGCTCCTCTGCAATTAAATAGAGTGGTGAGAACATCGTGGTGAGGATGGCTTTGTGAGTGCCTATAGATAATGGTGCAGGCCTGCAAGTCTGGGGATTTACAGAAACCAAAGGGAGGTTATGAAAAGTTTATTTTTGTAGTATCAGCTTGCACACACTATCTATAGTCCTTTCAGAAGCAATGCTGATTAGTGGTTTGAGCAGAGAAGTGGCAGTTTTGAACTTCAGCTTCATTGCCTACTCAGCCACAAACATACAAAACATTTGGGCAAGTCACTTTTTCAACAGCCACAGCTGTAAGATGCGCAGAGTAATGCTTTGGTTTCTATTCTTAGCAAAGCACGGGACAGAGACAGCATAGCATATGTACAGCCAGTAAACAATTCTTCCGTATGATAATCAAAGCCATTTTAAAATAGTAAATTCCCATCTGAACAAATTAAGATCTTTATGAGGGTGCACAAGCACCAGCCCCCATTTGCAGACACGACGTGCTCAGAGCACCCAAGAAAAGGAAGCCGGTTTGTGGCAATCTTGGCACAGAAACGGGCGATCTCAATAAACAACCGGGCGCTGTAGCCTTCCTCCCATCTCACTTCGCACAGCAGGGCTCGCGGCGAGCTGGGTCAGCCATGAGCACCAAGCCCAGTCGCCTCCAGAGCAGGACAGCCCCCGTCTCTGCCCCACAATGCCGGGAACGCACCCGCTCCCAAAACCCACATGCTGGGTGGCATGGGATGGGAGTGGGCAGCAGGGGAGTCCTCACACACACACACACCACCCCGAGAGCTGGGGAACGGGGTTTTGACCAGGACAACACATCGTCAACATCTGCTTCAGCAGGAAAAGCTGCTCCACTTAGGGAAATGCTTTTTCCTCAACAAAACGCACTGTAGCAGGCTCAGCCTTCTGAAATGTTGGTCTGTTTTTTTAGCAGGTGAAAAGAGTATTATTCCTTTATGTACCAAAAGCTAAAAGGAAATTATTTTTCTCAACCCTTAGAGAAAAAGATTCCTTTAATACAAAACCAAGCAGGGAATACTGTAGCCTGAAAGGAGGCTTCCAGAAAGGTGTGAGCATAGAAAACAGAAGCTCATAGCAGGAAGAAAATTGTAACATTACCTACAGGCTTTGAATGCACATGCAGATCTGCATCACCGAACATGAACAGCCAGCAAAATAATCAGTGCCAAAGAAAAAAAACCACCAACATTTGATCCTCAGCTATTTTCTAAATTCATCTGCAAATGCATCCTGCCTTAAGACAAATGAAAACCAAGGCATGATGGATACATGGCAATTAACTGCAACTGTTATTTTTATTATTTGTAGTGTCTTGCTAGAAAACAAGCACTGCCTTTAGCCCTGAGAAGTCCTGTGGAAGCAGCCGTCTGCTTGCACAAAAATCACTGAGCATTATATTCTGCCCCTTCTCTGGTTTAATGTCTCACCCCACAGCTCCAGAAGCTCCTGGCTCTGTCCCTCCCCCTCCCTTCCCGTCCTTCCTCCAGCTCCTTCCCTTGCAGCCAACGTTTCCACCTCCCTCCCCTCCTGGCAGCGGTGCCGGTAGCGTGCCAGATGTCAGCCTAACCCCGCAGCCGCCGTTTCGGGTCAGTTATCGGGGTTATGGTGTAAGGGGAGTGGTGAGCTCTGGCAGTGGCTCCCACCTCATCAGGCAGAGATGCGATGGGGTCTGGGCACTGCTGGAAAATTTAGTTCCAGCCTCTTTTTTCCTGTTAATGAACTGCCGGCAGCAGAGCCGGCAGGAAGTTTGAAAGACTGTTCATGCACACCGCAATGAAAGCCTTCGGCACTGAGCGCTGGGTAAGGTGACCCTTGACTATGCTAAGCATCAGTCATTCGTAGAAGTGTCACTTACTACACGAGGGGGACGGATGACCTGAATGTCTCCTACAAGAATAATTGCACACTGAAGGCAAGGGCTAAAGTTTCTGGGAAAGGGATGCTGCCGTTCACTGGGAGCCTGATGCCGTGGCACTCCAAGGAGGACCATTCAAGAGACACTGGGCTGCTGCAAGGAGGCAGCACTTGATATATACTTAAAGTGAACCCAGACCTGTACTCTTGACCAAACTGCGCTCCTTGAAGGATGTGCCCCCAGTGAAGGAACGGCTCCAAGGCAACGGTATGCAGTTTGCTGGATGGCAAGCGGAAAGCTTCAAGCCTGACATAAGCCAGGGCTCGGGTTCCTCTATCATACTGAGGCCGTGCCGCAGATAAGGCTGCGTCAACTTTTCCATTTGAGCACTCTCCCCTCTAAGGTTTACAGTCAGAGCAAAATGTTTTGCCCAGGTGGAAACTGTATGCTCCCAAAGCAGGGAGCTGCCTGTGTATATAAAGCATTATAATGTCACCCACCCAGACTTGGTTTCCCTCCACAGGGAAAGGGAAAAATCTCATCTTCCTCCCTATGAAATTCTTCACGTTCCTCCACATCCGTACCCCTCGGACGGGGCTGCTCATCTACAGTCATACAAAGTGCCCTGTAACGTTGAACAACCCAGTACTGAAACACAAACAGGTTAAACATTAACCTAGGAGCCAAGAGGAAAGCATGCAACCCTCCTGCCCCAGCGTCAACAGCCTGGCTCCCTTGCACTGCCTCTGGCAGGGCTCCTCCGCAGCACCACCGGCCATGCCACCACCTCTCCCAAGAGCAGACGGCGCTGGCACCCACTGTGCCAGGTTTCTGGAGAGGAAGGGAGGCTTTGGGCAATAAGGGTGTTTTTCCCCTATAAAATCCACCTGCCTGTGGGAAAGGGGGGCAAGGAAAGCAAGGTGGGAGCCGGCACCTGGGCCCCCCAATCACTGCACACAAAAGTGGGGTGCCTGGAGGCAGGATGCCACTCTCCCTGCTGCCGCACATGCTTGCGGGCTCCTCCAAACACATTTTCCTGGCGTTGCGCTACGGCAGAGCGAGAGGCAGCGAACCCAGCTCACAGGCCACCAGCTCGCACCCGTTTGGCATCTTATTTTCATGTGTGTCGAACTATGAGTATGTTCCATTTCCAAAAAAGTGCCGGAGGAGACTGCCTCCCCCACGCCAGGGGCTGCAGGCACTGGTCCCCATGCCTGCGGGCAGGTGCAGCACCCAGCACCCAGCTCCACGTGCTGGGGAAATTTCGGGGCCTGTTGACACGCATGGGGGATGGGGAGGTATTTCGGTACCAGCGCGAGGCACAGCCCTCCCCCCTGCATGCTTCACTGCAGTTATCCCTGAAGACAGAAAAATTTGTGCTTGTTTTCCTGCTGCTGCTGAGCAGCTATGAAATGTCTCCCACCACAGAGAGCCTGAATAAATCCCGGCTCCTGAAGCAGCATCTGAAATCAGCTTCTCTCCAATCTCCATCACAATTTCAAACCTTTAATTTACTGAGGCTGTAGTGAAAGCAACATTTGTGTTTGTTTACCGGCCACAGAGGAGCACTGAGCACTTGCTGTTTATCACATTTACCCAACAGATATATTCTGGGGAGCTTCTTGGACCGGCCATGACTTATCACAAATTACTGGTCACAAACTTTTCCTCTCTGTCCCCATGAGAGCCCAGAGACCCACCCTCAGTCATCTGGGTGCTTTGTCTGCACACAGGGTGCTTCTAGTAGCCTTTTGGAAGCGCTTGAAACGAGCCTGGGTTTCTCTGTTTCCAAGTTCAAATGAAAAATACAAACCCCCCAAGCAAACAGAAAGGCAGAAACCAGTCTGATTTTATTCTTCTTCCTCTGTTACATCTTGGAGAGCTGGACCAAGACACGGCAGCTTTCGCCTGGGGAAGCACCCTTGCAGGCTCTGTGGAGGGGTGGAGGCCACACGGAATCTGGAAAACTTTCCCCCAGTACCTTCAGTGACTTAAAGATTCGTTGCTGTATGTCAATGAAGCAACTTTGTTCTTTCTGGAGGGAACAGACAGATTGCAGGAGAAAACTATATCCCAATTGCTGCCAAATCCCACAGATTTAGTTATTAGTAGGCAATTAGGAACCATTATTAACACTTCCTACTACGTTAAGCTCCATTTACACTGCATCTCTGCGCCAGCCTGGACGTTTCCAATGGAGCGGCACCCCAGCTCCAACACGCACGTGGCATCACGTACTGAAAACTGTGTCTTCCTGCTCGCTGCCTCCTGGGCCCCTTCTCCGCAGATGTACTGATGTACTGAATGCAGTTGTCTTACAAAATCAAATTGCAAGTAAAAATACAGAGATTTAGAAGGGGTGGGGGAGGAGGTAAATAAAAGTGCGGCTGCACAAAGAGAAAACAATTTTGCTCTTGTTTTTTAACCCACAATCAACATCTGAGCTATTCAGGAAACTGGTGCACTGCCCTCCAACCAACTTCAATTAGGGAACTCAAAAGCAGTCAGACAAAAGAATGCCTGGGAGTTACTGCACCGCACAGAGATATTTTTAGCAAGAGCTGGGAGGCTGTTTGTGGGACACTGCTTTGCTTCCATTGCATTTCAGCTTTTGTATTTACATTTGCAGGACAGTAAGATTTACTAGGTCAGAGGGAAAAAGATAGGAGAAGCAATGTAAACGATGTGAATCATTTTGCTTTCTGATGCTCTTGGAAGGTGCTTCAGCAAAAGCTCATGGAGACCAGAGTGAAACAGAACAAATTTGCCTCCATCTGCTTTGAAAATCATCTTTCGGCAGAAAACTCAAGTCACTCTTTTTAAAGGGGTGATGTAAACTAGCACATAGAGCCCCGGCAAGGCCCATACGCCCCACACGCCGTGGGAGAGAGCAAGGCAGCCTTTGCACACAGCAAAGCTGCAGCTGAATCCGTCCGGTGACCTCTCCCCACCCCCGGTCACCAGATGGATGCACAAGCTGCACGGCAGCGACGCCAGCGCCGGGGCGGCCTATCGGCACTGTCACACGAAAACGCTCGTCCCAAAGCCACGGCCAGAAAGGCCGTTCGGCTCTTCAGTCCAGAGCACAGAAGTGCACGACCAAGCCCTAACGAGGCGCTTCTGTTTTTCAGAAGCCGTTTCCTAAAAATGACAGGCTGCGGCTGCCGCCCCCTCCACGGGCTGGCAGCGCCGCCGGGAAGGTGCCTGCAGAGCCCCGGGAGGTGAAGCCCGAAGCCCTGAGCCGGGGCGGTGGCGGTGGCTGGTTTTGGGGAGGCGGCGGGTGCCCCACCGCCTGCGCTACCGGCATCGCTCCTCCAGCGCATCCCCCTCTTCCGCTCCCTCCCACCACTGCGGCAGCGCAGATGGCAGCAGTGTGACCTCGCTGTTCCTGCCTCCTTGTTTTGATCCTGCAGTCTTGATTGTTCAGGCTAATCCCACACTCCCAGCCTTGGCTGCCAGCCAGGACTGTTATTAATGGCACAAAAGCTTCTCATTCCAGCTACTTCTACATCCGCTAATGCTGTTGTTCCCTTCTCTCGCTCCCCCTCTTGCCACATTACAAACTGGAGCTGGAATATATTTTACAAGGGGAAAAAAACCACACCACCAAAAAACCTCTCTGATCATCCTTGCACACCAAAGACTCCACCAGAACCATACAGGAAAGGCTGAGCAGCTCCAGCAATGATTACCAATGCCAAAGCAGTTAAGACCACCCTGCTCATCCAGCGTTCAGCTCTGAAGCGATGAACAGCACATGGATGCGGGGAGTTTCCAGCAATCCCTCAAGGAACCCAGGATCCCAGGCACAACTATGCACAGCTGCCCGCAGGGCCCAAGGGAAGGGCTCTGCTGCCCAGGGCAGGAGAAATACCAACGCTGCCCAAAGGGCTGAGAACCTGAGGATGGGCAGCACCACAGCTGCAGGGGCACAGCACCCATCTGCTCTTCAGGTGGCAACAGGGCCACGGCTGCCTCGCTGGGGAAGCTGTCTGCTCTCCTGCCCCTGCTCTACGCAACAAATGCTGGATTCAAATATCTGTAAAGCTCTCATTAAAAGCACGTACTGAAAAGGCTTCAAACTATTTGCAATTTAGCCCCTCACATGCCAGTCTTTCCTGGCAGGTCTTCTCTCCCTCTGCCAGGAACCCAAAGCCGCTGTGCAGGGCCTAAGAGCTGGTACGCCTTCTCTGCCTGGTGAAGGCTTTGCACCGACAGCCCACTGCAGCAAGCACGCAGCTGTACACCTCGCGCAGCTGTACACCTCATCCTCCCTCTGCTTTAAAACACCCTCCCGGCAGGAGGGTTGCAGGGCTGAAGCCCAGCAGGAAGGGCTGGTTGGCCTCATCGACCAGGGGGCTTCAGCACCGGCACGATGCTGGGGTGCAGGTCCCACATCAGCTCGACCTGCTCAGACCCAGGGCTGGTTTGGGAGGGGAAGCAGGGAGGATATTCATCAGGAGCTTCGGATCTACTGGAGACCAGCGCATCACGCACAAACCCCTCGGTAGGTGCTGGGACATGGCTCGCAGCGGCTGCGACTGATGACCCCAAAAGTCTGATCATGAGCTGAGCAGAGTGGGCCTCAGCACCGTGCTCACCACACTGAGGGCCACCAAGCTGAAGGTTAATGAGGTTCAGGCTTGCTTTAAACTGCAAGCCCAGCAAGAGGTACATGTCCCTGGGACCCTCCCGTGGGAGCAACCCCACCTTCCCGTGCTACAGAGCAGGCAGTGCCGCAGGTGCTGGGAATGTGCTGCACAGAGAGCATCACATTGGTGCTGTGTCTGAAAAACCTGCCCAGTTTTCAGCCTGAGCTGTCATCCTGGTGAGATGATTCACCATTCTGCCCTCACTGCTTGTTGAAATGCAGGAAAGGAGAAAAGCAGCTACGCGAACATTTCTTCTGATTAGGAAGGTCAGTACATTTTTAATAAAGGGCTCTTTAAAGATAATCTCATTTCAGTATTTACACATGTTAAAGAGGTTACAGAGATCAAAATGTAATGAAGTCGAGAAGGAGAGGACAATAAAAGTGTGGCTGGGATATTGCAGTGAGCAATATCTCTAGCCTGTTGGTTTAGACTACAGGAGTAAAGCAGCAGGGCACAGACCCCAGCAGAGGAGGTTCAGGCACCAGGAATAACTAACCGGCTGTTGCTCAACCACGAAAAATCAGTAGCACGTTTCTGAATACGACCAGTGTCTCCAGCTTCTCTTTTCCCTGAAATACAGCACATCACGCCACCCCACCAGCGAGCCCCTGGCACCTGCCCGCTCCTCGCTGGGCATGCCACTGGCACACTCAGTCTGACAGGCTTGTGCAAGCACCCCTGCTCGCCCCGTGAGCGAGCGCACGCCACCTCCCACACCATCCGACACATCTCCAAACACCGCAGCAGCCTGTACTATAGGCGGAGCCCTTGTTTACCAGCACACAGGCCTAATTTAAACTCCTGAAGTCATCTCCAGCCTTTCACTATAGCAACCCCAGCAAATCTTCCCACTGTTATATGTGCAGAGCGGCTTTGCATCCAAGCTTTGCATCGGCCGAGGTTAAATCTGACAGAAGTAAAAACTGAAATATCTGCCAGCAGCTCCCAGTGTCAGCGGTGGAGTTTCATAAAAACTCTGCTCCAAAGACAGAACTCCAGCGTGGCTGTTCATGTGCCACAGATTAACCCTAAGGAATTAAAAATTCCCCTGAAACGCTCAACTCCCACTCCTCCGGGCATTCGAGGAAACCTGCCCTCGTTCTGCTCTGCTCTGCGTGCACTGGGTTTCTGTAACGCGCACAATATGCCGTTTGCTTTACAAAAACTTTGCGATGGTTTGGGGACGGGGGGATGCACACCAGCTCTGCGTACAGCGAATGAAGTCATGGGGAAGAGAAAGTCTATGTCAAGTTTGGAATTATTTCTCTACTGTGCTAGAGAAAATTTTGGTGCCTGTTCAAAGCTACCGTGCATTGTTGCAGAGGGTGCAAAAGAAAAAAAAAAGTAATCTTTGTTTAAAACAACTTAATAGTCACAAGATCAAGAGGAACAAAAGGGAAAATATATTCTGAGGGAAATGTGACTTCTAGAGCTCGAACAGCACTTGAAGTCCCCATCAAATAACCTTCAGCCGAGGTTGCACAGAACCAAGAGGAAGCAGGGAAGCCAGCACAGATTACCAGATCACAGGGAGGGGGTAAAGCAAAGATAACTGTTGCAAAGATCACAAGGGAACTGCGGGTATTTGGCACAGCTGCACCTGTAATAGGTTAAGTTGGTGCCCTCGTGAAGCAACTGTTTTTCAAGAATTAATTAGTGGAGCAGGCAAGAGAGCCACAGGCATAAGGGAGGTAAGTGAAGAAAGAACTGCAAAAATAGGAAAATAGTTCAAATTAATAAAAACTGTTTTCAAAGCCAAAAGGACTTGCTGCAGTCATCTCGGCAAACAGCCCAACAGGCGACAGAACACCCCCGAGTTAATTCTCCTTGCATTGTCTACAAATACAGACCAACTACAACAGATACTATAAAACCAAGACAGCATTTAAAGGGGAGCCTAATGTCCTTATGTTTAAGAAATGCAAGATCTGCTACAGCCACCAGCTAAGCTCATCTCACACCAGCCACCTTCCCAAGAAATCTGGTGCTTTGTTTTTCAGTTTAATTTCTTTAGGTTCAACTTCCAGCAGGCAGGGACTTTTCCCTCGATTTTTAAAAAACATCCCAGAACAAAGCAAGCAGGATGGGTGTCAGGCAAGGTCGGCCCAAAACCCGAGGGCAGCAGATGTTTAGAAGGCGAATAAACTCCCCAGCACCCTGCCCAGGCTCTGGCAGTCAATAACACATGGGCTTCCAACCCACCAGATGCTCTCAACTTTCTCCTTGCTAAGCTAAATAGCTTGTGTTTCCAGCTCCCAATGCATGAAACGAGTCTTCTGAGTCCCATTCAACCAACCAGCCTCTTCTATTCTTTTTTAAGTGAATAACTATGTTAATCTCATTAGCTATGCTATGGCAAAGCCAGTCTGGGAGTTGGTCCCACCTACTACCCAAATCACCTTCAGGGGCTCCTATAACACAGGGAGCACATCAACCCCAGGGGTACTGGGAAACAAGAAATACTACTGGTTTTAGGATAACCCAACCTTATGGTGCCAGGCCAACAAAAACAGCAGTGGCCCTGGGACCCAGAGCAACCCTTGTATCACATCACAATGCTACCGAGCATCATCTGCAGGTGAGCAGCGCCAGTCACTGGCCTCACTCAGCCCTTGGCACTGGTCACTCACCCTCCCCGGCTCCAACACACCCACACCTCAAGAATTTCCCTGTGCCACACCTGCACTTACTTGCCAACATACACCACAGCCTCAGCCATCTCCAGCCCCACACAAGTCTCCCCTGCACTCAAGTAACAGCTGGTGGCCACTTCTGCTGAGCTCCCCTCTCTGTAAAATCATCACAGGGCTCAAATAACAAAATACTGAGAGTCTCGAGGGTGCTTGGACATCATTTGGAAACCGCTGCCTTGACGCTTGCTTGTAACATCACCAGTATTTAGGGCACCTTTTGGTGAGAAACCAAACCAGAAATCCCAGCCAGTGCAGTCTAAGTTCAGCCCCGTCTTATATTCAGCTACAATCAAGAACAACAGAAACATGTTCTGTGACCCTAAACAAATTCATGTGGTAAAACATCATGTTTAAAATGCAACGAGTCACATGATGGCAACACACCTACACAAAATACTCAGGCCTGCACCTGGGGAAAGAATGTAATCGCCAGTTTCTGCTCCCCCACGGGAGCCAAGGCAGTGCCTGTGTCCAAAGCAGTGGGTCACCTCTTCTCCAATGCTTTAGACCTGGCATGTGAAGTTCTGGAAATGAAGAGAAGCTGTGGCAGCTGCTCTGGAGGACAACAGCCAGCACCAGGGACATGGGGACAAGGCAGGTGAGGATAAGGAAGGTGGCAAAGCCCCCTCCGAGAGCAAGAGCACCAATGTCTGCACACATGCACAGCCTCTCCACAAGAGGAGCACTGGGCAGGTCCACAGTGGCAATGCTTCCAGCGATATTTTTCTGGTAGATGCAAGGAGCCTCATGGCCAAGGTCTCCCCCCCCACGGGGTTCCCCCAGGAAGATGCACCTTCACCCATGGACCTGCCGAGGACAGGGCACAGACACGCAAGCAGAAACCAGGGCACACACCGCATGTACCTGCAGACAGCATGGTGAGAGGGAAAGCGGGGCCATTCCTTGACCATTCTAGATCTGGTTTTAAATAACCATCCTTGTCCAGATCACTGACATAAATGCTTATGAGATTATTTGATAGTTTAGGGCTGACAAAACAGACCAGGTGAGAACAAGTGAGATTCCCACTTCCCTATACATATGACCAAAGGGCACATATACAGTAGAGGGAAAACATGCACGCTGTCCTTCACAACAAGGCAGCAGCACTGACCAGATGGGTCTTTAAATAGGATTAAAAGGAAGACAGCTCTACTACATCCAGCCCTTTCCTCCAGGGCTGGAAACCCACCCTCCTTGCAGCCAAGTATCCACAACGGGGAACCAGCCTTTTGCTTTTACCCCCTTTGTTCTTCCAAGCCACTTCCTCCCTTGTGTTTACCTTACAGACCTGCCATCTCCCTCTGGCTCACAATTCCTCCTTCTTTGGAAAGTCTTTGAGATGCACATTATACAAGATACACAAAAATAAATTGTTTTTAATCCTGCGGATTCCAGTGCTCCCAAACAAGGATCTTAAAGAGCTTTACAAACAATGGATTAAGCCTTAAGACTCCCTGTGAGGTAGGAAAGTGCCTCTCTCACAGAAGCGGAGGAAGGTGAACGAGGCTGAAGGCTGTACAATGCGACTTTATCACCACTGCAGAAGTGACCTGTTTCTATACGCACAAACACAGGCAAGTCTATCACCGATCCATCATCAGTCTAGCAGCACCTTTGCCATTTCACTCCAGACTCCGAAGCGGCTTCAAAAACACCATGCATCTTTCAAACGCCAAACGCTTTCCTTCCCACTGTGTACCAGGAGCGCTACTCAAAGCACTCAGCCCAAGAGAAACCATCCCAAGGATGGCAGCGCCACTGGCTCCTAAAGCTGCGGGCACAAGGCTGCTCTTGGAGTACTGTTGAGACTTCATGACAACTAGCTTTCATTATCAGGCACACAGGAAGCTTTCTCAGCGTGTATTTCGAGCAGCTCACCAGATGCAATCCTACAGAGAAAGGCACCTTCTTGGTTTGCTCCTCGACATTAAGAAGACTTTGGGTCACATGCTCTGTAGCCTCAGTCTGCAACCTATATTAACGTGACATCATTTATTCTTAGTGCATCCTGGTCTGTAAAGTCCTTACGCTTCTTCCCAAATATATTTTGCATACATCTTGTAAACAAGCTTTACATCCTTTTGATCAGCACTCTGCACGGAGCCCGGGGAGGGGGAGGAGACTTCCTGTTCCACTATTGCAATCGCTCTCAGCAACGTGCTGCGCTCAGCTCTTGCCGCCCCGTGAGCAATGATGAAATTTTCTATTTTGGTGGCTTCTTCTTCATATATTTGTAGCAAGTTGGCTGTACTCTAGCCCAGCATCGCTGTTGATCTGAATGTATTTTTTTTCAAATTCATTTTAAAGTGGCAGAGCAATCTGCAGCATCTCCTTTTCAAGCCAAGATGGCCAACTAAGAGCCCTGTTCTCTAGCCAAACGTTTTCACACTACCTGGCTTCTCAGTTTCCTTGCCAGTTGTCTGAAAGCAGACATTTCTGCAAAAGAACTTGTTTACAGAAAAAACAGACTCCTGTATGCAGTAAAGCACACCATCGTGTTTTCTTGCTATTGCTTATCTGCTGAAGATAAATCCGGTTTCTGCTTGCCCAGAGGCAATCAGCCAAATGCTCACCAGCTGATACCTCCCTGTACCTCGTGGTGACTCCACATGCCCAAAGCCTCGCTCCTCTTAAGACCAACCGCCTTGGAGAGGTACAACCGTACCACACCACCACCGTGAGAGCCGATACAAAAATAAATGCTCCGTCCCGGTTCCAGAGACACGACACCAGCTGAAGCTGCAGAAGGTTGGTATCTTCCTCCCTTTGGAAAGAACAAACACACAGAGACTCCGGCAGCCACTGGAAGCCTGAGTACTGGGTAAATGGTTAAAGGCGATCGCTCGTGCTCACTTGTGACTCCAGCTCACCACTTCCACGTCCTCCCCTTTGCCAGCTCATATGAGAGGCTTATAAAATCAGCACACTGTAGGCAGCCTAGCTGCAACACCGGAATGTTATGTAGTTGGTTACTAATACAGTGCTTTGCATATTGTGTTTCAAACGCTACATGCTTCTACATGTTCAATGTCAACAAGGGGAAAAAATTGTCAGACCAAAATGAAGTCTTCCTAATATGAGTTATTAGCTATACAGCAGGCTACCAGGTGCACTGCGAAGGCCCCGCAGGGATATTCCTGCATTCATTTCAACCCTCTCCTTTTGAGAACCATCTCAGCTCCTTTTCTAATTATTTTCCTCTAGCTGAGATCAGTGTGCTTCTCAGCTCTGCCCGTCGCAGTCCAGCGTGGGCTTCCACATGATCTGCAGCCGGGACAGGTATCATTCGGACAGAAACGCCTTATGTTCGTCACTGAGACAAGCAGCGAGGACCTGGCAGATTTAGGATACTAAACAAGGAGGAAAAATAAACGCAGCATAGATTCTTCTGGGTTAAACCACTTCCAAATTCAAGGGAAAGCAATTTTTTTCAACAAATAGAACATATTACATGAAACTGTGGGTGTGCTACTCTTACAGATGCTCTGTGTGAACCAAAATTTGCTGAAATTATTACAGAAACATTCCACCATCTCCCAAAATAAGCATCTTTGTGTATCTTTGCCTGGTTAAATTATGAAAAAACCCTGCATAGTGGAGCACAGTTTCCATTTCCTCGCACACTCCTACCAGGGCTGTGCTTACAAGTAAACGCACCGACCTTTTCTCAAAGAAATCAGTGTTTGCTGTTCCTTATAAATTTGCAGAATTTTGGCTCATTTCCATTTCACCCACTTTTAAATACGACGCTCCCCACCCCCACACAACTGTTCCTTTCTAAGGGATGACAGGCTATCCAAAAAATAACAGGAGCACTTGAGCTCCTTGTTCCCTCCCTGGATGGCATCACTCCAGCAGCAGACAAAGGAGCACCAGGAACTTCAGACCAACCTGTTGCAGGGAGCACCTCACCTCAGTTCAGTAGTGTACCAGTTTTTCCTGACCTCCGACGACAACACTTTTCCAGCACTCCCCCCACCCTAGGTTTTCTAAACAATCATTCGTGGCACATTTTAATTCTTTATCATTTTCCTATCAAAACCTGGACCTCAAATCCCTTATGAAAAGCACCGTGGTTACTAGAAGGATCACCCCACAACCTTGCTCTGTTTTTCTGTCACCGCTGATGTGGTACACAAAGAATGAGATTTTTCAATTTGTTTTGTCCATCAGCCAAAAATTCCTTCTAATGGACTGAATATGGTGCCTGTGCTAGTCTCTCACTGCTCCAGCTCAACTCTCACAACAGTCACTGCCTACAACGCAGAGCTGGCCTCCTTTTGCAGGAAAATAAGGCCAAACCAGCTTGAAAGCATGTTTGGAATCTGGAGATTAATTCCATGTAAACTAATGCATTCAAACCTCTTTGTACAGCTTCAGAAAGGGCTGTCTGATCCCAGCGAGAAGTAGGGCAGCGCATACCCATGCCGTACGATGGGGAGGCAGGCAGAGCTGCCTCCATTTTGAAACTCTTTACTAAAGCTCGCAACCATTAAGACAGACGTGTCCTGCCCCGGTGAGCCGGCCGTGCCGCCGCTCAGCCACCTGCCTGCACCTCGGCCCATCGCACCCACTGCCCGGGCAGGCAAGGCACCACTGCCAGCCGCTCGCAGGCAGGGTGACGGGGCCAGGGGAGCCTGCTGAAAAGGCCTGCAGGGAAACAAAGAGGTGCCGGAGCGGACCAGAGGGCAGAGCGGCGGGTCAGGAGGCGGGAGGGCTCCCACGGGAGCCTCTGCCCAGGACCCGGAGCTTTTGTTCGGCAGAAAATGCCAGGAGCAACAAAGCTCCTCGAGGCCATGGGGCTGCGACGCACGGCACGCTGCGCCTGGGGGTGGGCAGCACCCCATCCCCCAGTCCCCCACCCCTGCCTCCTGCTGCAGCGCCCCTCACCAACGGCTCCCACTTTGCTCCACCATCTCTCTCCCCAGGAGATAAATTATTCAGAATGAAACCATTTTAAACTCTGTTGGGATGCTGAGCAAAGCTAAGATGGGTGGTGCTGCGGAGGAAGCTGTCAGGGACATGACCAGAAACCAGGTCTTCCTCACACAGAAGGTTACAAATGCAGTTAGAGCTGATACCGTCTGAACCCAATGCCATGAAACACTCTGAAATAACTGAACACAAAGCTCTAAGGGTACCCCATCACACTCAGAGATGCAACACCAACTTGAGTGCAAGGCCCAGGGGCCTGCCATGCCACGTTCATTTGCAGGAGGCTCCCACAAAGCCACGCCATCGGTGATGTTTTAGCACTAAACGCCTTTGTATTCCTGTATTTTCCTCCTGCCAGCCCAGCATAAAGCAACGGAAAGCAAGACAGCCGAGCAGAATACGGTTTGCATGGTGACCTTCATGTGCCTGGGCAGCCTGGTGAGCAACATGGTGGCTTCACAACCATCACGCATGCAGATGTGCTTCACAGATGATGCTGCAGACCCATTTCTGCAGCTGTGCTGTCCCCCAGGCATGGGAGACTAAAGCAGGGGTGGCACGTGGAGTCCGAGAACCGCCAAATTCCTCCGGGGTGACTGGGCACACCTAGGTTCCCAACGCTGTGGGCTGCTGCCTCAGGTGGGAGGAGATGGGTCCCATCAGAGAAATGCAGGGCCGAGTCCACAGAGGTGTCCCAAAGCCAACACCCCACTACGCTGCTGGGAGGACTGGGCCACCTTGCCAAAACAAACAGGCAGCACAGCAGTACTCCGGAGGACAAGAGCCCTCCCACTGCCCTCCTGCAGGGGAATGGGTCCCCGAAAGGTTCCCAGCCACCCGCTAGACTCCAGACCCACCGTGGAGCTTCCTTCCACGAGGGCTACACAAGCAGGACCCTCTGCCACAGGCTGCCTGACGTGCAGCACGTGGCCAGCAGCAGTTTGCAGCATGTACACTCCTTAGACACGAGCACCAGTAAGGTACTTGACACGGGGCCCCACCGTACAGATGTATTCAGGTCAGAAAGAACATCAGCAGAAAGGTAGTTCAGAGAAGCGAGGGGGTTTGTGTTGTTTTGTTTTTAAATGAGGAGACAAAATAATTAAATGGCCTGGAAACTACTCTACATTAAAAGTCACTATAGCACTAAAAATCTCGCTCTGACAGTTATGGGTGAAGCCCTTTGAAAGTTACCATGGTAGTTGATGCAGCTATTCGCCCACTCGTCCTTCAATAATGGTGGATTATTTTTTTTAATGCGATTCAACCACAAACAAGCAAATGTTGCTGAAGGAAAAAGTACTTTCTCACACCATAAAAAACCCTCCATCCTTTATCTGTGCCACAAGTGCACAGCTAAGGAGGAGACAGCAGGTAACAGGGAGCCAAGCCAAACACGCAACGCTGAACTTCGCTCCCTCCCTCTCCAGGGAGAGAGGAAATTTAAGAAGCAGATTCAGGATTTCAGCATCCATTTCACTTTCCCTTCCCCCTCCTGAACTATCGCTCCCTGGGCCCCAAACGGCTATTCAGATGCTATGTCAGCTGAATGCTGCGTTCGCTTCCTCTCTCAAACACCAGCTCAGCAAGCCTCGCAACACGCTACATGTCAGACGAGAAAGCCAAGTATTTCTGGAATACATCTTTCCTCCTTTTAATTAAGCGCCCAGGTAGAGAGCAGCTCACACAGAAGCGTTCGCTCTGCAAAAGCCGCATCCAGCAAGGCTGGCAGAGGCAAGTCGGAGCAAGACAAGGCCCAAACAAAGGAAAGCAAACACGGGCTGTAAGGGAGGAGCAGGATACAACTGCATTGACCTGCCCAGCTATTATTTTCGCAATCAAACCGAGGTCTAGAAACTCCTACGGCCAAAGGGAAAGCTTTGCCTGCCTGAGAACGCCTCGCAGCAAACGCCCCAGCAGCACAGCCCTCATCCCGTGTGCAGGTGGAAAACGAAAACCTCTCAACCCCCAGCTCAGCAGCAGTTAACTGTGAATAACGTGGAGGCTGAGGAGTCGCCTCCCCATCTGCCAGATAAACCCCGCTCCTTCCCCAGGGACCTCCCTGCACCCCCGGAACAGGGGTTGCCATAGATGAGCCCCCCCAGACGCACAGCTCCAAGCGGGGTGAGGCAGATGGGGAGAGGGAATAAGCAGCTTCCAGCACTAAGCCGGGGAGGGCAGGACTGAGCCTGCGTGCCACACATGCCGGGGGCACGCGGTGCCAGGGCGCAGCCGGCCAGGGGGCCATGCCGCCGGCCAGCCTTCTTGCCTGGTGCTAGCCTAAGCAACATGTACTGCTGGCTCTACAAAAACAATATTCCTCATTCTTAATCCAGTATAAATTATTTGTTACAATAAATACTTGCACTGAAAGCCTTGAGGCTTTACTAACAAAGCTGGGTTTGCACACAGGCTGCCAGGTTTTGAGAACTGGTTTAATCAGCTGGAGAAGCTGTTAGTGTGCTTAGGGAGCACGTTCAGGCTTTGCAAGACACAATTTAAGTGAAAAGAACCGCTGTCAGCAGCAGCTCTTTTCTCCCACAGTCCCCTCGACTCCAACTCTCACCAACCCAAAACAACTCAAACTGGGAAACGTTTTTGCCACAGTGTGAACTGGGAGAAAGCAAGCATCACTGCGGCCCTCGAACGGGTCCATCCACTTAGACATTCATGTATTCGGCAAGGGGCAGTTTCTGTGCCGAAGCGTGTTTCCAGCCAGCGCCCTGGCGAGCAGCAAGCCAACAACTTTCAAGATGAATTAAGGCCACCGCTTCCGCGGAGTTATGCTGGTGGAAGGCAGCTTTGTTAAACCGAAATGAAAGCTAAAAACGTGCTACATTCACCCCATTGTTCCTTCGCCTTTTCTAATAGCTGTTTTCTCTCCTCCATCACTCTCAGGCTTCGCACGCTCAGCTGTGACTCTTTGTGCCTCCCTTTCGCTGCCTTCTGCTTCTGTTTGTCCTTTTGATCTCCACTTCTCAGCTTGTGTTTTCTGCTGCGTCCCCATCCCCCATGCCTGATTTCCACTTTTATTAGGGTGTGAGGCAGAACGGCTCAAAGGATGAACAATGCGTTTTAGCTGAAAAGGCTTTGAAGCTGAATTGTGTTGTTTACCGATACATTCCCCAGTCTCCTACTGAAATAAAATAGTATTTTACCTCCACCAAAGTGCTTGCTGTTTATTTTCAGTTGGAAGCAATTATAAAAAGCTGATGGCACATTTAAATGCATAAAAACAGGACCAGGAGCACAGGAATATGATAACTTTTTTAAAAAAAGAAAACACACACAACAAAAAATCCCAGACAACCGCACCTCCCAAAAGCCCGCAGTTTCTAGGAGAAATTATTTTGGAGTCCAATTGTAAAGCTGCTGCTGCTGCGAGGACAGGTTAAAGCTTCAACCAACTCTGAAAAGCTGTTGTGAGCCAGCACGTTAGTTTGTTTTCTATACAGGCGTGCTTTCCTTCAACACTGAACAGGAATGTGTACCAAATAGCTGCTTTTCCACCCGAGAGTTCCTTTAACTCCAAAGCATTACTTCCAATTAACGTGTGCTCTTTCAAGTCTAAATACTTAAACTCTTTAAACTGGACAACTTGCAGCAAGTGAGGAAGCCCAACATGCAGCTCCTGCCCCCACGGTGGCTGCCCAGCACAGGCAGAGCAGGCAGGGTTCCCTGCCCACCCCGAAGGCCAGGCACCTCTTGCACCAGCCTCAAAGCCTGAGAGCTCCATCACCAGACTCCCCAGTAGCAGCATCTCCCAAAGCTGAGTCCTGGGCTGGGTAATACTATCTATAAATTAAGAGGCAGGATGGGAGATAAAAAGCAAAATAACATGAGCCATGGAGACAAGGCTTTAGTTCCTTGGCCTGCTCAGCGTAATGTTTCATTACCACACAGAATTACACCCCACCACGGCAGTACAAGCATGGCTCAGCCAGACAAGGGGCACAGCAGGTCCTGGGAGCACCCCGAGCTCTGGCTCTGCCTCTCACTGGGGTGCCGACCGCCACGGGCAGGAGCTGGCAGGGCTGACAGCCCAGCACTCACCTGGGGCAAAGCATGGGCTGCAGATGGAAGCAGCAAAACACACCAAAAATGCTGTGGATTCATGAGCTGTCTTAGCCAGCAGCAGCTGGGTTGGCCAACGCTACCTCGGCAGGAGAACACATTAAACCAGTAGAAAGGAAAGGGCCCGGACAAGCCTGTAAGGTATGCATCTCCAAAAACTCAACCATCAGACTCTAGCAGAAATAAAAAAGACTAATCTCTGGGAGAAGAGCAGCACCTTAGGGCCCACAAGCCCCCCCCCGGAATCCAGCAACCACAAACAGGCAGCTGAGAGAGCTGGGCAACTCCCCCTGCCCACTCCCCAGTGCAAAAACAGACTTCTGCATGCTTAACAGTGAATTAAAATAAATTAAACCTCAGCTCACACAAAGTGTACAATTATTATTTTTTCATCATAGACAGGTAGATTTTCAAGCTGACTGACCAAACAAAGAAAGCATAGAATAGTTGAGTCTAAATTATGCCACTCTGACTGTAAGCTATAAACTCTGTTATTCAAAATTCAAGATTTGCAGGCTATAGAGTAGGTTTGGGAGCTGTTAATCAATGACTGAAATGAAAGCTAATGCTTTACATGATGCACAGAGCTTCCTCCGAGGGAAAAGAGATTAACTCTCTGTAGATCACAGCTCTCAACCATACAGGTTTATTTCCTTACCCATCACTATACCTTAAATAATTTAAGGCAATACTAAACCAGTAACAGAGCACAATTTTAAGCAAAGAGCTTTTATTCTTATGGAATAAAATCCTCTTTTTTTTAAAAAAAAAGAGTCTACCTGAAAATGCTGCAGCTGGAGACAGCCTACTTTAAAGAACATGGGCACTGGGAAATGACAGTGCCTGGAAGCTCCCTAGGCAGAAGCCAGAACCGCCTGGTCCAGGCTTGGCTACTTAGGCCTCATTTACTTAAGAGGCACAGAGAAAATCCAGCAAAAATCATGTTATTTAAGTGCTTAAAAAAAATCTCAGGGTCTGTCATGAAATAGCTCTGTAGATCAGGTAGGTGCCAAATAGTCTCAGTTAAGAAAAAGCAGCCTTAAAAGCCTGAGAAGCGTCCGTTGACACACCACCAGCAGACCAGCAGCTGGTTTTCATACCCCTGCTCTTGTGCCCAAGAGTTTAGAGCTGAAGATGCAGGGACAAACTGACACCAGACTAACGCCCAGTGTGGACTTTGCCCATGTAACTTCAGGATTGGATCTAAATTCTTAAAGAAAAGGTGGAAAGTAGCTCTGTCTCCCCTCCAACACCACATGTTTTAGCACAGATGAGTGTGCCGAACCAATGTGGAGAGGCGTGGAAACCCTACCATAACAAATGCTACCAAAGAGGTATCTGATCTCCTGGCCTCACCAGCACTCAGAAATGCTAACTCTGCCTTACGGGACCAGAGGAGCACACGGTTACGTGGGGCCTTGAAGTGAAACGCATAAAAGGATGACATTCAAAATCTGCAGGTGTCTTGAACGGTGCATACTTCTTACTCCTACTTACTCCTCCTTCAGCTTGTCCACATCTCTGAAGACTCCCAAGTTACACAACCACTAGACAGTCTCATTTATCCTCTACTGAGTAAATACTTTAAACATTTTCTTAAGATAAAAACATACTGATGGCACTTGAACAAGCAGATTTCAGAAACAACAGGCTAACATTCCCGAATTAAAGCACATGAACATGTGCCCTGTGTATATATTAAAAACACAAAATTTCCAGCAAAGCAGTAATTACGTAAGGTATGCTGCTAATTGTTTTGAGTTCCCCGAAAAAGAAAACTGTACACTTCACAGCAAGTAATTTGAAAACAAAACTGTTAATAACTTGGAAATATTCTTCCAGTTACTACAACAAAACTTCTTCAATTATCTTCTACATTAAACAGAAGTGAGGAAAACTCCCAGATTACAGCAGCGAGGTTTGTGCCAGGTTTCAGGGCTGCTGGTGGCCCCTCTGAAATCTTGTCCTGGTCCAAAACGCCCAGAGCTGTGCACAGGTGCCCAGCATGGTTTTGTTCCCCTCCTCCTTACGCATGTGCAGACCTCCTCAGGCTTAAATCTGGAAGCAGGGTAGGTTTGTATCACCCTCTGCCTTCCAGAAACAGTTTCAATGTAAAAGCAACATCAGTTATACTGAAGTTGTAAAAACTCACACATTTACTGAACTAGTTCATCGTTTCCAAACCTAAAAATTTCATCAACTGAAACTCCACACTAAGAAGCAAAAGGAGCTAAGGCCATGGAATGAAGCCTACCTAAAGCACCACTGCGTTGCATGGCACCGGATCAGCGGTGGGGCTGGGCCCAGCTCTCCTGCACTCCCTCGGCTGGGAGGACGGATGCTTCCAGAGGTGCGGTGCTCAGGAGGTCTGGGGATGGCATGAAGAGGAGCTTGCCTTAAGCTCACCAGATCCTGAAGCTCCATTCAAGATGTTTCTCGTGAGAAGAATCAGGAATTACAGGCTGCAAACTGAAGAAACATCTGCTAGGTAGCAGGCAGCCATCCGGGCTCACCAGTGGCACAGGAAGAGAAATCCTCTGCAGGCTTTCAATGGTGTGCAGAGCAAGCTCCCAGCAGTGAGCTAGCGCTGATCGCAGACTGACATCAAAGCAGAAAACATCCACAGCATTTTTTTCATGTAAATTATTCTTCCTGGCACGTGTGAGACACTGGCTGAATCCCTGATCAGATGGCAAAGGCGGCTGGTCTGCGTTTGGGGCAGGGAGCAGTGGCAGTAGCCCTGGCTGGGAAAGGAGTTCAGTCTGCAGGGCCACCTTACACCATGAGTCTGCCTGATTCAACAGTTTTGCAATACCATTTGGGGCCCCAGTAATTTGGTTTTTTAGAAAAGGATGTAAAACATTCAGTGTCCACTATCGGTCATACAGGTGAGCAGATGCAAGCCCACCACTAAATTTTCAAGGCAATTTTGCAACGTTGCTTCGTTTTCTTTCTGCGTCTACAAAGAGAGCATTGCTGCACTTCATTAGGTATCTCCTTGTTTTCAGTAGCTTAAACGCTGAAAAAAAGCAAAACTAAAAAAAGAAATCATGACACTGGAAACGGCCATCTTTAAAAAACTGTTTTTAAACACCTACTCAAGTCAACACTTGTGCAACAAGGGAGCAAGACACAGTCTGCACGCTCATTCAGCTGTTCACCTTTTCCCTAAGCAACCAAAAAGCTCTGAACAAAACCTCCAGCTGCAGGGTACGGCCTTCAGAGAGACACCTTTGGCTTAACTCATTCAAGATTATTTCCCATTTTATTAGACAGGGCTACCAAGCAGCAGCAGCAGATATTATTTCATTAAACCGTGGTTTGCAGATAGCCACCAGCACAACGGCACTTCCTGAAGGCTGAAGCCAGCAGGGCTGTCACAGCAGGGCTGTCACGACAGTGCTGGAGGCAGGAGGGGAAGCGGACGGTGTTGCAGCCGTAATACACCATGTGTCCTCCAGCAGACCCTGTCTGGAGGGAGGACGGGTGTGCTGGAGCTGCTTGGGGAAGCCAGATGCGAGGCCTGGCACTGACGCCAGCAGCCGAGCTATTTTTACTAACCAATGGGTTGCGGTGCCGGAGCAGGAGCTGCTTCTCTCCGAGCCTGGCTCACCACGCTCAGCCAGGCTAGAGGGATCCAGGCGGCTCTCGGGGCCAAGGTGGGAGCCCAGCACCTGCTGCTGCCAGACCAGGAGGGAATTTGGGCACCGTTTGCAAAGCAGAGGGCTTTTCTGCCCACATGGACAAGCACCAGCTCCAAAAATTATTTACTTTTTTTTTTTTTTTTTTTTTTGGCAGGGAAGCTTCCCCATCAGAATCCACAGAAAAATCCATTAAATTGCCTAGTACAGAGAAGTCTAAATAGGTGATGATTTCTCCTAGCCACAATGGCACGGGCAAGCACCCTAAGCCCTTCCCAAGGTCAGCTCCCTCCTCCTTGGACAAGTCGAAACCACGCACCAAATCCCGTTTGAAAAAAAAGTCAAGACAATAAAAGTTTAATTCAGATAAACATATTCAAACTATCAGTGCATGTCACCAGATTTTACCAGGCTTTCAAATGCTCTGCAGCTTCTTGAAACTGAATGCCAGGAATACCTGCTGAAATTATCAGAGCAATACTGGCTGCCTTAGTGCTCTCTCCATTTCCTCAGGCTTCCTTCCTGGCTTCCTTCCAGTATTGCCATCTCTTACAGAAGATCCTGTTTTCCTTCATCATCTGAGTTGTCTCCTCCTCTTCCTTCTCATTGCCACCCACTCATTTTTTCATCTTTCCCAATATTGTATTTGCTACATCTTCCTCTCTCACTGCAGCGTTTTCCCCCTGTGCTGCCCGGCAGACCGGCTGACCCTGTGCTCGGCCCCGCACCGCTCGCTTCAGAGTAGTAGCTCGCACACGCTACTACTGTCCAGGATAACACCCGGGTCAGAAGCTTTTTCCTAGCCCACATCCCGCCTGTCGCTGATCGCAAGGACATGTGGCTTCTCCCTGGAGCAATTTAATGTTTGAGAAGCTCCCTGAGATACGGTCTCAGCAGCTGGCCCCTACAGACCCACCCCGGGCCAGATACCCAGGACATGAAGCTCGCTGAGAAGAGCAAAACAAGCAGCAAGCTGAGCCTTTTCTCTTTCCTCCTTCCCTTCCTGCGGCCTGGATCAAGAAAGCCACATACAAGCGAGAGCTCCTGCCAGCCTCCTCCACACCAGCCCTGCTGCACAGCAGAGCCACATCCCCCCCAGCCTGGCACTATCTTCTCTAAACACATACATGCCTTTTCGTGCCAGGCACTGCATTAAGCACAATAATCCCAATTCTAAAGAGTACCAAATACATTACTAATAAAATAGTGATGTAGTCAGCCTGAAACCCCCTTTGACTAGAAGAGGCCACCCGCCTTCCACGGCAGGAGTGAAAAAGCTGCAGTTTCTGTGGCCCAGCGAGTTCCTGGCTACAGCCCCATGCTAGAAGCAGCAGGTCCCTTGAAGCTCAGCTCTGCAGAAGCCTGAGCACAGGGCAGGTTTGGGGTTTTTTTTTTAATCACCAGACTATGCAGGCAGTCCCTGGACAAAACACATTAGACTTAAGCCACCACAGTCACCACCGCACCCTCCATTGTTCCCCTGCAACAAACTGAGCCAAAACCTAACAGCTATAAACAACCATTCTCACCTCTTTCGCGGAAGAAGGCGAGTTTTCTCTTTTTTTTTTGGCATTCAAACTATGACACAAAACTGAGCTTGGCCTACCCTGCAGCCTCTGTTAGTGCTACTGCACACTCAGACAAGCTGAAGAGCTATTTTTACCATACACAGAGAGACGATGCCCAAGACGCTGGACATCAGTGCGCTGGAACCAGCGCAGTGCCACCTCGTCACCATCCACCCGGTCCCCATGTTCACTCAATACCATAAAGGCTGAAGAGTCTTGTCAGTATCACAGCATCTACCAGCCCTTCAGAGGGACACCAAGCATTTGACAAGTGATTGGATTGTTTTCCACACACCCATGTCCTTGTAGCATCACTCACTACAGTGTCCCAGCACTCACTCCTTGGCTTTGAGTGGGGGCCACTGCTCCCCCAGTACGGCTGCGGGCACAGCCACACAACTGCCACCAAAGCTTTGTTCACAAGTAAACAACACTCATCTAGAGGAGATCCCAAAGCAACCTGAGCAATATCTGTATTTTCAGCTGTCCTACAAACGTCAGCCACCTGCTGACCTGGCAGTCAGCCCTGCACAAAATTTCACCTGGGTACAAGTGAAAAGCAGTGCCTCACGCAGGTGTTCCCATACACCACCTACACCCACTTTCCTTCACCCAAGATGTGCAAAGACTTGATTCATCTTAGTACTTGGGTGGAATCCACCGACCGATGTCTTGATGAAAGCCTCAAGCACGCGCTAAAGACAGGCAAGCAGATATCTAGGCAGGAAAGCTGCACTGAGGCTGTAAAACTTTGGTAGAAGTACTAAAGTCAAGAAGTGCTTGGGCAGTCTGGGCAGCAGGCATGGGATGAAGATGAGGACAGAAGCACGAGCAAGACACAGGAAGAAGGCAATGTACAACGGGAAGGTGCCCGGAGGCAGCAGGGCGGGAAGGGGCCATGCACACACCCAGCTCGAGCCGATGGAAAGCGCAAGCTTACAAAGCCAGAAAGAAAGAAAAGGCAGCGCCTATCCAAACAAATGGGGAGGGGGGAGAGCAGAGTGTGCTGTGCAGGGCTGGAAAGGACTCCGAGAAGACCCTGCACTCCCGCACTTGTACAGGCCTATGTGAGCTCACAGCGCTGGTGATTACAGATCCTTCCTCAGGTCAACACCTTGCTTAATACTGATTCCACTTAGAGAGAATGGTCTGATTCCAAGAGACACGACAAAGAGATACAACCCAAAACCAACGTGAAGGTTTGACATGGCACCATATGTGGATTGTGAGCTGCTAGAATGAACTTCTATATACTGAAAAAAATAATAAATAAAGCTTTGCATTTTAAGATTTTAAGACCATTTACCTTTCTTCTAATAAACTAGACAGAGCTGAGGAGAATCGGAGGTTTCCTTAAAAATCCTGTAAGCTGAGGCCATCTCTGACCTCCCTTGGTACAGCTTTTGGTGCTCAACCCAAAGCTTATGGCACCTTACACTGAGCTTCTTGCTTCACAGATCCCACCTTTCAGTATTTTCAGTGTGCGTGGTCCTGCTATTTGTTGCCAGGGTTTGTCATTTACAAGACATGAGCAAAGCACTCCATCATCCAGCACAGGGCATCTGACACCCACCCTTTGCACGAGCCCCAAAGCCTTCACAGAGCTGGAGCTGCATAGATAGCGGTGCTCCAGCTGCCAGCCTTGGTAAGAGCACCTCCAGACCAAATGGTGGCTGCCCGCATGGTCACTGAAGCTAGGTGCTTTTTGCATGCTGCCCGCACACACTTTGGGTTTGTTAACTGTGCTGGCAATGGCTTGGGTATGGACAAGTTTTCTACAGCTTTCAAGGAAGTCACAGTCTGAGTCAGGAGCCATCACTCCATGGCACATGGGCAGACGTGAAAGAGCACAAGCAGGACCAGGGCAGATGTTCCCTGAAAGGCAGCATCTCCCAGCTCCCACCAGCTGAACACAACAGGAGCCCCTGCCTGCCTGGCCCAGAAGATACCACTGATGAGCTACCGCCAAGCACCACATTTCCTCTTCAAAAGGCACTGCCCAATGATGCATGTTAGCATCTACCATTTTGAAAAAAACACCAAGCCTGCACTCACAGTGGTGACAGAATCTGCATGACCTCAACATCATGACCTTTCAGAGGGGACCACTACTCAAGGCTTTTGCTCAACTCTCTTCACTGGAGGAATATACCTGTAGAGGAATGAAGACGGGATGAGGAGATGAGACGAGGAGAAGGCAGCAGAGGGACTGGCACAAAGGGTATGTTGGTATGAGATGGTAAAAGACCTTGTTGCAGCTGGCTGGTCGGGAGAGTGCTGTGACACACCGGCCAATGAAAACCCAACTGAACATTCTACACATCTGCCCTGGCAAGAGGGCTATGACTCCTCTGTCACCCACACTGCCTCTCCCCACGTACCACAGCTGTTAGCTCAGCAGAGCAATTAATTTAATAGGTAATGTTGGGTTTTAACCAAACAGTCTGGAACTGCACCACAGCCAACACTGTCAGAGGAGCAGAGACGGCGAGAAGGAGGTGGTGCTACGGGAAACGGGCTTCCCCAGCCCTCACACAATCATATCTGAAACAAAGGTTGTCATTTCTCTCTACTATTTAAACCTGCAAACGAGGGTTCATTCAACTTGGTGCAAGCTGCGATATTTCGATTCAGTAACAGTTTTCTCATAACACAGGGGACATGCAGGCAACAGATGAAGGCAAAAGAGAGACTAAGCAATTAGGCTACATTATCTTTATCAGGTGCTTTTGGAGAGCCAGGCCCAGTGAATGCGGCAGCGGGGAGGCTCGCAGCACGGAGCACAATGGCCCTCTGTGCCAAGCAGCCACTGCACCCGAAGCAGGAGATTTTCACCTGAGGCCTCCTGTGAAGCAGCACAGAGCCACTGGAACTACCACACACCCCCTGCCAGGCCACCCTGTTCAAAGCAGGACTTTGCTGGGTGTTTGGTTTTCAGTTGCTGGCTGGCAGCTCAGAGCACAGTGCCAGCAGCAGGTCAGTAGCTGTAGATCCCTGTTCTCAGGAACAACCTATGAAAGGAACTTTACGGCATAGCTACTGTCACAGAGGCCTTGCTGGAAACCCTCATCGCTCTGCTTCCCTGTCTAACAGTGGCAACGCCGTTTCAGACACATCACTCTCCAACTCAGCTTCAGAAGCCCAACCCTGAGGCTCAAGCAGAAAGCCGACCATGATCAACAGCCGATGAAAACACCAACTCATCTCTGCAGGAACCAGGCAGAGGACTCTCCTCTCACCCATTTTAATACAAGAACTCTTAAACAAATATAATGAGAAAGTAACACTCTGCTAACTACATTACCCTCACTGGTCCGGGCTTCCAATGTCAGTGTCACTCAGTGTGCTGGAGGACAACGGCAGTGTTGGCTCACCATTTGGAGATTTGCTGCAGAAGCTCCTTCCTTACAACCTTGCAACTCACTCCTCGCCACCCCCTGGAATTTCTCCCTTTGCCACCCATCCTTTGCTCCACAAGCAACTCCACCTCTGCTTTTCCTGAACACAGTGTCCTCACAGGAGGCTTGTGTCCCCTCACTCACCTCCTGCCCCCACCCAAGCAGGGACATGGGACATGAATGGAGTCCCAGCACACTGCTCCTGTGCTGTGCTTCTAGGGTTTGCCAGCAATAAATGTGATCATCTGCTGTGCTGATACTGCAGTTGCCACTAATGAAATATTATAATGTAGCCCTTAAAGTGACACCGTGTTGAGCACGCCATAAGGCTGGGAATTAATTCACAAAGCACACCAAGAAAATGGAAATACTTCTCTTTTGCTTCTTTCCTCATGGGGCAGCCAACTCAATTCTGTTTCTTCCTTTACCTAGAAGGAGTTAGAAATAGCAAGATCTCCCAACTCATGAAAAGTTTTAAAATTTTACTGAAATTTTAACTACTGGGTCTGCAACATTTGCAAACACAGGCAACAAGAACTGCAGATCAGTTCTCTCTCACTGAGCATAACCGAGTGAGAACAAACATCAAGCTCCACAAACCACTTGGATATAGTAGCAATATCGCAATTTTCCCAAATGAAACACTCTTCATCGTAACTATCCAAAACTCGCAAGTTTGTGCTACATAACAGTAAGATTTTTTTCTTTTATGAGCTTTGGAACAGGTTATGAGACTATCTGTGCTTTACAAAGGTACAGACAGTTCAGGTGAGTCTGTACTTTACCTTTTGTATTACCTCCACTGAACTTTAATTCCCATGTTTATTTACAATCCTGAACTCTCATTTCTATTTAATTATCAGAAGAAGAAAGCTATTGTCACATTGCTGCATCTTCTTTAACATATACCTACCCAACATGGAAAAAATACTGGATTCTCCTACAGTGAAAACATCTTCCAGGCACCCACACAACACAAAGCTATTCTTAAAAAAAACATCATATGCAAGGTTTCATGGTATTTACAGGCATAAGAGGTCCTTGTGAGAAGGACACTATGCAGAAAGTTTCACCAGAAAAGAAACCTTGAACAAAACCCAAGGTATTTCTGCAAATGTGACCAGAAAGTTCCTCGGCACTAGCAGTAATCTTTATGCATCCTCTGCACTGGATCTGCTCAAGGCCAGTGTTTCAAGTACCATCAGCCCATCTCCAGAAAGAAGGCAGCACACCAGCCGAGCCTTAGGAGTTCTCAAAAAGCTCTTTCCCTTACTCATGTTTTCTTCACCCACACTTACACCCTTTTATATTTAACCTAGCTAAGGAAAACGTGAACCAGGCCGCTAACACAGCTCGAGCAGGATCGCTGCTCCTGACTGTGTGAAACGTTGGTCTGGAAGCAATTTGTTTTCCCATCTCATTTCACATGGGAAGCCCATCCGCCAGCGGGGCCGTGCCCCGGCCACAGCTGCCCATCCCCTCCCTGCTGGGAGCCCAGCACACAAGAGAACATTGTCCCCCCTGAATGACAAACAGTTTTGTGATGCTGAGGCTGTAAAGTGCATCAGACAGGTGCAAGGAAGCTTACCAAATTGGTGCGTACATGTCTCTGTGATTTGGGGACAAGTTAATTCCCAGGAAGAATATACATGGAATGCCGGCTATTGTCTGAGAGGAAGCAAGTGGGCTGGGGGAGGCAGGGGCTGCTCCATGCTCGGCCCCCTTCACCCACAGCTCCTCTTCCCCGGCCCTCCCACCACACATGCATGGGCTCCATCTCCATCGGGACAGATCGCTTCTACCAACAAAGCTGGGTTTCCTGAGCTGCAGCACTACCACGGCTTGTCTGAGGAACAGTAAAACATGGGCATGCCCTGAAAACTCCTCTCAAGAAAGAAACCCCATTGCCCAAACAGGATCACAGAATTTGAAAAGTATTTGTAGGGAGCGGAGGGGTAAAAAAAGCCTTTAAACTGAAAGCAGGGATGCCTCGCGCTTGCCAGCAAGTTCACAACAAAAACGTTTGCTATTTCTGTCACTGCATCTCCAGAAGCTCAGAGTCAATTTGATTCGTTTTCCCTATAAGGTATTTTTAAGTATAGAAAAAAAAAAAAGCCCAACTAATTGCCAGAACGTGTCCCTGCAGATTGTACGGCAGCAGCCATGCATGCATAAACCATTACACAGCTGGCAAGCAGACAGGCACATCAGCCAGCCAAGGGAGCAAGTTTCAGACAGGTTACCCCACCAGAAGCACGATGAAAACCAGGACAACCAGGTGATCTCCAGTGCCTTCACACACACCAATTTAAGTATCTTAAGGTTTTTAGCTTTGTTTTTAAATATGCATTAAGTGGATCATTCAACAGAAAGCACACAGACAAGATCTTGGCAAGCCACATGGCATTTAATAACTGCACCATCTTTGAAGACCCCTTTTCATGAGCTTTGAACTCGTCATCACACGGTGTTTGGTGTGCCCTAGCACACCCAAGGCGTTGCTCAAAAGCGCCATCATGTCAAATTAACCCACCCTCTTTGTCAATCCACCGTGCCTGCAATTCAGATCCAGGAACCCACTCAGGTGGAAACACACACAGCCAGACAAAAAAAACCTTTTTTTTTTTTTTTTTTTTTTTTTAAAATAAATAAATAAATAAATAAATAAATAAAAATTTCTATCTCTAGTCCAATTCCAACAAGCCCAGAAACGGCTGCGCTGGCACAACTGATGAGTAGTTACGCCTGCACTGTAGCAGAAAAAGCCCACATGGAATATAAATTTTAATAGGTTTAGAGAAAACTAAGACTAGTAACAGACATTCCAATATGCAGAAAAGGTCTTCATTTCCTCCACCCCAATAGAGATACTTCTATATTCAACATTCAAGCAGGTTTTTGATCTGGCTCCTGCTTAAAACAGGGCATTTTTCATGAAAGCTGTAAGGCAACAGCACTGTACAATCACTGCTGCAACCCCAGAGAAGAGCACCGGACTCTGCTGCTGCCCAGGACCAGAAACTTGTTGAAACAGATGAAATGACTCACGAAGCAGAGACATGCATAGCTACAGCTGCGCTGCCAAGAGGAGGGGAAAGCCACCCCGACTGCCGCGTGTTTAGGGAAGGATTGAGATCCACCCAGCACTCTTAGTCAGGCCCTCAGCCCATCACGCAACGCTATGGTAGGTAGAACTGAGTCGGCTCCTCTCGAATTAACATCACTGAAAAGCTGTTCTGCCTTTAAAAAAAAACAAAATGCATTGCTACTGCCAGATGTGAAAAATTCCTCCAGTCTGGTTTCCTGGAGGGAGCAGGAAGGGAGGCTGCGACCACCTCGCCCCATGCATGCCTGGGTCGGTCCTGCTCCACACAAGGAGGCAAGACAGGCTTCAGCTCAAACATTAACTCTCCCCAGGAAACACACACCTCGCCTGGCTCTCCCGCAGCCTGGCTGGGACAGCTGGGGTGCACCAAAACCGTGAAGCTGAATGGCATTGCATCCGCATTAAGACCCAAGCTCCCCTGCACCCCGAGAAGAGGGGAGCGGTCCTTGCCATGCCCGGCTCAGCCGACGTGCTCCAGCGCAGAGCAGAGGCGCGAGCTGGCAGGCTGCCCCGCTCATGTGCCTTTCTTGGAGCCTCTTCGAGCTCCTCCTCAAGGGAGCCTGCCGGGACCGTGCCTTCCAGCGAGGAAAGGCCGCCGAGCAGCCTGCTTAGAGCCGAGCCCAGTCTGGGGGTTTACGCAGTACGTGCCTCCCCATAGCTAGAGAGCAGCTGCGCGAGAGAGGTGCTTCGAGGCAGGACCACATGTCCCAGCTCACATGGAATTGAAAACTTGACTCAAATCACATCCACATTAAGTTGTGCAGAGGGTCACACACCGTGCAGAAACCAAACCTCTCCACTGTGTTTTGGCACTCTAAAGCTGTAGATACACTACTATGCTCCCTAAGTAATTTTTCTACAATACGCTACTATATTCCCCAAACACTTCTTCTAAAATCCATAGCTGTATTCCCAAAGCAGTTCTTCTGAAATCCCTAACTGTATTCCCCAAGCAGTGTTTTCTACAATACCTCTACAATGTCTGGTGACCATTTGGATTTCTACCAATTTTCACAACTGTAACGATCCAACATTTACAGACATCTCTTTAGAAAGTCATCTTTAAAAGTTGTTTCCTTTTGACCTGTTAGTACCTTGCCCCTCCAGCAGTCACATACTTTCAGTGCAGTCTGAGAAACCGAGTGGTCTGTGGAAGTTTCTTTAATAGCTCCTAAGTTTGCACCCAGCTACTGAAAGCTAAGGCAATACAGAGCCACAGCAGAGCAAACACGATGCTCACCAAGTACAGCTTCTGTAAACAAGTGAACAGCATTTGGTGTTTGATGGTGTGCCACATGAAGGCTAGAAAACAGCACAGTTTTTAAAAATAAAGAGAAGCAAATGCCATACATGAATTTAGTGCCTTTTCAACTGCAACTCTGAAACTAAGCTTTATATGAAGGGTTTGGTTTTTTTAACAAAATTTGTTCCTGCAAACGGAACGGAGGGTGGGAGCACACTAGTTTTTATTTGCATGGGTCCAAGACAGAGCCCCACTCTCTGCCCCCATGTAGCCAGGATCCAGCTGCCGCTTCCCAGGTCTGCCTGGACCGAAGTGTTAGGTTATACAGAGCCCTTCAGCCAACACAGACACGACCCCTCACGCTCAAATCCATAACCCTTCAGCCACTCCTGGGATTAACATGCTTTGGAAACAAACAGAAGTGTCTTCAATGAAGACAGGTTTTATAGCTCAAATGCAGAAACCCAAGTCTGACCAGACACTGCCTGTTTTCCCAAATTTTTCCCTATTACTCCTCAGCAGCCTTAATTCATCACCCACAACTACCTGTAGACAACGTAAAGTGGACAGTCCTGGAATCCACCACCCTGCTTTTAGGTTTTAAACTCCTTCAACTCTGCCCTTCAAGACGGAGAAGCTGCCTCTCAGAATGAAACCACTTGCTATTAAACTGCAAGCAACACTCCTCATCCATAAGAAAATGTACGGTGCTCTTTTTTTCCCTAGCATTATGCCCAATGAACGGACAGTTCAGAAACAAGCCATCAGAAAAATTAACTTTCTCAAATAAATAGCTGGTTTGTGAACAATTCTCTGAACAGTTTTGAAGTTGCCCTCCTTGCTAGGTGAGTATGTTTTGGCTAAAAAGCAAGCTTTCATGTGTAAAAGGTTGACCACATTTACACCTTAAACACCACACTTAAAAGCATCTAGACCAACAAGCTCCTTAGCAATTCCTTCCAGGGAGGTGGGACAACTGAACTGGTTGGTCTGGTTACTATATAAAGTCTGAAGTATGCTGTTTTCTACATTTTCATTAAAGATTAAGTCAGCTAAGTTCTGCTGAGGCTTAGGAAAAATACTGAAAGTCACCAGCCCTAATGATTACTCAGGCTAACAGTAGGAACTGAGTACTTTTTCTCGTATAGGACTAACATGCACAGATACTAGACAGACACTGGCGAACACCATGCCAGCACAGGTTTGGAGAGAGCAGAGTGGGGAAAGACTAGACTTACAGGTTTTAGACCAAGGCTCAAAGCATGCTGGCCTTGCTGGTAGCACCAGACACCTTAATGCAGTGGTAGTATCCGTTGCACCAGGTGACAGGAATGATTTCTGGGCTTTTCTTAGAAATAGTATTTAAAAAAAAAAAAGCTGAACTTCTGAAAAATTTTCTGTGCCCATCATGTTATGACCCCTTGTAACACCGGCTGGCCTTACTGCAAAGACACACAGTGTTGTAGTCGTCAACAAATAATCCTCTTAATTGCAAGACGTTTATTACAATGTGTAGAAGAAAACTTTTTAAAAACCAAAGGACATAACTTCGGTGATTCTTTAGCAGCTGGGAACTGGAAATAAGGAGAGGAGACAGCAGGGAGTAGAGCCTCCCAAACAGCATCAGAATCGGGATTTCTCTGCTGCAAAGGTGCTGAGATGAGACCATACCTGCTGTGCAGGCAGGCCCAGCTACACGCACAGGCTACACAGCACTTTCATTCTTCCATTATTTCTGGGGCATTTTTGAAGTCTCACTTGCAAAACGCCAGTATTTCCACAGAGGCTTTGAAGTTGTTGCTGGCGATAAACAGAAGCAGCACCACATGCTTCCATGGCTATGGACACATTCAGACCAATAAATCCTAGCCTTACCCTCTTCAAATACTTGAGCCATTCTTTTGTTAGTTTTTCAAGTCCAACACACCAACTATGTGTCTGCTCAATAAAGCTTCAGAGAGAAAAATTGTCAGGTTTGCAGCTAGAGCTACAAAACAAATTAAATTAGTATTCTACTCTCTCCCTACCACAAGGCCCACGGAACAGCTTAGACCAGTGTTCGTCTTCAAACAAGAGTGGCCTCTTCTTCAGAGAAACTTGATGATGACAGCAAAAATATTTTAAATTTGCCTGCTGAATCAACTGAACATTACATTTCTTTCCCATAAGAACATTTATTGCACCAACCAACAACGAAACTGGCACATATTGACAACACTACTGATTTAGCACTGAATCTGACCCGTTTTGAGAAGAGGGATACATGACATCTGCATTTCAATACTGACACAGCTTGCTGCTTATTCGGACCACACCATGCATTAGAAAGCTGCGGGGTGAGCATTTAAAAGAGTACTTGCTCCTCATTTTCAGACAGAAACTGGACTTTGTTGAAAATGTTAAGTTAATGCTTTAATAAACCATCCTGAATTTTAAGTATTGAACACCACGCCATGATGGATCACTGCAACTGCTCGGCAATGCCTGCTGCCCACCAACATGCTGGGGTCTGACCGGTGCCTCCCATGGGTCCTGCGCTCCCTTTGCTCAACACCTCTGCACAGACACGTCTTGCACACATCTGCCTTTAAGAGCTCGTTTTCACAACCCTTGACTATGTCCTCTTCTTTATGACTTTGTTCTGAGATGGGCAGGAGGGAAAACTTTCTTGCTTTTCAACTCCCACAAGGTTTTCTGATTTTCAACGAACAGGTGTAACAAGCGGAAGAGTTTTATGCACCTACTGCCTAGGCTGAAACTAAGGGTGCTTAAGGCAAGATTATTTTGTGCAGAAACAGTTGACATTTGGAAAAGTTTAAATATCAAAATTTACTCCTCTGTAAAAACTGAAAATAATACATACTTAACACATGACATATCACTGGCATTTATACAGCTTGAATTAGTCTCCAGTCAGGAGGCACCCTTTTCAAAACCCTCTAATTTAAAAAGATGTATCTAGACTCAAAAAATTTGAGAACTTCCCATTGCTTCAACATTTGAGTTGTATTAACAAATCTGTGCTGAGATCCAAAGTCTATCCTCCTCTTCAAACAATGCTAAGCTTATGTAAGTCTTTAAAATATTTTAAAATTAAAATATATTAAGTATACCATTTACACTTACCAGTAATGCCAGCTCTACTTCCTGTACAAAAACCCAAAAGTACTTAATTCATAAACTAATTTCAGCATCAAGTATTAAGGTTCTCTGATGAGACTGGGAGTTAAAGACACTAGAACAACACAGCCTATAAGTTGCCCAGTTTTTCACAGATTTTGAATCTCACAATCATCTATTTTTCTAACTCTGGTTTAGGATATATACCATAGTAAACATTAAAGAAAAAAAACACACCACAGGAGTTACTTATGCCAGTAAAGTCAAACATTTGCTTTTGAAAGGAACATCCTTAAGTACAATCACTGTTTTATACAGTTAGAATTTTATTTTACCATGCTGCTGTATAGCTTAAGATTCATCTGCTAAGGAAGAAACATTCTGTTTCTAATTACCAAAGTCTTTTCAGAAAAAAAAGATTATTTTTTCAAGTTTAATATTTAATTTATTTAAAAAGAAATATTTCTAGAGGTGCCTCAAGTAAAAAATTGTTTAACATGTGTTTTACAGCCCTTCCAAACTCTTTTTATGGTCCTGGAGTCTGTCCACATTTGTGGAAAAAATGTAATGTTTCAGCTTCAATTTGTCTATTACTTCAGTGTGATGTTTTAAAGCTCTTTAGGAGAACACATCCATATTTCAAGTGATTTTTTTTCAATTAATATTTGAAAGAAATCAATCAATTTTTTTTAAATGGGAACTTTAATAGCCACGGAAGTCAACTTTCTTCATGCAAATCTCTTGACTGAGATCAGTTTCCACTGAAGCATTTCTTTTTGCACTTTTACGTGATCCCAGTTTGGGAATCCCATGAAGTGCTCCCATGCAAACCCATGGGATAGGAGCACTTCTTCCCCCACCAGCATTGCTCTGAAGAGATAAAGGATAAGGGCTGGGATCAGCAGATGATGATACCCAAAGGTTGTGCCCCTATTTAAGACCCCTACTTCTTTCTCTGCATACAACCACTTCAGATTTTCCTTTAAAAAAAAAAATATATATATATACACACACACACACCCCTAAAGACCTAGACTCCTTCCCTGGTCAGGTTATGCTAAGCAACTGGAAGAGACAAAATAAAGTACTCGCATAAAAATCTTGCCAGACAGGCTACTGTTTCTGCCCACGTGAAGGGCCTCCGGAATCCCACCCATGGGTGGCTGCTGCAGAGCAATCACGAAGCTTCTGCCCAGCGCAGTGACACCATGGCAGCATGCCAGGAACCCAAGGGCTATACAGCCTGATTCTAATAAAAATGGACTATTTTAAGAATTTAAGTGCATGTAAATGTGATTGCCAGACACTAGACAGACATGAAATCCTTTATTTCGTTCTGAGCATCTGCCAGCACCAGAGAAGAGCACCCGGCACGAGGAACAGGAGATGCTGCTGCAAAGCTGCCCCCCATCCTCCTCCTCCTGTCATTCACCTCCATGAGTGGAGCAGGGCTGGACCTCCTCAAGTTACCAAATCCCTACAGAAGTGAAATGCTCGAAGTGCAAGTAGTAACATACTTAACACCCATGTGCAGCTTTGTTTCTACAAAATGGGCAGGTGAACAGTAAGCACTGTACCCACACATGCAGGCGAAGTGTGGCAGAGCCCAACTGTGTCCCGGCCTTCCACAGCCACAAGTCATTTTCTATCCACGACACTCCAGTCAAAGAATATTCCACTGCTAGCAAGCCATGAGAAAAGGTGAACCACTTTCATTAAAAGGTAAGCTCTTAATGGCCTCTACTGTCCGCTCTTCCATCTCCAACTGCAGCTTTATTTTCTCCATAGATTGATGAATCTCCTGTTGATTTGAATTTTCTCCTGTCACCAAAAAGGAAACTAAAACTTGGAGTAAGGATTTGGAAGGGGGGCTTGTTTTTAAGAGACAGAGTTGTAAATGGTACATGTATGGTGAAAGGAAAATAGAGAAATGAGAAACAGCCAGCGAGAGCCTCCATCTAACACAAGCCTTCAACGATGTACGTAACTCAGGGACAAGCTGAACAGACGCTGTTTAGGACTGACGATGTGCAACATTTCCCATAGCATTTCTTCTGTATTTTTAGCCTGGTTTCCTGAGGAAATGAGGCCCACAGCTGCAGCATGCCCACCTCTCCCTAGCACGCAGCCCAGCCTGAAGGAAGAGAAGGGCTCAGGCAGCCAAGCAGGAGATGCTCACCCCTGCAGGAAGGTAAGAGCCCAACCACTACCTGTTCTTCCCAGCTGGCCACCAGTGCCCTGCACACTCCTCACCAGCCACCCCAGGCACTGCGTTGTGTCCTGCCAGATGCGGGAAGCTTTTGGGAAGGGCAAAGGAGAAGTACTGCAAAGGGGACTCAATTTTATAAAGCAAGGATTGCGTTTGCTCTGAAACCAAGCTACCCAAATCACTGTGCGCTAAAGTGCCAGTAGTGCTTGACTAGATACACACTCCCCATGGTGAGACCATTTCTCCAGCTTCTGGCTCTCCCTCATCCAGAAGCCTCTGTGTACTCACAGCCCACAGACATCTGTACACATTCAGGATGATAAGACACCTGCCCTGAGACCACATTTACTCAAGCATGGTGTTACCAAGATCTGTAGAAGTGGGTGGCTGTGGGCAGCCAACTGTGAGCATCCGGGGCCAGGGCTTACCAGGCTGTTCTGCAAAACTCCCATCAACTGCCCTGTGACCATCCTACCCTGGCACACGGCAGCTGGAGACTGTAACAAGTAATTTACTGTCACTTTAAAGCCTACTGCAATTACAAGCCAGTAGGCCAGGTCTAAAATGCGGTAAGTCAATGTTTTCCTTTTAATAACGGCACATCACTTCCTTGGGGAACTGTAAAAACTGAAGTGCTCTCTACATGAAACCGTAAAAGCAAGAAATTGCAACAGCAAGATCTCAAATAACTTGTCACTCCCTGCCCTGTGAAAGAGTAAACGGGAGAAAGTCAGAAAAATCCAAGAAACAAAAATGGCCAAAGAAATGGATCAGGAGAGCCCCTGAGCCAGAAACCTTGCTGCTGCATGCACAAAAAGCGTTACCTTCACAGAAGCTCAGACATATTATTTGAGATAAAGAGCATTTTATATTGTGGTTATACTCAAAAGCAATGAAACACTATTTAAAAACAATAAAGCATGGACTAAGAAGAAAATTTAAGCCAAGACTGGAGGCTGCTTTTGGAAAGGCAGCAGGTTCTCCTGCCGTCCCTGGCAAGCTCCTCCTCCACCCATTGCTCAGTTATAATTAGCTGAAGAAAACAGTAATAAAAATTCCTCTGCCATACCTGAAAATGTAAGTCCTTCTGAAAAGATTTTCTTGCCTCTAGATTCAAATAAAATATCACGATGACTACATTAATTAAATCAGCAGATGCATATTCAGTTACTGCCAGGAAGGAAACATGCTGCAAGAAGCTGTGATACCTCAGATGCATGTCAACTCCTTCTGGGGCAATCTCATCTACTGGTTTAGAGGAAAAACCACACTGTCTTAGAAGATATCCAAACTTTGGCTCTCCACTCTGAAAATTACTTACAAACAAATAATTTAATAACTGCAGAAACAGCCTCACATTTCCAGCTCTAGCTGGCCAGTCTGTCCAGATAAACTTCATCTCAAAGAGCTAGAGTGAAATTTTCAGTCTTCCTCCGTCTCGCTCTCTGCCGTCCTGTTCCATGCCCAACAAACCCTCACATGTACTATCTGTCAGGATTCCGAGCACTACCAGAGCTTGTTACAATCCCTGCTTCTTGCCCAAACGGAAATAAGAATGGGACTTTCACCACAACCTGCGGTTCTCCAGCTACTGCAGCCCTACTCATGGGAAACTTTATGTGGAAAAAAAAATAATTTAATGCCAAATCAGATGCAAAATTAAGTGGACAAAGCCATGAAGAACAGGAACCAACCACCTAATACAGAAAACCCTGGAAAACAGTATCAATACTGTACTTCAAAAAAACTCCAGCGCCTTCTGTGGGGAGGAATCACCATTATTAGTCAGATGAAGCGACAAGAAACTCGCCCCCAGCTTGGGAGGGGAAGGGGGACAGCATCTGAACGTGACCTCAGCGAGAACTCCTGGTTAGGAGCCGATAGAGACTTGGCCTTTGCAAAAAGAAATTCAGTTAACCAGAAAGAGGGAAGGGCTGGTGAGTCTGCCTTGATATCTACGTTCAATTCAAATAAACCCACACTTTCCTTAACCCAATTATCAATCATTTGATGAACGGCCGCCCAAGTGCCACTATCTGTCCTGCCAGCGCGGAGCTCCAACGCATTCCCCGAAAGGGAGTTGGTTTTTTTCTTTTAGCAACCCTGAAAAATACTTGGAAAGAGAATCCAAAATATAAGGCAGGGCACACATCCTGTTTTTCTGAAGCTATACAGTTTCTCAAGTGTTATAATAACGATTTGCCAGTAAACGAGCCAAATGTATTGAAAAGATACAAGCAGCGCCTGGGGTGGAAAGGTGTTTTTAGCACGCTCAGGCCAATTAAGATTTCGAAGGTTTCCAAGCACACCATTCCTCTTAACCCAACAGAAGGAAACTGAGTTTAGCAACTTATTTAGGGTTTCATTTGCTAATTTGCAAAAACAAGGAGAAATGTTCCTCTGCTCTCCAGCATCTTGTTGGGAAAGCTCTTGCCAACACGCGGGTGTCGCTGCCAACAGCTCAACCCGGTGTGACCCGAAGTTCTCCCTCCCGGTGCCGGCATGCTACTGCGGCAACGCAGGGAGGGAGCGAGACGCGCTCCGCATTTGTGCGGAAACAGCCGAGAAGGGTCTTATTATACTCCTGACTTCACATTTGCTGTTAAAATGAACCCAGTAAAAACCCACGATACGCTAAGTGATAAGCCAAGTTTAAACCAGTCTAGGCTCAGGTAACGGAAAAGACACCCTGTGGTTCAAGTTTGAAAGGAAAAAAGTTGCACTTGCGCTACAAAACTACAGCAGAGGAAACGTTTAAGCAGCAAGGTAGCCTATTTTCCTCCTTCCCCTCAGCGCAACTAAAAATGCTACTTTAAGATGACTGTTCTCAGTTTTAGCACTGATGATAGCTAGGTCAGAAGCCAGCCTTGGAAAGTTTTACTCAGCAGCAGCTTTAGAAACCATAAATTATCTTTAGACTAAGTTTACACACTCCCCCCTCTACAAAGCGTGTGACTGCCAGCTCCCTTTCTCAAGACACCACAAACATTCTCCAAAGCCCAGGCAGAATCTTCACCCAGGCATGGCAGGGCTGAGGCAGATAATTTCACAATTACTTCTTCTAAGACAAGAAGCAGACCAGGTCTGAACTTGAGGCCGAGGTTCAGTACTTTCGACACAAGGCAGAGCTCACAGCCAGGCAGGCAGAGCCAAAGCACTGAAGCCTGCAGGGAGCACAAGCCTCTCGGACTGCATCGCCAGCAGCTTCACTTCCATCGCGATGGAAAAAAAAAATAAATCAAGCACAAACCAAGCAAAGCTGGGTGTATTTGTAGGCTAAGCCTGGAAGATGACTGCTTTTGAAAACTTTGTTTTGAACTGTTTTTACAAATCTAAACCCCCAAAAAGGTAATTAAAAATGTTTAATTAGTTAAACGGTTTCTCCCCTGCCACCTTGGGTCGATAGCAGAGACTTGGCAGAAACTTTAGCTCCGGAGAAGTTAGAAAACTTGAGAATAAAACCAGCAAACTCATTCCCTTAGACTGGCTGAGTCCATACCGGGATGCATTTGCCTGCAGTACAGAGCCCTAATCCAGGCCTATGGTTTCACATCCTCCTAGTCACAAAATGGACTAGTCTGTTAGTCAAAAAGGTAAGCAACAGGAGAAATGCTACAACTGAGAAGGTTAAAGCCTGGGATTTTTTCCTTTTCCTCAGTGTTTTCATGCACTTACATCGAGAGAAATGGGACCCGAGACAATCCTCACCAACACATGATGACAGCAATTTTTTTGTCTACATGGGGGCAAACCTACCAAATCCAAACACATCTCCGGAGCAGACAGTTACAGCACTGCTGGTTTAGGTCTGACACTGAGGTAACCACACGGGTCAGCTATGATGCCAAGAACGAGCCAGCCTGCACGGGAAGCATCACCTGATGCTGTTCAGATGCTCGAGCTGAGCAGAGGAAGGAGTTATGCTGCCACAGCTTCGCTCCTTCCTGGGTCACCCGTTGCCTTCGCAAGGAGCCACGCTGATGGCAGCTGCCTCCATTTCCAACTGCACACCAAACACAGGCTTATCTGGCTCCGACAAGTTTTAGAAGGGCTTTCAAGCATGGTAGCATTTGGGGACAACTCCAGCAGAAAGGCAGATGTTTGATTCATTCGTGGGCTAAAGTGAGAACATCTGCCACTTCCCTCTCAAAGCAAGCCACTTGCGCTAAGAAAATCCTGCATCTGAAATTTCTCACATAATTTCTCCAGGGCCATGAGGGAATAACACACTGACGCAGTCCACTATATGAAGTTTTTGGTGAGGGCTGGAAGAGAAGGTGTGAGCAGCACAGGTGAGTGCTCCAGGAACACTTACAGCGACTTAAAACTGTCCTGATGTTTTAACCCAAAGTGGGATAGGAAGGCCTGTGATGTGCTTTAAGCTGAATACAAACCCTCAAACAATGTCAGGCCACAATGGGGATCAGAAATTAACGTAAGGTAAGGCAAAATCTTCCAGACGGGGATTAGCTGAGAAACTCCTGCTGGGAACTAGAGCGAGTGCCAAATTGTGACAAGAGAGATTAATACCTTCAGAGGCATTACCACTACAAAACATCTAAAGAAAGAATGTTTTTCTAGAATTTTTCCTCCTTTGGAGTTAACAGTAGTTATCCGTCACATGCATGCGGAGGAAGATACAACAGCATGAACAGCCATGAAACTTTTGCCCAGGTATTTTTAATGTACATTCCAGCAAAGGGCAACAGACTTCTCCTATGCCATGTATCATCACTAGGCAAAAATTAAGATATCCTAGTGATAATTTTACAGGCATTTTTTTGAAAGCACTTATTAAATGCAAGGAAAATTACTTCCAGAATATTCCAAAAGTTTCTCTAACTGGACTTCTCTGTAGGTTGATAATGTCTTTAATGCAACAGAAGTACTGCTCAATTTACAAGCTCCAACAAATGCCCTTCACTCAGGGGTTTTAACAAACACTAAGTAGAATTTGTAAACTTTATTATCAAAGGAAACTGCCTGAAAAAAACTAAAAAACCTCAGAACATTCTTTTTGCCCATTGTCAGAAAAGTTGAGCCCTTGGCCACATACTGCGTTTTCATTTTCTTGCACACTCTTTCATATCTGGTTTTGGCACTGCCCCTAAGAGGGCTTTGACTCGAGATCTGTCCACACATTCCAGCAATAAATGACACTAACTGGAGTCATTCTTTAAAATATCTGTCAAATATAATTCTTTCACTGTTTCAGTTCTCACTGACTTGCCCCCACAGTGCTGGGATGAAGTCATAAATTACATGTTCTGCCACTCAATTTTCTCTGATTGTTTGGTAGAACCTCTCCACTAATAACCAGTGATCATCAGCCACCTCGTGGCTTGAGTGGTTTCCAATCATGAAAGATTTATCCACTGTGACTTCCAGTCAATCACAGAGACACTGAAATGGCTATCAGGCACTCTCATCTTGAGACCACAAGATGAGGCAGACAGACTCCAGAGACAAGGGAAAGCAGATCCGAGTGCTGACTCCAGACACCCAAAAATCAGAGAAAGGCTGCAACAGCTGCATATGTAAAACCCCCTTGTTTATCTTTGTAAGGAAGTCAAAAGCCCAGGACCAGACCACAAACACTGCTTTAAAGAAACTCGCCGTGGTCACAGCACATGCAGGGGCCCCTCCAGAAGATCAGGTACATTCAGAGAACTGTTCACTGGCACTATAGGTAGGGAAGCACATTCCCTACCTAAGGCAAGCTGGCGCATCCATGAGCCAAGGCACTGCCCCACAGCAGCCTTCAAACTCCCACTGGAGAACTATCCTGCATGTTAAGTGTCAGCTACCGCTCCAAGTCAACAGGACTCTCAGCGATCAGGGGAAGAGAAGTGGAGCGGTCTCCTGTGGATCATTTTGAGGGAACATACTCCTCCCAAAGATCAGGCCGCTGAAAGACAGGCTCTCAAGGAACAGTATTTATCCTCCAAGGGAAGGGAAGGATCTGACCCGTACAGCTGGCATTACGTGAAAAATAAAGGTGAGAAGTGAGAAAAGAGAGGTAATAGGTGCTACCTACAAGGGTAGTCAGATCCAAGCTGCAGATATACCCACGAGCACGAGTTAAAACCACCTGCGTTCTTGTCAGGCTCTTTCCTCCCCAAATCTAGCTGACTGGTACCAAGAGCGCGACACAAACCTGTGTGCCCAAAATCTCACACCTGCAGCCTCCAGAAGTAAACCTGGAGCATCACTGTGGTGCCCACTGTTAACTGGCACACCGAAACAGATCCAGTCATTGTGGAAAAACTCAGGCACAGAAAAGGCTATTTTAAAAAGAGAGCGCTAATGTTTGCACTGTACTGTCTCTTGCTCACTTATATTAAACACATGAAAACTCACTAAAACTAAGCAGCTACTATTTAAGTATAAAAGATTACTGGGATGGAACAGATTGTTAACACCAGATACCGACCGCAGTCAGAGCACACAGAGACACCACCAGTGCCAACTGGGCAAGTCAGGGCAGGGCCATTACACTTACACAACACTCTCCTTCGCACAGCTATTTAAAAGCAGCGTAACATCACAGCTTCACAGAGACAATAAGCATGCCTGAATCACGGGAGAGAGCTATGGGGAATTAATTGCTCCAGAACCAAAACTAGAAGAGTAAGCACAATTTATTTTGCCACATGCTTAAAATGAAATAAGAAAACATTTAAACACTACAGCTTATTTAGATAATACACACTGGAAGACATCTTTTACTGCTGGCAGCTTGAAAGAAAAGAACATAATTACAATTCCAAGCATGAAATGAGCTCTCTTCCACACATGCCTGAACCAAGTCTAACTGTTTCACCAGCTGTAGTGAATCAAAGCAGGCAGAATTAAACAGAAAGGACCTAGAAGCAGCAGCTCTTGATGCCTTTAACCTAGTAATTGTATGGCACCTGGATCCGGAAGGACTGCAGAGGATTTAGCAGTTGCAGATGTGCAGCTGATGTGGTGCACGGAGCATTTGATCTCCCTGGAATGCAGGACCCCGAACAATGCATCTGTGTGCTGGCCCACCACACACCCGGGTGTGGGCCCGGGGGATACATAAAAGCTAACATTATACTGCAATTGAAAAGAAAAAAGCCACAGCATGAGCTTGACTGTTGTTTAACTAAGAGAAAAACAATAGCAGCTTTGGTCTTAAGTATCTGCCAGAATGACCACTAGCCACTTCCAGATACATTCTTTGTTCAAGTACTTCAACACTATGTTGCTTCATCAGCTACCTAAAATTGCAAAGGTACAGAGGAGGCTACTGAACGCAGTGAACCCACAGTGACATCTGTATCTCCAACTTGTCAGAAAATTTGTTACAACAGCTCTAAGCTGGAGTTATTAGTGTTATGGCCCTATAGTGAAATCAAGTACTGAGTCTTCCCATTTTTAAATTTTAATTGTGACACAGCAGTCCACTCACACTTCACATCAGTTCCACATCTGCTTTCTTCAAATGGTCCAAGTCTTCCCAATGCACCGTTAAAAAAGTAATCCCAGCTAAGACCCTTCCGCAAATCCAAGCTGAGCTTCACACATGGACCCTGGGAACGCCCCTGGACTTGGGTGTTGTGGCCTTGTCTCCTGGCACCACAACGCAGAGGAGCCACGCTCCAGCTCTGCTGCTTCCCAGGAGCAGCCAGGCACTCCGGCTTGGCCACCAGCACCATACGTACACAGCAGTCCACCCAGCCACAGCAGTTACATCACTCACACAGCAAAACAAAGCTCAATAAAAGAATAAACTACACAGTAGTTAACATTGTTAGACTAAGAGCAACTCTAAGCTTGGTCCTGCATTTTAATACAGATTTCCACAAGGACTCAGTTCTTTGGAGATGAGTAGCTGGGAAAGCTGCTGTCTGTGTCTCTGCCGGGGAATGAGGAGAAGCTCAACCAGCAAGGTTTATGAATTTATTCTGACCTCCAGCATCGACAGGGCAATAATCTTGTCCATAATCTTTGCATAAGCGCTGCTGTTAAGAGAAGCATTCTTAATCTCTCCAGAAGAAGAGATGACAACTCTCTCAGCCGAAAGAAGTGGACATCTCCCCTTTCAGTCTGTATATGCACATATACTTGTTTCCGTAAACTTGCTTGTTTTTGAAACAAAAGCAGATGTACCAGCACAGTCACCTAGAACAGTGCCACAGAACATCTTGTGTTGCTGCACAATGCTATTTGCACCTTCACAGCATCTTTCAGGCTGGCACTAACAGACCACCAACGCACTCACCAGCCTGTAAACACAACACAACATCCCTCTGAGCAGAGCCTGGCCTGCAGCAGGTATTGTGGCTGTAAGCTCAATGGGATGAATATCACTGTATGTTTGGCTGTTCAGTTATTTCCCATAAACCAACATGAAGTTAAGAGGTATGCATTAATGCCCCAGGACCAGATATACAGCAAGCTGACACCAGTTCAGAGCTCAAAACCACCAGCCCAATAAGGTGTCCATAATTCAGAAGAGCTGCTCCCCACCACCCACACACGATGGCAGAGGCAGCCAGGCCCGTCTGCACCCCTTCCTTCCTCCTCTTCATCTAATCTGTATTTCCACAAAGACTTCACCTGAGAATAGCCTGGCACACAGATTGCTGACTTAAGACTGTGACCCCAAGAGAGGACATGAGCTGCTTGAAAGGCATGCATGTAGTCTTCTGTTACGCACTCAGAAGGCAAAAGGAAAAACTTTGTATTAAAAAGACAGTTTAAGGTCACCCTTTGTATCATTTTAGCTGAATTAAAATGCAATATTTAAATTTCAGTTATTTCAATTACTGCAATTTTAGCTAGTGCATTAAATTTCACATAAAGTGTTTAAAAATAAGATTGGCTACAATAAATTAAAAATAAGCAAACCTCACAAAACCAAGGAACATTCTGTATAAAATCACACAAACCTTAGCGTACACTGAGACACATACACACATATTGACTTATTGTGCTTTAAACCATCTCTGCTACAGCAATCTTTCCTTCCCCATTTTTCAACCCCAAAAGAATTACTATTTCTTTCCAGACAAGAACTTCTGCCAACATTGTGGAGGGCTGAAGTCCAAACCACACATAGTTCAACAACAGCAGAGTTGAACAAAAAGGAAAACTATAGCTTTTTTTTTTTTTTTTAATTATACCTTCTGAAAGTATAGCTCAGCAGGGGAAAAAAGAAGTCAAAGTCATTGATTAATTCCAGAGTAACAAAGAAGGGTTTATAGCACACTAGAATATATATTCTACCAAGTTTATCAGATTTATCACCATCCTTTAACGTCTAAACTCAAGGTGGCTCTGCAGAAAAGTGTACACTACTCTGCAAGCCTAATACTAAATGGCTCAGAGTCCACAAATTAATACTTTTACAGGCAAGGGCTTCATAACTAGGTCAAAGCAGGGGGGTGAAGTTTTAGATTCCTACTCACCCAGCAGAAAAAGCCAGGATCAACCTCCTTTCCCAGGGATCCCCAAGGTTTTAACAGGGAAAAAAATTCCAACTTTGCAAACTGCAAAATACAGCCATCTTTCAACACCTTCTAACTGAAGCCTCTCCAGGACCACATCTTGAATTATGACCAAACTTTCTCCTAAGTTACAGAACACAGCTCTTTACTGTCATCATCAGAAATGCAAGGTTTTCAGTCACAAAAAAACCCCAACAAAACAATCTAAATCTGTATCAAGAGGTAAAGCTACAAAGAATCGCTTCAGAAAAGGAGGTGGAAAAGAACAAGTGGTAACTAGAACTGCTTTAAGGTATCTGATGAACTTCACCAGTTTTTACCTTCCAATGTTAAAGCCATGAACACTTACGGTTTTAACAAAAAATGTCTCACTACTTTGCCCAGTACACTGTGTCCTCCTTGTTTATATCCAAGAGTTGTTCCAAAGAAATTTAATAAAGACTATACAAAAAAAGAAAAAAAGTCCAGTACTTTCTTCATTCCTCTGAGCTACTGTAAATTAAATATGAATATAGAAACTATTTCTGCGAGCAAAAGAAAGCTCTGAATGGGGGATGATTTTAAGTGAAGTTTCACTAACAAAAGCATTTCACTTTAAAGTGACACCTATCTTTAAAGCCACCAAATTCTCTGGGGCAGGAGTATTAGGGGCAGCACAGTATTCTGAAAGAAGGTAGACTTGCCCACATCCCTGGTCAAAAAGTACACAATTTGTATGGTAACAGTACAGAAAATCCCCATACTTGCAATCTAATTTTAATTCTTTTATTCTTTTTCCTCCTTTAATTTAGGATTACAAACCAGTAAGTCTAAGTCTACAGCAGCATCTTGGAGGTATCCAAATGGCAAACTGCCGTCTGTAAGTACACTGAAGACACCACCCACAGATGACCAAACCAGCAGTTGATCGCTTCACTGACAACTATTTTGGTGTGTGCAAAACCATCAAAGTTGAGCTTTTTTGTTCACACAATTTGCTTACTAAATTTTGCTACAGTGCCCAGAGGCATCTGGGCATGCAACGCTGAGAAATAATTACGCTTCAGCCAAGGCATGCATGTTGCACAGCATTTTGCAAACACGTCATTGGAATTCCAAGCTACTATTATGCACAACTCATTGCTATAGTTATCTCTCTTGAAGATCTAATTAATTGTCTTGCTCATCATTGCCTAAGCTTACGCAGGAGCGTCCCAAAGCTTGGTGCCGTTTCACAAGTATGAAAAAAAAACAGATCAAGCAGCTCTGAAGACTACTGTGGGAAGAGACTGCCAACACGGACTCTTCTCATCCCAGCAGGTACAAAGCACCACACAGGATTCAAATGAAAACCTTTGGTCCCCATCCCACACTCCTTTCACATCATGGGAATTAGCTCCAATAACAGGTATCTTGCTACAGGAAATCCAGTCTGCACTTCAACTTTAATTGTTGATGACCTTGAAATAGGGGACATTTAAAAATACATATGCATGTACACATAAGAGCTGCATACATACACCCAGAGCTACAGGTATTTAAATGCATTCCTACCTTCAGCAAGACTGAGGTCAAGGGAACGAGGAAAGTTTCTGTATCTTTAACCAAACCGTTGAGTCTATAATTCATATATTCAAGTACTCCTTACATTAAAGCACTAAATAACCAAGATACTACTGGGAGAAAGAAAGAACTTAGCTGTGTGATACCTCACCAAATTGAAGCCCAGAGGCACTATGTCCCTGCTACCAGTTCATTTAGACAGAGATCTTTCAGACTGCCGTAAAAACATTGTTAAAAACTAGAGGAGAAATGAATTCAGGACTGGCCAGCTGCTACATACAGATGCAGTCCTAACTGTTGACAGGAAAAGAATACATGATTAATATTTTTTCATTCTTTATTTGTTTTCATGTCTTTATTTTGCCAAATTATTTATTACCTGTTGTCATTTGATTTTGACTCCATAGAACTTTTGTATAGCATTCAATCTGCATCATTACATTAATTAACATCATTTATAATACAATAACAGACTTACTATCAGTCTGAGGTTAGTTGCTCAAGATAATTCGGGAGCAGTAAAGTTGGTTTAGTCCTTTATTATTACCCAAGAGCAAAGAAAGCTTTCTTTTAGCCTCTCAGAAGTTGAAGTTCCAAAGCAAAGCTCTCCAATGAATGTTCTTCCACTAACTTAAAATAAAATTTCTGTGAATATTTACTTCCTACATTATCTTCAACCAAAATGTGCATTTCCATTACAACAGTTAATTCCAATTAAGAAAACATTTAAAGGCTTCCTGCAAAAAACAAATACAGGATATTGGCAAGACTACAAGAATGAGGTAAAAACTACTGAAGACAAAATCATTTTCTTCTGACCGTGTAACATGAAAAGGAAGTATATTTCTTATACGACACCAGCAATAAGTCTAGGTCCAGCAGAGAATAACCAGAGCTATTCAATGTTGACCTTTGAATCCTTATACCATTATTTTAAATGGCTGAAAAATTATATAAAAGGACAAAAATGATGAATATCAAAAGAACTCCTCCCACCATACCTACCCACATGCATCAAACTGACCAGCTCCTCTAATTTTTACAGTTCCTCCAAGAATTACACACCCACCCACCCGTGTTAGTTTGCTGTCAGCATCTGACCAACTGCTAGAGCTCAACTACGCTGGACCGCGAGTCAGCCTTGGGGGAAAAACTCGAGTGCCCAAGTGCACATAAACACATCCAGCCCTCAACACTGCCCTCCTGCCTTTCACCAAACTTAGAAACAAACTGACTGTCAAGAATTCCAGGAAATTCAGAATTAAGCTTAAATGTTATCATCTGAAGCCAAGGCAAGTCACAGAAAATGTACTTTTTTAAGGACACCTGAGCTCTGCCCCAGAGAGTTCAAGCCCCCCTGCAAGATGCATGACAACTTTTAGAGTGACAACTTTTAGAGTAACAACTTTTCCTAAAAAACTCTGAAGTCTGGAAGTATTAAAATTTTCTAAGGGTACACAAGAAATTAATAGTGGCATGCCAGGTCCTTCTTTATGGCAGCTACAGCTGCCAGAACAACAGATGCACATTTCTGGGCTTCCTTGTCAATCTTTGGAGACCACTCCTATCCTGCAAATCCTCCAAACCATTCATTACAGCCAGGACTAAATCCCTCAAGAGCTTCTCCATTTCTTCATCGTACCAAGGCTGCTCTCCTGCCGTGATAGCGAGGCACAGGACCCACTCTCACCCAAGCACTGCTCCCAGCCTTGCTCAGCCATGCACAGCACCTGAAGGTTTCCAACAAAGCCCACAGAGATGCAGCAGCATGTGCCTGACCAGAGAAGAGAGCTGGTCAGGTCACTGCTGCTTGTATATTACTGCAAGATAATACCATATTTTTACATTACTGTATAACAGGATGAGTCCAGGCAGACACATCACATCACACCCCATCTAAATCCAACAGCTGTTTTTTAGATCAGACAAAACCCAACTTTCAACATCAGTGGTGAGCATGCAGATGGTATGAAGAAGGGAAAACTGGACATTACCTCAACAGAGCCCTCAGGCATACACTCTGTAGTTCAGATAACCACCAAAACAAACATTTGCAGAACTGAACTCCAGTGACACAGTAAGGAAGAGAATAAAAACTGAAGAACACCTGGCCTCGGGCTGCAAAGCCTTCCTGTATTAGAAAAGTGTCATTACTATGCACCATGTGACAGCACTGAAGACAACCCCAGTAACCGGGATCTCACGTCCCAAAACACTAACATCATTATTTGAGGTCAATCCATTTTGATTCTGCAGTTTGAATCTCGGAGTGAAATCCCAGCCCTGGATAACTCAAGGTACAACATGCAGTAGTCCCGTCTTGTCTGTCCAACAACTGATGCTGCTGTCAGCGCTCCTGTGACTGCCATACGACAACCACCAGACCACCTCTCCTCTGTAACCCTAGCTACCACCACCAGCAACTGATTATCAAAACTACCAATGCCAGCCCACTTGGATTAGTAACTCACTAGGACAAAAATAAATAGAAAATAAGAATCCATGACAAGTTTTACTTGCAAAAGCAAACACAGCATCCATATACAGTGGCAATATCCCAAAACAAATTGTACACACGCCTGCCATCTCCATTCCTCTTAGCAGCGGTTAACCCAGAAAGGTGAAGTTACACAAGCACATTCCTGTTTGATAAGGGAGACCCACGCACTGACTTCACCAGAAACAACTACTGTGCTCCAAAGCAACCTCTAATATTGGTAACTATTTGAATTTAAATTTCAAATAAATTTTGATGAAAGATTAAAGAAAGAATGTTGTTCTGCCTTTCCAGCATTGTGGAGATGCTTGTCTTTTATAATGAGGGAGACCATTAAAATAACAAGGAAGAAGATTTACACCCAAGCCTAAAAAAAAAAAAAATAAATTACTGATTTTTGCAGCTACTTAGTGGTAGGAACAGATGGTTACAGGCAATAGTATTGACAACTTAACAAGCTACCACCCCCAAAGGTGAGCTTCTAAGTCTGTTCCAAATTCAAGAGTTAAAAACATTACAGCTGAGACCACCACTCCCAGGGGAAGAGGAGAGTTTTAGGCATTCCCACAGTGCTTCAGAAAACTGCTTTACTCTCTGGTTTCTGCCACGGCCCTCTCAAAAAGGCTGTGACTTCCCAAAATGCCCCGATGCAGTTGCCTGCAGCCATCTGCCCACAGCCGGGATGAGCCTGGGCAGCGGTGAAGGCAGGCAATGCGGATTAAACAGTTCTGAGTAAAAGCAGAGCTTCTAGTACTTGTCTACCAAACCAAAGCCACTTCTGAGGACAGAAAAGCCAGGCGTGTCAGCTTCCCAAAACACCCAGGCACAGGGGGAGGTTCTGGGAATTCAAGCCCCTCAGAGCCTCTGCCACCGTGAGCACAGACAACAGCCTACACCCCCTCACTCGCTTGAATGTCCACAAGATGCAAGTTTCTTCAAAACACCCAAGAAATCCCTCTCCCAGCTTCTGCACATCTCCACAATTGGAAACAATTAGCCCGCCCAGTCTCAACACAAGATCAAAATACTAATTAAAACATTAACTTGTTAAATACAACTCAGTGATCTTTGAATTTCTGGAGAAGTCCAGCACACTACTATAAAACAGGGATAACAAGCAGCGTTGCAAAAATTTTCAAGAGTACCTGTGTTCTCAAGCATCTAATTAAGCCTGTAGCAAATTAGACTGAGCCTGCAAATCTCAGCCCTTGTTGTCCTGTCCTTCTAAAATTAAAGCTCTGCCAAGAACTTAACCAAGGGAACAGAAATAATGATGGCACCTAGTCTCCATCTTCACACTTGACAATTAAGACTTACTTTTCAGAAGCACTTCCTGTTTTTATAAGGAGTTCCCTTCTAAGGGGATCAATAAAGCATATCCCTCAATTCTGCATTTGCTTGCAATAATCATTTCCCCCTCTTACATGTATGTACGTGTTACAGAAACAGACTGCACCTCTCTGTTATGGTGTTAGACACTTCAGTGGTTCAGCCAAATCACCTTCCATGCAAGGTTTCCATAAAATTCAGACTTGTGTTTCCTGCTACTTCACACCACCGATTCCCACCTTGAGGGGTGTCAGGCAGCTGACTTTTACCTGTCGGACACCAACTGTCCCACTTGTGGCTCCACTGAAGATCACAGAATGGCTGGGGTTGGAAGATGCCCAAGTCGCTGATGCATCTACTCAGTATTCATGCCACAGGAATGCATTCCCCCAAACCCACAAAAAGCTACTTCCCCCGACTTAAAGAATTCACGAATTTGAATGTCAAAATCACCAGGCTCACAATTGTCTACACTATTATTTAAAAGAGCAAAAGTTAATGGAACAAGAACACCCTAAACCATTATTCATTCAAGAAGTACAACAGTGAGTCTGGTCTTATCAGCAGGCCTTTGGTCTGCAAGCTCCTTAGGGTAGGAACAGATTGCACACCTCTTGCTGCCAAATGCATCATCTGCACTTAATCACAGCATGATGGATATCTTCTGAAAACAAGCGATTTCAGCCGTATTTTGTGTAATCTTGCCGTTCCCCTGCAAAGCCTGTCATCTCACACCCTGAGTGTCACTTCCTCAGGGCGGAGACTGTAACTTCAGTCCCTTTCAAGAATAAACTTTGGTGCTACACAAAACACTCATAAATAAATAAAACCATTACTCCAAAGGCTGCACCTCACCCACCACACCAGAACCCGCCAGGAAGCACTTTTACTTTCAGAAGAGGGTGCACCCAGGAACACTGCTGCACAAAAACGAAACACTAACTGGCCATTTACATACCAAATAACCTGCAGATTCCCTTCCCAAAATCATGCTTCCGTGTGTCACCTGGGCTCTATGTCTCTCAGGAATCTTCCCCCAAGAAATAAGACTCCGCCAGTTACTGGAAATTGTGATCCTGTGTGCCATCTATGTTACAAGCTTGTTTCTAAACACAACTGTGATTTTTAAGTGTAGAGTCCTTAGCTGATACAAACCTAAAATACCCTAACTCAAGTACACTTCTTTTAAAAACCAGGATTTCTGTTGTCACAATGTAGCCCCTTCAGAGAATAAATTTTCAAAACCAAGTAGATTCCGGCAGGGGACACACACCAACCTTCTATCTTTTTAGGTAATTATTGCCACAGCTTTGCCTAGTTCTAAACAGAACACAAGAACAAAGACAAGTGTTTTATTTGGTGGTGGACTGCTCGCTCTTACCAAGAACTCCCTCTATGCCATGATGAACACACAGATCTGAATTACACCCAAAGAACAAGTCAAGCAATAAATTTTTTCAAAGAAGTTCCTGCTTAGCTCAGATCTGTTCATTAAAGGCTGCACTATGCACATGGGCCAGGTTAGCTTATTAGCAATGGAAAGGTTAGTGAAAGTAAATTAACTCAAGAGCTCCACTCTCTAACACCTGACACTCAAGAAAGGAGCCTCCCTACCTACACTTCTACTAAAAGGTACGTTCAGACTGAGGGCATGTAGGTGACATCTGCCAAAAGTGGCATATAAGTAACACTGGCAACTTAACAAGTTCTGATAAAATACAGAGAACTGTAAAAGCAGCAATTCAGATGCTCAAATCAAACACTCAGGCTAAGATTACACCTGAGAATCCAGCTTTTTCACTGGGACAGGGGAAGGATTTTCTGTATGTCTCAGCAGTGTTTCGTATCCAAAAACTCAAGACCTGTTCTAGCCAGGCTAGAAATCTAGGCTCACAATAAAGCCACCTCTGCTTAACTTCTGCTTACTGTGAAGATACAGCTTTAAAAATTAAATTCAGATTAACTTCAGTGCTGTCCATTACAGAGCACAAAATAGACAAGGCAGAAAAGTTTACCACTTCTAAGGGCCATGGAAACCCACCTTGCATTCATGCAGGTATGACAGCATACAAGCACGATGCCAGAGAAGAGCACTGGGTAGGAAACACTCTCCACCAATCCATCTCCTGTCCACCCTGGCTGCAGCCTTCCCTGGCTGAGCCACACAGCAGCACAAACCCAAACTCCCTCATTTGAATCACTCCAGGCAAACCTGCACCCAAAGAGCCACCCAGCTGCTGCGCAGCACTTTCAAAATCAGATTTTTTTATGACAGAAAGGGCTCCACCATTTCAGGGTTGGGGTGCAAACCACAGCAAAAGTCAGTCAAACCCACAAGTCACAGCTCTAGTTCTTTAATGTTACATAGGACTACTAATTCCACTTGCACATGGCTTCCCCACCCCTCCTCTCCAGGCACTGCTTCATAACACATCAGCTTCTCACCCCAAAAAACAGTGCTTTCGAACCGTACCCCAGACCCACACAGAAAGCCTCCCTGCTCAGCTCGGCTGTGACCGACATGTTAAATAAAAAAAACCATACGCTGCACTTCTGTTGTGTTATCTTCCAACCCCTCTAATTCGGAAGGGATAAGAATTGAAAGATGTGGAAAAAAGCCAGAGAGCTCAGAAGAACACTTCTATGCAAAGAAATATCTTCCTTGTGGAACACTAAGCTTTATTTTCCCCAAAGCAGTAAGAATTGAAAACTGTATATGAACATATTAAAGAACATTAATAGAAAAACACCAAGCAGTTAAGTAAAGTCACGTTTCACCTAAACAACACTACCATTATTGCAGCATCTGACTTTCAGAGGACAATTCAATCCTGGAAGCATGTATTGTAATTGCTTTTCCACTACGGGCCTCAGCTTTACAATTGTATCCTTCTCAGGAGGTCAGAACAAGGCACGGCTGCAGCTCTGAAAAGCAATTCTGTTTAGCAGCCCTACCTTATTCATTCTTTTAATCTTACACCTACATATTCATTATGAACTCCGTAAAAATACCACTGCCAAAACCACCATCAAAAGCCACTGCAATCTCTCTGCTGCTTGGAGAAAGCCTTGACCCCTCTGCTTCCCCTAATGAAGACATCCGGAAAGCACGAATCACACCAGCCATCAGCTCCAGCGCTGGGGACCAGCTCTGCGAATCAGTTGAGTCATTGAACCCCAAAACAAGCCCAGTGCAATGGAGCAATTTCTTGCTGTCAACAAGCAAAAAGCAGCTACCACGATGGACCTGGCTTGTTTTGAGCAAACTGTTCAAAACTGTTTAGTGAGAACATACCTGTCCTACTCATTGCAGCATGAGAGGTGCTGTGTTGCGGCTGCTCATACTGCATGAAGCTGGCAACTCACACAGTCAACTGAGCTCCCTTTTTCTCCACTCATTTAGATAGGTCCTCTACTACAGAAAGCTGGGGGGTGGGGGGAGCACAGGATGATGGGGGCGGGCGGGGACGGAGAACCTAAAAACATGCACAAAACCCCGTAAGTCTCTTTTAGAGAACTAAGGGTTAGCAATGTTTGTAGCATCTCCTGTATTTCACAATAAAGGAGCCATCTACCAAGATGGAGAAATCTCAGACTTTCATAGTACTTCCTACGGTGGAACAAGGTCCTCCGCTCCCTCCCTGCAAAATACCGCAACATTACTGGTCCTCCAGCTGCACCAATGCAACTACTTCTGGGTCAGCACATCATGCCACAAACAGTCCACATAAACCTCTAAACATTTATGTTTTATTTAAATGCTGAATATCTTGGGCATCAGCTTAACAGCACACCATCACAACCAGTGGTATTGGCATATGTGATGGGAACAAACCACCTCCCAGGCACAGAAACACCCTGCATTAGGTTTGCAACTGAAGGGGACAGCACAGTGGTACCCCCTCCAAGTCCCCTTCCAGCACTGAAGCTTTATTTCCATTAGCCAAGCCTCAAAGCATGGGACAGCATTGTCAGAATAGTGAACACAGCAGGATTTTACTACAGAGGTAAACTTGGTCCTGGAAGTCAGGCTCCTTAGTCCCTTTCAGTGGGGAATCCATGCAGCATTCTTCAGATCATGTTGCTTGGACAGAGGAGAAAAAAACCAAACCAGTTTTGTGCCCCAGTGCATTTTCACTCACAGGTTTACAGCAAAGGCAACCTCATTCTCATGGTCACGAATGGACAAGTGACGAAAGCTGAGCACTTTCATGACAACAGCTACTCCTCAGACAAGACGGAAGGTGACACATCATCACACTGCTAGTCTGGCACTTGGGTATGGAAGCACCCCAGGGTTTTAAGCATACACAGCCTCAGGAGTCAAAGATGATGACCTGCTTTTAGAATCATTGCTTTTTAGGAGGAGAAGTTTTTACTCAAGCTTGGGCCAGACATGAATTCTGTTCAATCTTTGGGCTACTCAGAGGATGGCATAAACTGCACATCAGCGCACTGGCTGGAACCTGCGTGATAAACTGCAGTGATCGTGTATGCCACAGCCTCCCCAACAGCACAAAGCCTATGAACTCACCTCTACAGTTTCAGAACATGCCAGGTTTGGGTAATTTTTTTTCAGCCAGCACTGGAGGATTCTGATGTTCTTTTCTCGCCAGTATCTCCATACTGCAGGGGCCCAGGAATGGAGCTATTAGACCCCAGACCAGTATGCATTTTAAGTAACACAATTGTCTGTCTCTGCAGAGCAGCAGATAAAAACCAATTTTACTGGAAAAGGTCACTCAACTGTCTCCTCCCAGGGCTCACACAACCCACAAAGCAAAATCACTCTTTTTTGTTTTGTTTCAGAAGTCAGAGAAACATCTGACTTCCTAAGTAATTATTTCTTTCTGCAGTCTGAATGCTTTGTCACATGATACATCCTTAACCTTCATCTGTCAAGTTCTTCCATCCACGGTTTCAGCTAGACCCACAATCAACACAGCGCAGCTTCAGATAAAGTACAAAACGTCCAAAGAGAAAAGGGCTAAAGATGGAGAAAAGCCTACACGGCAAACTTTTCTAAAGGGCAGCTACCACAGCAATGCAGCACATAATTTAAGCTCAGTAATAACCCTAAAAGGTATTAGTGGCCAAAAGGCAGGTGATGCAGACAAAAGGCCCTGGAGAGACGCAAGCCACCGTAATGCTCTGTAATCTGTCAGGGAGCAAGCCATTTTGCCCAGTGGGCAAGTATACTGTGCAAATATGTTTGAACATTTATTAAGTTTTTGATAAAGTGGAAGGTATTGCAATTAATTCTATCCTGTTTTTAAAAGCACGGTTTGCATTCAGGAAAGCAAAACACCATTTACTTCAAAACTCTAAATGAAAAATCATCGTAACGAACTATGAAATGTAATAGGTAGTAAACAACCTGGTTTATAATTGATGTTAGGATTCAGTTCAGTTTTTCAGGGGACTGCAGAGCACCCATTAAAGAAAGAGTTACTGCACACTACAGCAAAAGGTCTCACACTTGATACACTTTAATTACTTAACTGCAGCAGGGGAGAGTTACTGATGCCTAGTCCGTTTTGTTTCACTGTGAAAGGCTTCTACCACTATTAATATTCACCAAGGGAAACTGAAATAACATCTTCTCTCCATCTAAATACCTTGGAATTATTACAGACAAGCTAAATAATAAATAACTAAGATTTACTACATAGAACACTGAGGAGTAAGATTCTTTTGTTTGGTTTCTGAAAATCCAGGATGAAAGAAACTTACCAGCTTTCAAAGCCACCTAACAGAGCAGACCTGTATTTCCACATAGAGAAACTCTCCTTCAATAATGGCCTTTTATCGTATTAACAACTTCAACACAAATAATCCCACTGCAGCATAAACCAAGAGGTCAGCCAAGTACCCAAGGTGCCACAGCAGAAGCAACACACCATAGGTTATCCACTGAGCGCCTTCTCCATAGCGTTTCTGGGCACACTGAGGATGACCTTGAACCCTGCACCAATGCGCTTCCCCTCCATAACACCACCTCGACAGGCACTGCAAAGCTGAGCTCATGGACAGCAGCAAACAACAGCTTTTATTCAGCTTGCAACACACCAAACTGCCAGCACTGCAAAAAAACTCAGCAAGAACAAACTCCTTCCTACCAGCTACATCATTTTGCTTTCCAGAGAGCAGCACCCACCTCTCTCAGAAATACTGAGGCAAAAATCTTTTTTCCCCTCCCCTAAATTCCACTCCAAGACAGCCTATTATTTCTACATCTGCTGATGCTACCAAAAAGTTGAATCCTAATGCAAAATCAAACTGTACTCTCGGCATATTGGGAGGTTTCTCTGCCCAAAATGAAACATAGGTGCCATCTGTTTCAATTATACTAATCACAAGGAGACATAACACTGTGCAACTGGCACTTTTTAATAACTTTTTTCTTACAAAGACTTTTTCAAAGTGGAGAACCATGATATACTAGAGGCAGGAGAGTATTTAACACTCAGAAGTCAACAGCACCAACAAACTACACAGTCTGTTGGACAAACCAGTGCTGGAACTGCCCCCACAGGAAAGTTAACTTTAAGTTAGGGAAAAACTTGCTACACTTGATGTTATGTAAAAGTGAAAGGGCACCTTGGAACTAAAGACTTCTCCCAATATATTCTGGGTTAGTACCTTTAAGTTATTCCGTGGAAGTTTGCAATTTTCACCTTCAAATTTCAGAAAATAAAAGAAAAAAAAGGCGGGGGGGTGGAGGGGGTAAACCAGCACAAAACCAATCCAAACACATCAACATGGACACAAGCACTTGTTCAGTAATAAAACAGAAAATTTGGACAGAAGCAAGGTAAGTATTTACCGATTCCATAGTTGAAAGCTGTTGTTAGCAGGACATATATTAAAATCCAACAGAGATGTGTCCCAAAAACACTGTGTAATCTGAAAAACAGAGGGATTTGTTCATTAGAAAGTTAAAGCACATAATTTTATTCACCACAAGCATGCCGTATTTGAGTACATGAAGGCTACTAAATACAAATCCTTGCCTGATCCAGAAATAAAGTTTCTGATTGGGAATCTGCACAAACAGAATAATAAAAGAAACTGTGAAAAGCTTAGCAGAGCATCAGCCAAGTTCCATAACTTTCTTCTATTTGATTAGAAGAAAAATTTACTTGTCTCAAGGTTTCTGTAACCATCTGTGTGGTTTTACAGTCATTTTATTTACGGAAAAAATGTATGTCACCCCCCCAACTGTGAGAAACTCATGAACCGACAGACTACGCAGGGAGAGAGTGAACTGCCCACGTTGTGCTACCAGGTGCCCTGTCCCAGTAATTCACTTTCTTGAACAACTTATGTGGAATTACCCGTGACACAAGCACTTTCTTTTTAAACATACCTTCAGATCCTTGCTCTGAATAGCAGCTAATCTATTACAAGCTTCTAATTTTTTTTTTTTTTTTTTTTTTTTAAACAGGTCTTGCTGCACTTTTCAAGGATATTTTTCCAGCTACAAATTCCCAAAGTGACATCGGGCACGAACCACCAGGAGCTCTCAGCACCCACAGCAATGAGGAATTCCATTCATTAACTGGGCAACTGAATGTGTACATGAAAGGGTTGGCAGACGATTCTGAGCCCGAAATGCAGTACCTGAGCCCTTCACCACTTCTCACGACAGAGGAAGGCTCAGCTGTGTGGAGCTGAGCAGTCTCAGGTGACTGTCACGTCAGCGTGTGCAGAAACCCAACTTGCTTGACAAGCGTTAGGGCTGCAGCTAAACCCGGCCTCTCTTGTGAGTCACCCAGCTTCGCCTGCATGCCTGACAAGCACGTTTGCTCAGAAATAAATTTCTCTCCCAGCCAGAGCAAACTAGTCTGTTCCAGATGAGATCTCCACAGAAGTCAATACTGGTTTTCAGGTGCTCTGACCTGCTCCCCAGCTGCAGAGGGGACAAGTTTCAGACAGCACAGCTCAGTAGGAGCCTGTACAAGTTATATGAGCAAGGGCAAGCCCGAACTACAAATAAGCACTTTTGAGGGTTTGCAATGTGGAAGACCAGAAAGCGTGGGCAGAGCTACACGTAAAACATTGTCTTATCCCAGGATTTTTTTACATCCATGTCAAACCAAAACGCTTCCTGATATCCACTGAGCATTAGCGGGTTCTTACTTCTACCCGTAAGGGACCTGTAAATACGGAAAGAGTCAATATGTGCTCCAAACAAAAAAGCAAAATTTCTTCAAAACATGCATTAGATATATAACAGCAATACCTGAGCTTCTGCTATGCTTCCACAGCGAAGCAGCTCAATAGCGGAACTTTGTAAAAAGAAATAAGCTGATGACGTACCGCAGACTACAACTGCTAAATCTCAGCTGTGCCAGGCAAGCAGCAGTAACCTGAAGCACAGGCACTGGGCTTTGCCCCATCCGACTGAAGTTATTCTGGTTCAGACAAACAGGTTAAAGGGTTCACTGCCAATGCCATAGTGCTCAATGCCAAATTCCCTTCTTCAAATCCCACGTCCCACCTGAACTCTAGACTCTGTAAACCACACTAAGGGACACAGTGACCAACCCCTGTTCCAGCTGACAACGGAAAATTTGGGTTTCTTCCAAAGTACCTTTTCTTCTGAAAGGAAAAGTTCTAAAAACCAATTTTATACTCAAAACCTCGCATATATAAAGTTACAAGTGGGGAACTACAAAGTACAAAACGTGCATTTCAGCAAAACTACCTACCACTTTTGTTCACCTACTCCACTTACAGCTGCGCCTTACAAAGTGCCAAAGCTCCCCAACTTGACCACCACCTTAACTCCTAGGACCTTCACATACTGGTCCCCCTCCTAACTACATTCCGCTTCTTGTGTTCTTTTTGTAAAACCTCTCACACACAGATGCCTTTACTGTGGAGCTCCTTTGGGACAGCCAACCACTACTTTTAAAACCTTGTTTTAGTCTATTATTATCCTCCCGAATTCTGCCTCCACAACTTCCAAGGCCCAGCTCCCTCACACCACACTCCAGAGTGCAACGCTTCTTTAAACAGCAACAGATTTAGTTTCCTATGATGTTCTCACAACTTCGCAGTCCACAGGACTGGCCTGTGTAGAGCTCATGACTTGCAGTTCAATTTTATACTTCACTGCTGCCCATCACCTTACAAAGCACTTCGCTGATGTAGCTGGATTTGGACACCTGCTTTCCAACAGGATGGTCTTTAAATAACCATCCAGGAGAGACTGCACGGCTGACCAGGATATAGAGCCGAGGGGACTGGGAGCCCTGGGAAAGCCTGGTTTGTTTTGAGAAACTTTCACTCCCTGATGAAAAGTCAAAGGGAAGATTTCCAGATGATGAACACAGCTGCATCCAACCCAGAGCTGCTACCAACTAAGCTGAGGCAAGCCTTAGGAACCACAGCTAAAAGGAGCAGGCCAAAGTAAAACCAGAAAATCCAAAGGAACACACAAAGGCGCGTGGTCATGACTCAAAGTAAATCCTGCAGCAGGTGAACTTTTCCAAAGGAGCAAAAAAGGAAACAAATTAAAGTTCTGTGACACTTTTCTTTCAAAAAAGCAAAGGAGATAAAGACATACAGCTACCTCCTGTGTTTTCCCAAGGCAAGCGAGTCCTGGGGCACTGAAGGATCCCCTGATGGGGAACTGCAGTCCTATGGAGTGTGATGACAATATCCACACAGCATTTTTTCCAGCACGATTCCTCTGCTCCTGTTATATTCTTCTTCTCCGTAACAGAAGTCACAACTCTAATAAGAGCTATCCACTTAAACAGTAATAAAAGATAAACTGGGGCTGGGGGGAAGCTGAACTTCCAAATACATTATCTCAAAATTCAGTAGTGCTACTTGCTGATAGCAGTGACTATGATCAATTGTGAACAAAATTATCAAAAAGTCTACAGAAATCCTGTCCAGTGACGTACCGATACACAATTTTGAAGTTCTATTTACACCTGCTTCCTGGCCTATGTAGAGCAATTTTATTCATTACTTAATTCATATATAAAACATACATTGAGTGTTGTAACACTGAAATAGTGACCACATATGAGCCAAACAACTTTCATAAGGAATAGGGTACCATTATTTTTATTTTTTTTACAAAATGGTTATGAAATTACTTCTGAAGTACAGCTAACACTTCAGTGGAAGATGCCCAACGCACAGATCATGGGTAATACCTGTCTGGCTATACATATTTGGGTCCCTCACACAGCACTGCTGTTGTGCAGTATCCTATATGTCAACTTAAAACTAGCTTCACTTCCAAAAGCCTAAACTAATAACGTTACACACATTTATCCACTCAATTTTCTTAGCTTCTGACAAAAACATATCACTTCACAAACTAACATTACAATCCTTGTTTTCCCTTCTGTGAACTTAAAACGCTGACCACTGGACAACACTCTGGTGCATGCCGAGCTAACTGTAGCTACACAGAAATCATTTTGCAATGCAAAATGGCAGACATTCAGTCTTCCTTCACATTGAAATGGTAGTATAAATCCCAAATAATTAAAGTGTTCAAGGTGACCAGGTTCTGTTTTAAAAACAGGCTCAGTCTTTCAAGACCTGTGATGTTTTATTTTACATTAATGTGAAGTAATTTGGAAACTCTGGGTAAGCAGAGAGTTCCATTAAAAAAAAAAAGTTTCAGCCTCTAAATTCTCCCACCAACTCTTGTTCTGTAACATTGACCATGTAAGTCCTCAGCAGCTCCCCACAGATCACTTACTGATTCTTCTTGCTGCATGCCCACACCAATCAGTAAGCTTCAGATCAAGAGTGCAGGGTACAGCTTTTGCTGGCTTTCACTGAAAAAATCCAGGAATTAAGTAATTCAAACTTCTTTAATAAAAGGGTATCTTGTAACTTCACAGCAATCAGTATTTGAAGGTGGAAAATGCTTTACAACCACAAGATGTGACCTGAAAAAACCCAAGTATACTTGCATTAAGATAACTATAGACTACTTGCATCAAAGCAGCTTGGCCAGGCAGTTGCAAACTGGCAGAGGAACACTAACTAGTTCCAGCAGCAAGGTGGAAGGTGGCTCGATACACTGATGTCAGCCATAAAAGAAAAAAAAAAACAAAAAAACAAAAAACCAAAAAAACAGGCCAGTTCTGTACAGGCGCAGAGTCACTTAGAAGGGTCACTATTAAAAAATATGTTCAAGATTCAACAATTTTATACATCTAAATATTTCTAAATTTGATCAACAGAATGCAGAAAGGGTTCTACTTAAATCTCCATGTTACAGGGAGTAAGAAAGAAGCCATCTGCCAAAGCCTCATTTCAAGCAACCAAGAGGCCAAACTCCCCACAAGCAACTACGTTTTTTGTTAGTGCTTCTTTGAAGCAAAAAGTTGTATTTTGATTTAAAGACAGGCTTGCATCAATTCAGATTTTATGGTGATGCAGAACTAAGAAGCATAACAGGATATCAGTGTGATATTTAGATTCTGGTTTAGACCAACTTGAGAATGGAAAAAAATCTCTAGGGAGTAGGACAGCCCTTTTCCACAGCGCTCATCTGCTTCCCTCAAAATAATTTCAGGGAGAGACAGAATTTCAATAAGGCATCTCTCTGAGGGCTTCAGTAAAAATATACACTGGGGAACACACAAGACACCAATGAGCTCACGCTTTCAGATATGCTCCATTACCTCAGATACAGAACTCAAGGAGGCACAGGCACAACAAACTGGGGGGGGTGGGAGAAATGGTTTCCAATGCACCCCCATAGGCATGCTCAGAACAACTGTGAGAGACTGCCTGCACAGCACCCTGTATACAAAAACTGATCTTTCACCCTGCTGAAATGGTGAAGAACACTTATTCTCAGAAACTGTAAAAAAAAAAAAAACAAATCACATTATAATTCAAGAATCTGAATGAAAATGGGGGGAATCCATAAGCAGACAGCACTGCCAACCCCCTGTACTTACTATCAACTACAGATCTTCTAGGAGTATTTGTAGGAACCTTCTGCAACAACAGGGATTCTATTCCTGCCTGGTTACAGCACCCATGTCGCTTAAGAATCCAGACAAGTGTTAGAGTTCGAGGAAAAAAATAAAATGCCACATATACAAAAACAGTGTAGAAATTATTGCCTCCCCTTCATTCTGTAGGTTTTTCTCACACCACCTTGAAAGCCAAGAACAGTCCTGCCCACCGCAGCAGTGAGGGCTTTCCTCCAGCCCGCTGACAGACATACGGCCAATAAAGATCATCAGATTTGTGGTGATTTCACTCAAGAGCCTGGAGAAGCACACCCAGACCACTCTACACAGCTTGGCGCTATTTAGAAAGAGGAAGGAAAAGGAGAGGTGTTGCACTGGAGATTGGGGGGGGGGGGAGATTTCTTTCCAAGAACTACGCAGAAATTAGAGATAAATAACATGCCTTTAACTGAAATGCCCTGCATCCTATCAGCAGCTTACAGACCAACCACCTCCAAACAAATGCATGCTGAGCAAACTGTTATGTTCAGTGAGACCAGTCACAGTTGCTCACACATGCAGCTGTCCCTACATTTTAAGAAATTTCTGGTAGTGATATGAGCTACAAAAACTGCCACTCACTAGAATTTACAAAGAAGCAAGTATTTCTGAAGCAATTATAATAGCCAGCTATGCTCATACAGTACCAATTACACAAGTGCAGAGAACTCCACTAGTACTTAAAAGAAAAAAAAGGAAAAAACCCACCTTTCAGTATGTTCGATCATGACAAAATTGAAACATCAAGTAAAATTTAATTTGATAGCTTTCAGAAACTAAGTAGGTAACATATTCTTGTTCTCAAAAGTTCCTTTATTTTGCCCTGCAGATAACATGTATGCTGAGATCTACATTTTTTAAAGCTCCTGTCATCTTTGCCACTTGATAAAATACAAAATAACCCGATACTGTCCTCAAAAATACAGATCAAGATAGTTCTGTGTGGGCTGAAGAGTCTGAGGCTCAATTCTTCCCACCGAAACAAGCACGATGGAAGGGAAAGATGCAATTCCTGTGGATCCAAATTGTCCTTTTAAGTGTTTTAACTGGAAGTCTGACATGGACAACAGAGTCCACAGGAAACTGGAGGTGGACAGTAGTCTCAATCCAGGAACAACTAAGCTGTTTAGAGACCTCCAGTGAATGAACCCAGTGAAAAACCCAGAATCTGTGATGTCAAATAACTACTTTCAATGTGTTTCAGGTATTCCTCAACATTTGTGCTTTTTTCTATTCATTAAACGACACCAGCTGCAGCATTTATACACTGATACAACGATTGGACTCCACTTCCATCACCAATATTCTTGGCTGACCCCAAGGATCACTGCACACCATTGCTGTCTACTTCACAAATACTCTGAACATTGTGCTTGCAAGGAGAATGGGAAATGACACTTGTGTACAGTAGGTTTCTGTCCCATTACAGAAATGAGACTTGAGAAGTCCAAATAAAAATTCTGTAGTTCATTTCAGTAGGCCAAAAGAAGTAGTTATACACTTTTATGCTATCTGTGTTTGAATTGTATTAAACAAAAAAACCAATTAGCAGCAGAAGCCTAACATTTCACTGAGTTTGACCCTTACAAACACACAACATGTAGCTGAGCAATAAACTCTGAAATTACTAGACACACCAACTTTACTACTGGGTATCTGGTTTCTTCACATCAGACTTTAAATTTCCCTACCTTCAAGAGTATCTCAAATTGCTAACCTCTAAAATTACCTATCATTTCTCCTAGAATGATCTGTGAAAGCAGCCTTAAAGGTACTTGGTAGGGTAAAAAACTGGGGCTGTCAGAAGTGTCCCAGCTCCCAGCATAACCTGAAAGCTTAAATCATTGAAGTAACTCGTTTTTCCTTGGTGTGATGTGGCAGAAGAGCAAAGCAAGCCTGAACAGTTTCCACTGAACCAGATTTTTCTATTCTGTGCACGAAGTTAAGAGTTCTGGAAATACACAAGCATGTTCCCTCATCTCTCCTCCTTCACCCTTACCACCCTCTTCTGTGGCTTCTCTGATGAGTGGAAAGTATTAAGTCAAAATACAGCTTCTGTGATTTCTTTAACCAACCTTGGACTGAAGCTCAAGGCTACAGCTTGCCCTTCTGTACTAGCAAGCAGAGACAAGGCTTGGTCTGCCAGTGTAAAGGACATGCTGTTTTCCATGCTACAATTTAGTCTGCATAAATTAATAAAGAAAACTCTCCTACTTCTAAAAAAAAAAAAATGTTAAATACTTTAAAGATTACACACTTTTATCACCGAACAGATAAAGACATCTTAACTACACTAGCAATGCTTGCCCTATACCAGCATTAATGTACATCAAATGGCCATCTCTATCATGGATGGAAATAAGAAAATGGTTGGGCACCCAAAAATGGTTATCCAGTGTCACTTCAGCCGCCCAGGGAGCTATAGGCGTCCTTGTTTGTCAGCCCCAATGCTTCCAAATAATCCCCCAGACCTTATCATTTGTCTTTTTTAGAGCTCCAATATGAAATGTAATTACCTAAGACTGCTGGGTCTTTCCAGCCTGGCTGAATCTCTTCCAAAAAGATGCATCATCGGGCTCATTTCTTTATTAAATTATCTGCACGTGCAAAGCAAAAACCCACTGTCTTGCTTTGGAAGAACACACTGTTATTACTGGTACACAGCAAAAATGAATATACACATTAAGACCACGAGAATGCGTTTCCGAGAAAATCAGCACAGAACAGCAGCATCATATCTACTTTCAAATAACCTGAACTGGTGAGCTATCCAGCCATAAAATTCAGCAACAAGATGTACAGAACCCTCAAGCTGTTTATTTCAGTGTGTAGTAAGCTGTTAATTCTTAAGCCATTTGGAAGAGACCCAGGACAGACAATAGTGTGGATATTCAAAGCAAAACTGTTCCATGATTATTTTTAGTTCACATGATAATGAGCAGAAATTGCAACCTCTGTATCCTAAACATTTGCTGAGCCCCATCTGAGAAGTAGCAAAATTCCAATCCAGTTATTCTGTAGCCTGACAATACAAAGCCAGTATGAATAGCACTGTTTTTAAAGCTTAAGTACAGCAACATACATGTAGGCATGTAAAATGAAGGGCATAACATAACTGAAAATCAAACATTTCAGAATGTGTGTATCCAGAAGAAGAATTTCAGGTCAACACAAAACCAAACCTCAGTAAGTTCACGTAAAAGGCAGGAGGCAAAGAGAACAAATGCTCTTCTTAGGCATACAAACAAGTAGAAATAAAGGCAAACTAGCACTACCAGAGTCAACCACATGAGCAGTAATATTCCCAGATGTTGACAATTAGGAAGGTTTATGGGAAAACTAAAAGAAATTAAGCAGTTACTAGAAAACTTACCATATATTAAAAACCTACAGAATTTAAGCTTTTAACAAAAAACAGCCAGATTTATAGATGCCTGTGGACAGAAATTGGGTAAAGAATTGCAACAGATTCATCTGGCAAACAAATTGAGCTGCCAGTTTCCTAGCTTACATTCATCATAGCCATCCTGCCTGCACTTAAAAACAAAAATAACCCCAGTGGCCTAGGGGAATTTCTACCATTTGAGAGCTAAAAGACACATGATAAAAACACACTGAAGCACCATCAAAAGGGAACTCAAAGGTGAATTTTGAAGACAGGCAAAAGCACTGCCCATCTTAGAGCTCAAAAAAACCCACCATGCCAAACAGAACGAGACCAAGCTAAGAAAATCTTGAAGCTTCAACCTGTCCTAATTAAGCTTCAAGATGCTCGCTTTAAACAACCCAGTGAAAGCAAGAAGTATGTTCTCTGGGTTTAAACCAGTAATTTAAAGTTAGATCACAGCTGCTGTCAAATTTCAGGTACCTTCTCCTTGTCATTCCTCCTAAATACAAATCTGAAGCAGGTCTAAGACATACTTCCTGCCATCAGACTTAATACCTTCCCTGTAACTTTTACAAAGAGCCCCTTACTACTCAAATCCACTCAAATTCCCTTTGTAAGTTCTTCTCAGGGAAGGAAGGAGGGTTAACGATGCTGCTAGGCTAGGAAGAGCACCACTGTATTTAAAAATATGAGTCTGCAATTTCTCACTCTGTGCTCAATTTTAACACATTGAGAAAACAGAGACCATTCTTTGGAAGGAGAAAAAAAAGAAAAAAAAAGACTGACAAGACACATTTGTCACCTTTAGAGTCTCAAACATTTGCAACCATGCAACTCAGTGACAAACCGGATACAGATTACTATTAATAACAGAACTATTTCCTTTCCTTTCTGAAAGCTGATTTGTGAAAAGGATGCAAGTATCCCATTTTAAAACATACTAATTAGCCAAGGAGGAGTCAAGGAAGTCACTGTTCAGTCTTTTAAAATGTACACATAGTATCTATCAAAGAAGAGAAAAACAGAGGAAATTTATCCAAGGAGTGCACAATCACCCACTCCAAGCAGCATTATACAACCTCCTCAGCCAAGAAAATTCAGTGTAGTGTTATGAATATTACAACCACACACTTCACTAACTCAGATACAGGTTTCTTTTCTTAAGAATATGCAGGTCTCACTCAAAGGCTCACAACCAGATACGTACAGTCATTATAAGGATTAGATGACACCGTTACCAGCCGCAGCAGCAGACCTGGCTTGATGACCCAGGAGGTTCCCCAGAAAACCACGTGAAAAACACAATTGTTAAAACGCATTCAGCTCTTCAGTTTCCAGAGTTATGACAAGCACCTTACAATCGCCTCAAATTACACAGCAAGGGGAAACGGTAGGGGAAGTGCCTCCTTGGTTTACACACAACTTCTCTCCCCTATTGTCTAGGTCCTGGCGAATTAAGGTCAGAATAAAAAGATTCTTCAAAATACCATATAAATTGAAAGCACCTACCTTCCACTGATTTCCCCCCACACCCCTTCTATTATAAGACCTGAACAAGTTTAAGTAGCAGTTGCCATCATTAAAGAAGTTGCTCCCCTCCCGTTCTCCTTTCTCCTGAAAAATGAACACCCTGGCAGCGCCGGGTAACAGTGATGAAGCAGCAGGCTGCTGCAGTCCTACCCAGCTACAGAAAGCAGGACTGGAAAACAGCAAGAGGAAGACACAGGCCACCTCAGCAAGAGACTCACCAGAGAGCATTACTGAATAATAGAACAAGGAAGTCAAATGTCTGTCTGCGTACGTCAGTGGTACCCCAGCTCCTCAGGAGGGGCTCAAGGGCTGTGGGCGAAGTTACTGGTTACAGCTGAGCCAAGCTGAGCAGGGACATCTCTGCCCCTGCTCAGCTGCTGGATCCCTCGGGATACTTCCGAAGTTCGTCCATAAACTGGCTTATCCCGCCAGCCCAGCAGAAAGCCTATTCGCCTCCCTCTGCCCACTGGTCTCCCACTTGCTCCTCCAAGGGGCTGAGCTGGCCGGGGCACCCCAGGAAGCGGCAGCCCTCGCAGGGGAGGGTGGGTGAGCCTCGCCCCCCGCCACAGCAGCAGTGAACCCCCTCCAGCCCTGCCACAAAACCACACCCCGAGAAAATCAACAAACACCTAGGGAAAGGGCATATCCCTTCCTTCAAACACACTGCCGTCCAAACAAACAGCACAGAGGGTGGCAAGGAAAACGCTCAGAGGACAAAAGGACAGAGTTAGGATTAAACCCAGTCCCTTGATCCCTGGCCAAATGGCCTACCCATAAGCCCACACAACTTCCAGAGCCAATTTAAAATCCTGAGTGTGCTATACTTCAGGTTATAAAATCATATTTAGACACACATTTGAAGCGTTCTTTGCTCTGCTGGTGGCTAAAAACAATTCCTTTGTCATCAAATCTTGCTTCAGCAAGCTGACGTGACGTTTTTAACTCAGGAAATAAGATAATTATGGTTCAAGGTAAACAACTACAACTGTGCATTATAAACAGTTTCTAATTTTAAGACCAAGTCCCTCTAATGCCATCCATATTTCAAAGAAAGTTTCCTTACAAATGGTTTAGGTTGTCTACGTAGCTTGCGACTGAGCCCTATTGCTGATCAGCATCAACAGCAGATCTTGGGGAAAACACAGGCAGGTGTAGCAGATAAAAGTCTAGCAGATGCAGCAGGTGAGCTCCTGGATCAAAATGAGTCAAGGTAAGCCAAACATGAAAGGAGGAAAATATACCCTGAATCTTAAATAGCTTTTGAGAGGTAAAAACAGCCTCTCTCATAGGAACACACAGAAAACGGCAAGTGCCAAGACCAAAGCTACACCTACTTATGCAATATTTGCTGCAAGTCATTTTATATCCCAGACCTCGAAACGCCCCACTGCAGCTTCCCCAGCAGCACAAACAGCAAGAATTCAAGTTAAAACTTGCTGCAAAAATAGCAGCTACCAAGTCCTTCCACACAAGGCAGTTAAACTCACCTACAGCTATCCGCACTGTCTAAACTAGCCCTTGTGCTACTGCTACCATAAAATACTCTCCCAAGTTACCTAGAAACTAAGTTACCAGCCTTATAATAAACAGAAGCATCACCACTGAGACTTCGCAAGCCAAATGCTGAAGCACAACATCTGAATTTGTCTGGAACTACAGTGAGGGACTGAGGGCAGCAAGCTGTCTGCCTCCAAGATAAATCACACACAGAGGTAGAAGTAACATGAAAAACACCTGCTTATAGGTGTTAGCCTGGTAGGCTTTCATTCTTCCTCATCCGAAGAGAAGCAAGTGCTAAATTACAACCAAACGAACACAGCTGAATGAGAGAATGTAGTAGAGCAAATGAGATCCAATACAGACAAAGCATTCTTAAACAGAATGCTTCTGAGACAGAAGTGGTCAAAACCATTCAACCAGCCAGTTGTGAGAACACAGACGTTTCTGCAGAAGACTAAACAGTAAGAAGGAATCACGCGGCGAAGCCTTGCACAGCTTGGCAGAGTTTGCTCCTCTAAAACTTTTCACCATTAAACATTTTCAAACAACCCCACCCCATTTCTGCTATTGTTGTCAGAGAGGGAATTCCAACCAGAACATTCTTCCATTGGAAGAACAAAATGGTAATTCTGCATAGCAAATATACGATTTACACAGTAGTTCATCCAGTAACACAAGCTGCCTCCTTTAAGAAATAATATTAACATGCCTTGAGTCCGTTGCACAGCAGCACAAGTGTATTTTTAGATACAAACATTTGAAGACAGCGATACGGTGGAAGTCTCTCAGGTTGAAGTTAGCCATGGGAGGTTAATCTCCCTACACCCTGGAGAGGGCAGTTCATTAAGAGGCTGTTCACAGCAGAAGGAAGCAATACACCCACTCCCTGAAGAAATCCCTCTTCCCATGACTGCACACAAGGCAGCTCCTCTGAAGTCTACGCTGCCCCCCGTCTCAAGCAAATTTGCACCATTTTTTGGTAACAGCACCATGTCCAGGCTGAGTTAGAAAGCACTCTTCCCATCCAGATCTCTAGCACAATTAATGAAGCTAAATTCAACGCTTTCTTCAAGGCATGACATGGGGTGCAAGTAGCTCAAAGTCAGCCAAAGTGTCCACAAAAAGGAGGGAGCAGAACGACAGTCTGGCTTTATAATGTTTTATCTGCGATTAACACTTCTTCATGACTTCTGATAAGGTAACGTATTAGCTGTCAGACCAAACCCAAGAGCAAATAAGTGAACCTTAAAATATCCTCAAAGTGAAGCTTCAGAAAGTCAAATACTCTCTCTGCCACCAAAGCCACTCTGCCCTTCTCTCCCTAAGCAATAAATGTTTAACCCAATAATCAGGTAGTCTATTCAATGAGTCCACAAAAGGTAACGTAGTCACCACATGCATTTGTTTATACCTACAACTGTGCTCCGTTGCAATTCATCAAGCAGCCCTTCAGGACCACACCTGTGGAAAAAAAACACCTCAAAAGTTTGCCAAGATAGCTGCCTCAGACCTGGGAAGAAGTCAAAAAACATAAGCTGTCTCCAAATTAGCCATCGTACACACCCATCTATCTACAGTTTATGGGTCATGTGGGTATTTTGGTTGGTTGGTTGTTTTAAACAAGTTAAGCAGAATGCCCAGCTATGCTCTAGCAATGTAACACCATCCCCTTGACTCGAACCACGGGCTAAACATACATCATACACCTTTACCTTTACTCCCATGAGGGTGTTCCTGTGATACTGGAAATATCAGCTCAACACCAGCATGAAAAATTGCTTTGTAATATTTTCTTGCACAACTACATATTTTCATACTTAACTCTCAAACAAAATACTTCCAAATTATAAAGCATTTAGTGTGGATCACTTGATTTTCAAGCAGCTTAAGTTAAAACAAAAACGCAGTAAATTCAGATAAACCTACAAATTACCTAGCACAAGTGTTAATTATTTCATAAATTGCCAGCAAGTCTGACTGCCCCATCTGATAGCTTAGAGATGCTGGCATTGTCATAATGCATTACCTACGTCCTTTAAAGAGGTAAATCTGAGTATCCCGAATAAACATGTCACTGAAGAACACAAACTATTGGTCAATTCTGTCATTTATGTGACAACAGGTAGAAAAAAAAAGGGGGGGGGGGAGGGGGGGACGACAGTGTACACAATATCCAGAAGTCCTGACTACAGACAAGCCATTTTTCAGACTTTTATTAAAATTAGATTGGCCTTTGACTATGAATCACATCCGCCTCTTGTAAACAGCAAAGGAGCACCAACATGATAGAGTGAAAGACACAGGAATACGCAAGGAGAACAGAGGTGAGTAACATCTATTAAAATGGCTGCTCCCTACCCACAGCACACACGCTGCACTGTGCTTATACACCTCAAAAAAACATAGTTCATTTGTAATAGCTCACAGCTTTCATGGAAGGCAAGCAAAGCTGTACTAAAATATGGTGGGTAGGTATAAGAAAAATAAACCTTGATTCAGCCCTGCCTTCCCTCCTTAGCCCTACCTCCCCCAAATAGGATGTTACCACTACTTGTTTACACACCATTACAGAAAAAAATGCTTGGTTTCTTAATACTGCATTACAGAACAAAATGTTGCCCAATTCTTTCTGTAAAGTACCAAGAAATAACTGTGAGACCATATGTATCTGAAAGCATCTGGGTCCTGGAGTAATCCGGACTTAGGTAACCAACAATTGGAGTCTAACCACGAAGAGCAGGAAAGAAAGGGCTAACATACAAATTTTCTTTAAGACCTAAAACTGAACCAGAAATTCATTTTGAGAAGTCTGATTCAGAAGGCAAGTGAAATTTGCTTCTCCAGTTACAATTTAAGGTTACTGCCACGAAAGCACACAGACAAAAGAGAATCCCATGTGGTTGATTTTCTCTCCTTTAGCTCATCCCTAAGCAAAAATGAATCATTCACTAATTGACAAGTTCAGTTTGAACCAATGCCACCATGATTCTTATCTCGGTAGCTGGAAGGCAAGTCCTCCCAAGGATTCAACAAGACATGGACAAAGGCAGAGATCAGCATCATTCTGTTTTCTCAGCCTGTCCAAAATCATCACGCACCTGAGCACAAATACTCCTGGAGATCGTGTTGTACTTTACCCTTGAAGTCACAGTAAAGACAAGAAAGCACACGCTTCTACGTGCTTACGGGACCCCTTACAGCCCCCAGCCCCTTCAGACGAGGGTAAAGCCCACCACAACACTATAGCTTGTATGCAGGGGTAGCATCTAAAGCCTTAAATCACCTCTGCCTTGGGATGGCCCCACCATCTTCAGCTGTAAAATCAGCTTCCTACTGCCAGCTGCAGTCGACATATATAATGCTCACATCTGCATTTTCTGAGCCTGGGGGGTTCATGAGTGGAAGTAAATCAAAAGGAAATGTGGGCACAGTACAGAAGAAGAGCAGCCATGGTGTGAGGTAGACATGGACAAGGCAGCCAGAAACGAGAGGTGCAAAACAGACCCAAAATCCACAGACAGGCAACAAATGACTAAAATCCATCTTCACCCTCTTTCTACCTGCTCTTAGCCAAAAGGAAACTTTTTTTTTCCCTTATAAGCATGACTAAGTGCTTTGGTATCACTCTGTTAGACAAAGCTCACTGTTGTTAGAAGCCAGGCTTGGGGTGGAAGAGAAGGCGTTTGCCTGGCTGCAACCACCACCGTAAAGACACAGACACATTATTATGAAAAGCAAGTCAACTTTTTATGCACAGATAAGGATAACAAATGTTTCACTGCTGTATTTCAAACATTTAAGATCCTACACTGAACATAGGAAAGTGTGTTACTAGTTAGGCTATTACAGCAAATGAAATGAAAATTGAAAATGAAGTCTAACTGACACTAAATTTAAGTAAATATGTATCAATTCCACAATCATCATAATACATGATAGTTATGACAAAACTTCTGCAGAACAGAAAAGCACCCTTGATAACTCTGAATATTAAGCCAAGGTACCACAGGCATCTTACAGTTTATATAAATAAAGTGCCTCCTGCAAATATCATGGTTCCTTCAGTGCAAACTGCAGCATGATTAACAGAGGTCCATTATAAAGGCAATACATAACCTAGCTCCTGTGAGTAGTCACTGGCACATCGGACTGCGTTTCTATGGCAACCAGGGAGGAAAATATAAAGCAAATTACAGTTAAATGAAAATTATTCTCCATGACAATATATGTTAATGCAAGAACATTTGCAAGGCCATTCTGGATAAAATGTTTACATTCACATATGTTTACAAAAAAATAAATAAAAGGCAATCTATAACAGCTAATGGATCATCCAAAGATAAAGATCATAGTTCCCCCACCCCACCCCCCAAGTTTTAATGTATTCAGAATAAAATTCTTCAAGCTAACAGAATGGAAAACAAACCACCTTAACAAAGGTATCTGCACATTTAGATATGGTCTACATTCTTTAAGAAACAATTTTTCCAAAGATCTAACATGTACAGCTTTGAATGTTGTGATCCTTTAATTTTCCTGGCTGCAAACAAAGAGCACATTTATACCTCCCCATCCCAGTAGAAAATGTTTTAAATGAGAGGTTAAGTCACTTGGAATATTTATAGAGATCTGACTGAAACTGGAATAGTGCCTTATTTTAATCAGCTATAACTTACTTACTGAAAGCTGAAAAGTGTTTTATACCTCAGAATTTGCAGCACTGACTCCACAGCTAGGAGAGCCTTATACCTCACCGCAGTTTAAAAGCGGCACAGGTCAATCAGAACCCCTTGTCAGATACTTTTAGAAAAGCCCACAATTAAGGCTTTAAAAGGTTATCCTACTCTCCCACCGTGATCACTTAGCCTACAGTCCTTTTCTTTTTTTTCTTGAGGGAATATATCTCAGTTTTAAAATATCTTTTGAATCATGAGTGAAGTTAATTGGAATGAAGCTCATTCAAGAGGCAGCCACTTATTTATTTCTTTAACTCACTTGGCTTGTACCCCAAAGAAAAGCCCAAAGAAAGAAAGTAGGTTATAAACTGACTTACAGTCTCCTTTCCACTCTGAAGCGCCACGTTTTAAGAACGGTTTAAAATACTGCATTGGAAAAAAGCACCCTTCTCAGCCGCGTTTCACGGTTCCCCCTGCCAAGTTCCTTTCCCATAGAAATGGCCTGCCTGTTCCGCAAGTAACACAGGTGCAGGTTTCTTAGGAAGACCCAGAAAGAGCACAAGGCACTTTTTGAACCCGTTTCAGCAAGCCGGGAACACAGAGGACTGCATTCACTCCACTGACACATCTGAACTTACTCCGTACACGCTCCCACTGACCTCTGCATCTGTCTCTCTCCTCCACCTACAGAACAATACTTGAATCATGAGGATCATAACTTTTTATGACAGTGGGAAAACTGCAATATTCTCCACAAGTTCACTCCACCCTGCACATAAAACTGCTCATAGGTTCAACCATAAAGCAAACTACCTTCTTTGAAGTTTGACTTAAAGCCCTGTGCACGCTATAAAGCTGATCTGAAAAAACACTGCATATTAACATTTTATATAACCACACTCACGGAGAGCATCATTTGTTAATCATTTGGTGCAAATGTTGACAAAAGCAAGTTAGGTCAGAAAGTATCTTGGTAACAAAACTCTTTACAGGTGAGCTCAGGTTACTCTCAAACACCAAATCCACATACCAAATATATTCCAGTCATGCTCCACTTTCCCTGAGGATCACTTGCTGCAGAGCCCACAGCAGCATTACCATTATCATTTCAACTGATTTAGTCACTGATCCACGACTCCCTCATCCTTTCTCTCTATAGCAATATGCAGACTATCTCCATACAATGCAACAGCTGCAAACCTGAAGACTAAAAAAAAAAAAAATCAAATAAAAATCTGCAAATCAAACTACAGTAGCAGTTGCTAGGTTCCTTTTAAAACCTTCACTAATTGCTAGAACCGGTTTTCTACTGAAGCTTTTTGCTGCAGTGGTGGAGAGGTTGAACGTTGTTTTCACAAAAGAACTTCTAAAACCACAGGCTGCATGTCTGCAACAGCAAGTATTTATATTCCGTGCACAAATCAGATTATGCGTACATACACCACCCTCACTGGTCTTCCAGCAGATGAATCCCACCAGGCCAAGCCACCTTCTGGATGCCCCAGCTATCAGGTTGGGCACCCTGCTTTCTGCTGATGCACACCGCACCCTTTTGCGGAGAACTGGCTCACTGGGTCAAAACGCATATGCATTAGAAAAGTCATTTTTCTCTGTAAATGTAAGCAAATGCATGCTAACACAAAGTAAAATTCTAGAGAAAACCATGCAGCTTTGCAGCTTTCATGCCCTAGCAAACGGCAGGAGGTTCAGAGGAAAGCCAGGCTGCTAGGCAATACTATTCATGCAACGCTGCCAGCAGACCTCCCATGCACCCTTCTCTATTGCAAGCTGCATCAAGTGAATTAGCACCAGATGGACAAGATAACAGCTCCGGAGAGACTATCAGAAGGATTCTTGCGGATTTCAATTACCTGCACTGCTCCATATGAGTAAATTCTGCCTACAACTATTACTGGTAATGTCGTGGAAAAGAGCCCCATCGTTCAAATACAGGATGAATCCATAAAACAGAAAGATTCAGACAGCTGACCTAACCAGAGACAACAGGTGGTAGAAGGAGGTAACGAGCCATTAGTGGTACGCACAATAGGCACGCAACAGCAGACCCAGTGCTGCCAGCACCCCAAACTCTCAGCCCCTGGCAGAAGTCTCCATGCCCTCTGATCCTTCACCTCTCAATGCTACTGCAGCTTTGCTCCCATTTTGAAGTACTTTCCTCCCACCATGCAAAAAACAAGGCCCAGATCTCCAGAGGGAGATGAAGACGCAGGATGATCTCAGAGAAAAGGAGAAAGGCAGGAACAGACGGGAAGGAACATCAAAAGGCAGACAGGCTAAAATTAGAAACAAGAATCCTGGATGAGGAGGACCAAAGCAAGAGCAGAGAGGCAAGCAGAACCTCCATTAGATGAGGCTCCTGGGAAGGAGGAGGCACAGACAGAAGGGAGAAGGAATATTATGGTGGGTGAGGTAGGAGAAGCTAGCAGACAGAACAGACTGCAGAAGTAAATTCAGCATTTTAAGACTACAACCTGTAGCTTTCTATCTAAGGAGCACTACTCAGCACACCAGGAAAAAGCCACAAAGTTGAATTCTTGTCTGATCTCTTCTGCTCTGGATGAGGGCTAACTCAAAGGCTGAATTAGCTCTCACCACAGAACAAGTTTAACACCCCAGTACAAGTGCTGATCACAGGGGAAGGCAATTTTGATTTGCCACCATCACCCACAACAGAGAGTAGCTCTGAGTAATGCAGGGCACCTCAGATCCCAGTCAGAAGCCTTCTGGGCAGGTGGCAAAACAGAGAGCGTCAAACAGATCAGAGACTAGGACAGTGAGCACGCAGTACCCCAACATGTGCGGAGAGACAGGCTATGGCAAGGAAGGAAACTAGAAAAAATAGAGATGCTATCCTCATTTTCAAAACTAGCATATTCTCACATGTCCCTTTCGAGTTGGTAGGACAAGAAACCACGCGAGTTGGAACAAAAAGGTCAACGTCCAAGGAGAACAGGCTTTCATCTTCAAGCCTGGTTAGTGCATTCAACTCTTGAACTGCTCAGAAAGACAAGAGTTTTACACACAAAAATACCCAGGCTTGCTCATATAGACCCACAATCTAGTTCAGTTAAATGTATCTGCCTGTGCCTAGCTGCAAGATGAAACCAAGGAGACAGCTAGCTATGGGAAGCAGCCAAACGCCGTAACTAGAGCACCAGCTCACTCAGTGGTATTTAAACAGCCATAGCACAGCCACGAGCAGGATGTTTGTTTCCACACACACACACCCAGTCCCCTCATCTACCTAGATCTATTCCCAGCATTAGCATGGCTAATCTCATCCATCCATCTAAAGCTGTAACTATAGCAGTACTTTATAAATAGGCTTACATCTTCAGTCCATCCAAGACCTGACGCAACGGCAGTCGGTGCAGCAAGCGGTGTGTGTTGTTACGACAACACTGACATTTCACAATCTGCAACAGCCATCATCCTGCAGAACATGGAAAACACCAGACCGAAAGTGTAAAGTCTACCCAAAAGATTACTGCTTTTCTTAGGATATGGTCACTGCCACAGCCAGCAGCGTATCAGTTACCTCCTCCCTGTAGAAGGCAGCTATCAGGAGGCCATTCCCAACGGCGAACTTCTTGGAACTTTATCTGGGCTCCTCCTGGACCTAACCAGCCTGCAGAAAACCCAGCTACTTGCTAGTAATTTGGAGCTCCTGGTACAACTTGTTTACACAGAGCAGGTCATAGGATAGGCTGGAAGGTGTAAGCAGGATATAGTTTTTATGGCTCTGAACTCCTGCCCAGATAAGCTGATAACACTCTGTGCTCAGGGCGGGGGGGGGGGGGGGGGGGGGGGGGGTGCGGCACTTTCATGCATGCTTTATTTAAAATGAAGATGCACCATGAACTGTTGTTAAGCATTTTATACTTAATGATGAAGTTTCCATTCACCTTCTTTTCCTTTAAAGCTATTTAATGGTTTTGTTGGTTTGGGTTTTTTAGGAGTTCCTAATTACACATACTTTCATTTCATATCAAGACATTCAGAGCAATACAGTATTTTCAAAACCAAGCTCCTCAGCCTTTTGCCGCACAGGCTGTCAAGCCTTCAGGGACAGGCTGCCCCTGGATTGTGGTGAATATTTTAGAGGGTAACATCTCCCTCCTTCACCATGCCTGCGACACAATTTTAGCAGCTTTATGCTGCTCTAAAGGTAAATTATTTTTCAATCTTTTCTATGCTGCAAAGCCATCAGTCTCTTAAAAAAAATTAGAGCCAGGTTCCTTCAGCTTTTGCTCCCCTTCCCTCCCTCCCCTGATTACCCACAGCTATTTAACTGCCCCACCATGACACCCTGCAGACCCTGATGTCCTCAGCTGAGGACCTGAAGCCTACAGCTCAAACAAGGACCCCCCTAACATTTTTCTCAGAGCAAATCCAACACAACGCAAGAGGAAAGGAGGTGCTGTCTCGCTGTCCATATGTGGGAAAAACATCAGTTCCCTCGGCACAGAGCTGAGACAAGGCTTCTTTTACACATACTAAAAAGTTTTCTACCCTTTCCATTTTCAAAGTCTGTAAAATTTTGTTGCTGAAGAAGAAACAGGCATGCATTTTAGTCACCTCTGACTGAACCCAGCACCAGCATGAACACTCTTGCACCTAGCAGCAGAATTAATAGCTCAATGTTTCCACAAAATGCCGGATGTTGTAACCTTTGCTTTACTAATACAAACACAATATGCAATCAATAGCTTGCTCCTGCCACTGCAATAATTTATAGTGGAAGATTTATTTTAAAAATACTCATCGGATCAGTTTGGTTTTCTTAGAGACAGGGGAAGAAAGGCTGCCTACAGATTTTCAGAGGATAAATAATTCAATGCATGAATGCCAAGGGCACTACTGCACACATCCATATGGCAGGGACAATGCAGACAGTAATATATGCTTCACATCACCACCCTGACAGTGACTTCAACCCTGACCTAGAAAAAAACATCACTTTCTTCTGGCTACAACAGCTAATTCACTCTCCATCACTGCTCCCCGTAACGCTAAGGACTACTGTACACTTTTTGTTTACTTTGGGGTAGTGGCTCCCAATTCCTCAGCCTTCACAGACTGCAATTTTAGCCTCCGTTCACAACAGCTACACTGCAACGAGTGGAACAACTTATTCACATGATGAACTTAAGAAAATGAAAATCAACCAGAAAAGACACAGGTTTCAGAAATCCTCTTCAGGAGCTCACATCTTTTCACTACCAAAACCGAAAGGGACAGGAAAACCCAGGACAGTTTCTCATTCGTGAGGTCTGGCAAGACACCAGCGGTGCCCAGAAGAGCAAGGCACAGAGGGCTGCTGACAGCCAGCACCCACCATCTGGGCTCCCACACCAAGCTTGATAGACATGGGACTTCGTAAGATCATGTTGAAGGTCGAAACAAGGCAGAAGGGGTAGGAGGCTGCACTGGGGCAGCCTCCCCTCCGCTCCTCCATGTCCCTCACAGTCAGCAAGCCTGCAGTCGCACTGGTTTCACGGTGCCAAAATTAACCATAGAGACACTACCTTGCCCCACTGTCCCATTTTCGTGGCAACTTGACAAACTTCTCTACATTCTACAGTTTGGAGAAAACATTAAAGAATCAAGAGGAAGAATTCTGGAGCCCAAAATACCTGATATAATTAACTGCACCTTCTAACAGGATTATTTCCTTTCCTGACCCCAATTACTCCTTCAGTTTATTAAAGAGAACTCATATACACAGAAATGTTAACACCCTGAAGAGTCACATAAACAGAAAAAAGTCTGAGGGCACCATTATAAACAGAGTTAATGGAACTCAGTGATTGGAAATGGATCTTGAAAGCTGTCAGATCAAAGCAAGATCTTTCTCGTGTAAGGACTGCATTACCCTTGGAGCCACAGAGCTAATACCATCTATAAAAATATTTCGCTCAAATAAGTTAAGAACAGCAGCGTTTCATCTGTCAAAAGGTGCGAGGCTTTTATGGGATTAGCCATTCCACATACAGCATAAAAATTAGAACAGATTTTTAAAAGCCCTCAGCTTAGCTGACGGAGACTACACAGACCAACGTGTGTGCCTGCTTCCTTCGCACACTCTATACGCTGAACAGATTTTTCACTGCTATTAGCATTTAAGCTTCTTTTTATTTTTTTATACACTTGTAAAAGATTACAAATTGGCATCACCTCTAACTAGCCACAGATGAAGCTAGCACCACCACCCAGACTCAGACGAATTAAAGACTTTTAAATACCCAACAGTTGCATGAGAAAATACAACAGAACACACCAGTTCTCACACAGGAAAGCTTGAAAATTCCAGGTACGATTGAAAACACTCAAAAACAGCCTCCAGACCATGGGCAGTGACAGCTTCCTACCCCTTTCACAGCAGGATACCAAAGACAGCATTTTGCCCAAGCATATTTATTGAGGCTCTAGCTGCACAAACCCATACTGTTTAGGATGCTTGCGATTTCAAATAATTGACTACACAAGCTTTCCTTTATCATTTATGCGAGTATTTTTTTATGACCGTACATCAGTGGCATACAAATTACGTAACACTTGGCTGAGAATCCCAGTGCTCTGCGCCCTCAGAAAAAGCAGCTCCGTGCCGCTAATCTCTCTTGCAGGGAAAAAGAAAATATTTAAAAGCTGCATACAAATCACTCCTGTAAAGTGTTGTGCAGACTGTTTTAAATTAGATGGGGTAAAAATATATGCAAGTGTATCACGAAACACTAAAATCTTTGCTATGGAGACACAGTTTCTCTCCACAGCCTTTTACAACTGAAATACATACAATTCTCACTTATAATGGAGGTAGCAGACAGGCCACCTCTACCAGAGCCTCATCAAGGGAATACAATTAGAATAACAACCACCATGTATTTCCAGGTATTATTTGCTTTGCTGTCCTGAAAAGCAATAGTACCTGTCACCACTTGCTCTGTAGCTACCACCATTAAATCTTAATACTGAGGAAGAATTTCAATCCGTAAAGCAGACTGTCAAGCCTGAAATTCAGGTACTCCGCACGGAGGGAGGAAGAGGGGCTAACCTCGGAAGAAAGCAGTCACTCAGTAATTTTATAAAATGTAATTAACCAGCTCCGGTCCTGTGCATTTCGTTCCCTTGGAGAAGGATTTCTTCACCAAGTAATTAGACCGTCCCAGTTAAGACTCAAGTCACCACAGAACATATTTTCCCCAAAACAAACCCACATGCATGCTTTTAGAAGATTCAAGCACTACTTCAAAAAAACCTGCTGCTGTGTCTTCAAAGTTACTTAACGCTCTTCCTAGTTTTTGCCTTAGTCCCTGCACAGATCTAAAACTAACTGAAACCAATACACCACTGTGGGAGCCCCCAAAATCCTGGGTTTATTCCCATACTTGAGACACTTCATTATCATAGAGTATCACCTTTTAATGTACAGAAAAGCAGGAGGTAAAAATCTTCGTACTTCAAACACATGTCCAAAAGCCACAACTTAAAGACAAAGAATACAGATTAAACGCTGTAAAGATATACTTGTCAGGAACCTTCCTTTGAAGTGTCTGCAGGAAACACTGTCATCATGCAGCCATGTTACAATTACACAGTTAAAATAATCACCACCAGTTGTAAGCAGTCCATCTGGTTTACTGAAAAGGGAACACTGCTGCTACAGTATTGATTAACACGACTAGTCTTCACTGACCCTAGAGAAATACATTTGTCTGCTCTACTGAACAGCTGAAGAACGCTGCACGACACTGCTCCGTTTTGTTTAGAAGCATATTTGGGGACTTAAGTCAATTAAAACATAAGTAGAAAATAAAATAATCTTAACAGGTTGTCTACCACACATGAAGGAAGAAATGAAGACCAGCACTTTGCTGGAGGGGTTTTTGTTCTGGGTTTTTTTTTTATTTCTCTTCCCCCATCCAAAACCAACATTCATATTGGACAATCTGTATGTTTAAGTCTGAGAAAATGCTATTACAACATCGTAAAAACAAAGAGCAGCACATAAAAAAAATCAGTTCACCCTGAGCCATGTTTTTTATGAAATGGAGATACAGACAAGAGTTCATTTTTAAAAGCAGAAGCAGAACTGAATGGTAAAACCAACTGTGAAACACTAAACGTAACATCTTCAGTTTCCAGCCTGTCAAAGCAGCTAACACTTACATGACCAGGGCTCCTATAATCACTATTTAGAACAGAAATGGGGGTGTGGGGGTGTGTGGGGGGGTGTGTGTCTGTGTGTAGTTGGGAACTAATCAAGTGGGAGGGCAGACATCAAAGGGCTTGTACACACTCCAAACTCCAGTGCGGTGTTCGCTGCATGGGCAACTCAGTCTGCTGTGAATTTCGCAAACCAAACCCTTACCACTTACTCAGACAAGTCTGGAGGTGATGCAAGTCCCAGCTAGCCTAACAATACAGGTTCACAGCAAACTCCTCCGAAGCCCAGACCACCCTTTGCCAGGTAGGACACAGACAAAATGTGCCCTGGCAAGTTTTATACCTTCCTGCACTACCTCCTTTAGGACTGACAAGGTCTCCCAGCAGCAGAGACCCGGAGCATCTCTTCATACAAAAAGCTGAGCTCCACAAACCCCAGACACGCCTAAGCAAGAGCAGGCACCAGGACAGACAGGCTAGCGCAGACAAGGCTTTGCTCTAGGGACAGAGACGCGAAGGCCGTGAGGGTAACTGTGCTACAGGAGCAGCTCGACCAGAGCCCTGAGCGCACACCCACGCAGTCACGGACCACCTCTCAGAGTGAGATCTTCCACTGACAGAGCATTCCCCATGGAAGGAAAACAGGTCACGCAGCTTCAGGGCGACGTTTCACAGGCATAACGAAACGAGGTGCCTCAGAGTTTCCCTGCTCCACGTAGCATTTTAAACCCTGCTCCTGCAAGCCACCACAACCATTTAAAAGCGCTCCAATAACACACCTCTAATCTGCCAGTAAATCCATTCTGTAAAAATGCCAACTTTTTCTTTTTAATCAAGTCAAATATTTAGTTCCTGGTAGAGCACACACAAAAGAATGCACCAATGCCAGTTGAAAACATGCGGGAGTTAATCTTCTCCCCCTCCATGACTTCATGGAGTGGGGGTTTTCCGCCCCCCCCCCCCCCCCAAAGGAAATAATTGGAGCAATTACATAAAAACGTTCCATTATATGAAGAAACCAGAAAGAAAAATACATTTAACCCCAAGTTCCTTAATTTTATACAAATTTCAGCACAGCACACAGCCACTACAAAGCATTACATTGGCAAGATGTTTTCAGCTAAGTAACTCTGCCTACACAGGAAGAAAAAATAAAAACTGTCTATACCCAATTTCAGAAGTCATCTCAGGAGGGAATTTTGCTTCAAGAGCTGCCTGGAATTTGTTCTCTGCCTATAGGGCCATGTCCCCAGTGGTAAGAGAGTACTCTGTGTACAAAACCAGGAGGGGGGAGGAACCCTTTTCCTGCAACTGGATATCAAAACAGATCTCCAAGCTTAGAGTAGAAGCCAATCCGTAAACACACCGACTCTTGTGCCTCAATGAACAGGCCGATTTTCTCTCTGCACGCACACCCCCCTCACAGGACAGCTGCTCTCTCTGGGAAAGGGCAGAGGGCATCAAGGGCTCAGCTCATCCCCGCTCCCTTCGAGGCGAGGGCTGGGGGAGAGCGGCGATTTGCCTTTCTAAACATGCAATCAATCTACCGGACTGGGGGAGGTTAATTCTGGACTGCAGAAGTGCAGCTGTTTTGGGCTGGGATTCTTTATTTTTTTTCTCCCCCCCCCCCCGTTCTCTTTGCTAAGGGGCAAAGGTGTCGAGCAGCCCCTCCCCGGCACACAAAGGCTCCTCGGAGAAGAAAAATACCAAGCAATTTAAAGATTAAACTAGAAAATAAATAAATAAACGGGGATCAGCCAGGCTGGCTGGCGGCAGCTCGGTTCAGCTCCATCCTCTGCGCACACACACGCAGGGCTAACGCCTACCCAGGGATGATGAAATGGGAAACGGAAATTACCATTTCAGACAACTTTTGGTATTGTTCCCCCAGCCAGCGCTCACCCCAACGTGCGCGCTGCCCACCCGCGCCCCCACACAGCCCGGCGGGGGCACGGGCCCAGGCCGCGACCCCGACCCACAGCCCCCTCTTCCTCCCGCCCGCGTTGCCCCCGCAAGCCCCCGAGCCCCGAAATATTTAACAGCCTCCGAGCTGTACCTGCAGCCCCCCAACCCTTCCTCACCCCAGCCAGCCCCGTCCCTCCCGCTCCCCGCAGCCCCTTCCCACCGCCTGCCCCGCCAGGTCCCCTCCCGCTCCCAGGGCCCCCCCGCGCTCCCCTCTCCACCCGCAGCCCCCCACAGCCCTTCCTCACTCCAAACGGCCCCTCATCTCCCTCACCATCACCCCCCCCTCAAAACCCCTCGGCCTCACCCTCTGCACGTCGCTTTCTCCCCACAGCACGACCCCGTCCCGCCCTCTCCCCGCACCCCCCCTCAAACACACCCGCTGGCCCCTCTCTCGGACCCTCCGCCCCCCGCTGCCCCCCAGCCCCCGCCTAGGCCCCTCTCCCCGACCACCAGGCCGTAGAATCCCGCTCCCACCCCCGCCCGGGCCTCGCTCCTACGGGCACGGCCTCCCGCCCCCCCCGCCGCCCCTTACCGGCGCTCCGGGCTCAGCGGGCCGAGGGCAGCCTCGCGGGGAAGCGAGGCCTGCGGCTCCGCCGGCCCCGCCGCATAGAGGAGGCGGCGGGGGGGGGGGGAGGGGGGAGGAAGGGACTGCGGCGGCGGCGGCGCTGGGGGGCGGCGGCGGCGGCGCGGAACTAGCGGAGGGGGCGCGGGCAGTAGCGGCGGCGCCTCCCGGCCGCACGCTCCATGGCCCCGCCGCGCTCGGCCTCGGCCTCGGCTCGCAGCGCTGCCGCCCGCCCGCCCGATCGGCCACCGCTGAGACGCTGCCGCTGATTGGCCCGCCGCGTCGGCGCGCCCCATTGGCGGAACGCGGCCAGTGCCGCCGCGGGGGGGTGAGGGAGGGGGGCGGTGGAACTCGGCGCCGCAGCGCCCCCCCCAAGCCAAGCCCCGCCGCTGCGCGCGGGGGCCGACGGGAGCGGGGAGGCGGGGAGCGGCCGCCATTGGCCAACGTGTCCCGCGACGTGGCCGCTCATTGGCGAGCTTCTCAGAGGTCAGGAGTGTGGCGGTGCTTCCGGGGTGGGGTCTCCGTGCGCAGCGCTGGGCGCCGGGGCGGGCCCGGAGGGGGGGCGGGTTGGCCCTCCTCCCCCGGCGGTACGTGCGGGGTGCGGGACGCAGGCTGTTTGCTGTCGTGCCACCCGCCCCGGCCTGCCAAGCGGCACGAACGGCGGCAGGTGGTGCAGGGTCAGTCCCGTGCTCTGTCCTCATCCTCTCTCTGGGAGGGCGAGCGATGCTTCCCGACCCCGGTGGACAGGCGCTTCGCTCGCGCCGCCCTCCCCACGCTTTTCCCCATCGGCTGCCGGGATTGCCCCGCTCCGGGCGGACAGTCCCGGGGTGCCGGCGCGGCCCAGGCGCTCCGTCGCTTCAGTGGTGGCACCTGCCGCGCCTCGGGTGCTGCCCCTTGTTTTTGCTCAGAGGCACCGCGAACGGGCGCTCCCCGGTTTGATGGAGGGTGCGGGGTCCAGTGCCTGGGCCTCTGCGCACCGATACACTCGAAAGTCATCGTCGGGGTGAGGCACTGGCGGGGGGGCTATACCCTAAGGGCCAGGGTGGGCTCGAGGGGACGGTAAGTTACACGTTACTGAGCCGCTGGTCAGGAGGCACCGGGCGTTAATTTGGTGTTTACATCCAACTGTCGGCTGTATCTGCATGGTGTGGCCGCAGCATGTGGATAGACGCTGCAATACAAATCGCTTCATGGTTTGTGGCAGAGTTACTTAATTACGTCCTCATTAAAAGTTCTTGATGCTAAATGTTTGCTTTTACTTTCAGAAGGGGCTGTGTTAACGAGAAACTTCTCTTGGAAGTTACTGAGCTAAACCATTGTTCGTATGTCGCTGCCAGGGTCGGAGAGAGAAGGGACCAGGCGGGTGAAGTTCCAGGCTGCCCTGGCTGGAGCTGTGGGTGCCGAGGCCTGGCTGTGGCACCGGCACCGGGGTTAGCGCAGCTCCCGCACCCTCCAGGGAGAAGGCGGCCAAGTGGGGCTTCACTGCCAGGCCTGGGTGGTCTCTACCGTACAGTAAAGGCGCATCAAAACAGGCCCTGCTCCCTCTTGGCCCTGGGACAGGTCGCTTCCTCCTGAGCAGGCTGCCTTGGTTGTGCCTGGTTTGGTGGGGTTTTTAATCCTTTCGTAATAGCAATTTTTTGTGCTGTCTTTATTCCCAGGGTTTCTTCTAAAACAACCAAACCCTTGGCTCTCCAAATGGGGATGGCCGTTCTTGCTGGATAAGCCTTCTGCCTTTGTCCCACTGGGCTTGTGGAAGCAGCAGAAGTGCAGGCGTGCTTCTGCTGTGCCGTGCAGACAAGCAGCCACATGACGGCTCGGTTCCTGTACTTGAGAAAACACCGCTGGTGCCTGTCCTGGCTGGCTGCAGCGCTGCCTCCAGCCCCAGCGAGGCTGTCTTATCTGCTCCCAACAGTCGCTGTGTTCCCACCTGTTAAACACATGCTCTCCAGCACTAAGGTAACTCCAAAAGTACCGGTAGATCCTGTTACTCACTGCCCATGCCTGAGCTCAGCACGACCCTTCTGCAGAATAGGAATGCTTATTGTATACCTTGTATTTCACACCACACATCTAGTGCCAGAGCCCCTTTGCATCATCAGGGTAAAACAAATGCTGCAGTATCCCCCAGGGAAGATGAAGTTTATGGGGTAGATCTTCACAGCAAGTACAAAATGGGGATAACATGCACTGCTCCCTGCCCAGACCAGGTGGCCAAGGTGCCCTGGTGTGGGTGGCAGCTGCCTGCACAGCTGTGTCACTGCGTTTTGTTTTGGTTGCTGAGGATGGGGAACCCTTGAGGCAGCAGCTCTACCAGTGACCTCATCGGTAATTGTTCTGTTTTTTTAAACCCCCTCTTCCAGGAGTGTGGTCCATAACTCTGATTGCTTTTTTGGCATTTGGCAGCCAAAAGGATTGTTCTCATGTGCCAGCAGTCCCCCAGGAAGAAAAATCCCTTTGCTGGGCTCAGTAGTGATGGAGGAGTGGCTCAGGAGCACGTGGACAACTTCAGTGTTAAATAACAGCATGAGAGAGATTTATTCTGAGCCTGTTAAGCTGGTCCTGTGTTCTACTTAGGCTTAGTCTTTTTATCTCTACCCATCTTCCTCTTCCATAAGACCTACTAAAACAGTCAAAAGAAAAGGTTCTTGGAGTAGTTTTTTTTGTCCTCCCTTCTATTAAGCTTCTTGTCTGCCTTCACTGAAAACACTGCAAGTGTTTGCTAGTTTGGTGCCTCTGAGTAGATGAGAGGGGAAATATGTTTTCTTATTTCCTAAATATAGTTGGCTGTAACTGCTTCCGTGACAGCTTTGAATGTCATCCAGGTCACAAAGATCCAGTGGTGGGGAAGAAGTTAAATCGTTTCTGTGTCATTCTGACCTTTTTCTATTTGAACACAACAGTGTGGACTATCAGCCTATTTCAGGGAGGGACATTAAAAGTGCTTGGTGAAAGAAAGTTAACAGTGGGAGTAGGAGGGGAGAATGGTTTCAGCTGGGGGTTGTTCTGCTGGTTTTCTAGGTGAGACTTCTGCAATGAGGACGCTTACCCTGCTTGGTTTTTCTACCCTGGGATGGTTTTTGCTCCTTGCAACTTTATTGCAATTCTTAAGAGGAAATAAAGCTATAGTTAATTGTTGAGAGCACCTTTATCCTTCACTAAAGGTTGCAAGCTCTCAAATCCCAAAATAAAACAAATACTCTGGTGCTGAGGAGGAAAGAGAACATTGCACGAGGGCAGAGAAATTAGGCCACTTGGGGAATATGCTTTCAGGCTTATTTCTGTCTGTTACAGCAAAAGAAAAGGACACTAACTTTGGGGAAAGAGCTCTGTGACCCTTTGGTCCTTGCTCTGTTACTCTTTTCCTCTCTAACTCTGGAGATGGCACCTGTGTCAGCTGCTCACCTGCTTTTGCAACCAGTAGGTAACCATCTCACTGCTTCAGCTGAGCTCCTGTGAAGCTCTACAGCAACTGTCTTGTGGTGGAAGGAACCATTATGTCACCCATAAGGTCAGAAATACCTGGTCTGCATTAATGTGGGTGCAGTTCTCTGCTGATTCAGCTCCTATCAGGATGCAAAGATGGGAATCTATTTTTAATAGATTAGTCAATGTGTGATTTATGACTGCTACAGTCACACATCAGGGTAAATCCTGTGTGACCAGTCAAGTGCCAACATCAAAGAGGCCAAGAGAATAAAACTTTAGAAGAACTTTGATTAGAAGAACCTTTACTTCAAGCTTGGCTCGTGTTTTAATTAATGTCATCTATTAACATTTTGAAGAAAGATGGTTTTGGCAAACAAAGCAGCCATTTAGAAAGGCAGCCATTTGGAAAGCCAGCAAGGAGTACAGCTGATGCTCTTGGTACTGCAGCAGAAACCTTCCTAACTCTGCACACAATCTCATTTTTCTTAAATAAAACTACTTTTATGCCATCCTTGTATTTTTTTGCTGTTGTCATCGTTAAAGGACAACTTCAGTTCAAAACAAGCCCTTCTGCCTGTGATGCCATTAAGAAATAAAATATTGGGCTTTCACCTGCTTTATAATGAGGTGGTTGCTCACAGCTCTATGACATGTGATTAAATAATAAGGCTAAACTAATGCAGCAGCTCACTTGTACCAAAACAGTATTCTTTTGAAAGTTTAAATCCTCGATGCAGCCCACTGTGTAATCAGCTGAGTCCCAGTGAAGCACCAGGACCATACGCTGGGGTCAGGACAGGCAGAGGCAGCAAACCGGGAGCTGATTTTGCTCCCGTGCTACCCCATGCCCTTGGCCTGCACAGGCAGCAGTATTGATGGACCCCTCAAAGCTCTGAGCTGCTCTCATGGATAGTAAGTCTATTTAGATGGTTCCCTGCGAGACCTTATGTCTATGCGAACAGTAAGTCCATGGAGCATCCTGCATCCCTAAAGAAGGATGCGTTCTGAGGGCAGTGGTCCCCTGCTGCTGGGTAAATGCCTCATATATGATGTTCTAGGCGTGAACTCATGACAGTCCTGTTCTAATTACTGTTTTTACAATTTGTAATGACAGGCTTTAGGTTTCTAGGCTGCTTATGGATTTCAGAGGTGCAGTGACAGTTGCTCACTCGGAGCTTACTGACCTCCTCCAGTCTGCGAGGTTTGGAGATGACTTCAGCCACCTCCTGCACACAGATGGATTCCTGAGCTGCTCCTGAGCTTTGCACGCTTCAGCAGCTCTCCAGGGAACACACTCCCGTGGAGCAATCTGCTCATTCGTGGCCTTTGAGTCAGAAACAAGCTATTTGCCGCCTCCCGCTCTACCCCGGCAACTAAGCTGAGAGGTACCCAGGGCGTCAGTCCTTCTTGCGTGCATTTACTTTGCTTTTCTAGTAATTTGTAAGCCGTGACTGGCAGACAGTTTGGTCACTGCTGCTATATGGCTGATACCCTGCGATCCCCTGCCTATAGCCATCTGTCACCTACCTATCTTAAAGTTAAATGCTCTGGTCTTTAGAGGTGACTCAGAGATAAAATTCTGTACCCCAGCACTGTGTCCCGGTTATGCCTTAAGCTCGTGGGCTGCCTTGCCATGGGGCTGGGGTGCCCCCCTTGCACCCAGGGAGGAGCGGTTTAAGGGCCACGGTGTCCCCTGTGCGTGGAGGGGAGCAGGTCAAGAAGTGGGTCTGGCAAGGAAGCACTGGAACATGCAGCGATCCCAAGCTGTTCCTGGAGGAATAGGTGTGATGGTTTTGGGCTGGCTCACATAAAAAGCTGACTGCTGAACAGAGCTTTCCCTGGTAAGCAGTTTCACTGTGCTTGAGGGACAGATGTGTGGTCTTTTAAGCATGTGCTTTGTTCCTGAGCCTAAGGCTTTCCTAGGTGCTTGGCCTTGCTGTTCTGAAGGAAAGCATCTATCCCTTGACCTTGACTTGTCATCTGCAAAGAAGTAATCTAAAAAAACCCCATCTGGTACATGACAGAGATGCACGCTGCTGAGGGGTGCTGGAACACTCTGGGGCCTCCTACCCAGTGCCGGGCTGTGCATTTTTGTCCTGCCATGGAGGAGTCCTGGCTTACACTGCTGGGTGAGTAACAGAGCAATTTTTCATCTTTCAGAAAGTCTGAATTTACCTTCTAGCAGCTTCAGCTCTCAATTTAATCCTTTGATTCATTATTGATGTGAAGTCTGTGGATGACACAGCAGCCACCTGATTCTAGGTATCCATTCACTTGGTTTGCTGTTTTGGAATGAGTCTGAGCTAAGCTGGGGGACGGACAGCATCCTGCAAAGAGCTTCTTGAGACCTGGGGGGGCAAGAACAAGGGCAGCAAGGCTGTCTTACAGGGAGCGTGGAAATAGGAGATGTGAATTCTCAGACCTAGCAGAGCAGTGTTGGCTGTGGAAACTGATTACTCCTGGCCTGAAAAATACGAGATGGGGCAGCTAATGCTGCTTCCTGCTCCTAACCTGCTCAGGAGATAAACCAGGGATTTCAGACTCCAATCCAGCACCTTTCCCCAGTAGTAAATACACGTGGCATTGCTGAGTGATGTCACGGCTGGAGCACATCCCAGCGAGGCCAAGCCTGGATCAGGTTATATCTGTCTTCTCTGAATATTGGCTTACTCCCAAAGGAGCATATTGCAGTCCAAGGGCAGCAACTGAAGCCACCTTTCCCAAGGTCATCTCTCACACACACAGAGGACAGCATTCGCTTCCGCGTACGCAGCACAGCCTGAGCCGTCCACACAAAAGTCACAGTGCAGCCATAGCAGTTGCTGACTGCACGTAGGGCAAAACCTCTTGACACTCCGTTCTGGCATCACTTTGTGTCACCACCAGCAAGGCAAGGATCCCCAGCCCTCCTTCCTGGTGCTTCATCATCTGGTTGCCTTTGAGGCACAGTGTGAAAGGAAGAATAGGAATTGCGTCAACTCCAGCTATGTGGCACGTCTGTAAATAACCAGTCCTCATAGTTCAGTACAGTTTTGTCACACCAAGGCCTGCATCTTGTGGCTGGGAGTGTCACAGCAAGAGTCCAGCTGGCCTACAGACCTGAAAAGCTGCTTGTTTTCGGTCAGTGAGCCCGCCCAGACTCAGCTGTGGGTGGTCATCTGTGCTCGAGTTTGGACCCATTCAGCTCTCATTGCCCTCCACCATTAAATGGGTGTGAGGTTGTCTTCACTGAAGCTGGAGCAAACCTAAGGCAGGCATAATGGAACGCGCTTGGCACTCTCTCAGGACAGCCCGGCAGAAGTCTGTAAAGTCGTGTGTTAAGCAAACTGCACTGCTTCACTTCTAATCAGGCTGTAATTCTATTTAAATGATGCAACTCTTTAAAAATAGATCAGGTCTAATTAGCAACAGGTCTAATCAGAAGATGGATGAAAGTAAGGTGTGATGTGCCTTGAGTGAAGCAGAGGTAGGGATGCACATGGTGCTGGTACCCTGCAGTGATTGGGGGTACTGGGGGGCCCCACTGCCCCATGGTTCCTGGTGCATCCTGTTTCCCCACTGAAACTACTGCACTTCTCTGCGCCTGTGTTACAGGGAGCCTCCCCCAACAGTCAGCACTTCCAAAAGAGCCGTTTCCTCCTCCAAACAGCGGCAGTGTAAGTAACCCCCCACCATGGATACCTCTGCAGGGTGGGTGAAGATGTGACACTCAGCTCTGCAGCAGTGTGGGTCGGCATAGAACAGAGGGCTTGTGCTGTGCCCGTGTTTGTGCTGAGCCAGAGCTTTTTCCGCTGTCCTTCACTGGTCTAGTCACTTAGAGCCACCGCAGCTCTGCAGCACCCATTTCACCTCTAGCTTTGTGCGTACCTGTATTGGACCTGGGCTCCTTGTAGCCTCAAAGGGGCCAGCCTTGGGTTTCACAGCCTCCAGTCTCAGCCAGGACGAGGGGCAGAGTTTCCTCCCCAGGCAGAGCAGGTGCCAGTGACTCTCTTTACAGACAGTGAGCATGCTAGAAGAGCCCACGTGGCCAGCATGGAGTGGAGGCAGGTAGCAGTGCACGCCACACTGCATCTCCCTGGGCAGCTCAGCCAATCTGGCTGTGCCGGGTGGTATCTGCGGGGTGGAGGAGCCACTGGTGTCTCCACAGCCGGCTGTCACATCCCTACTGCGACACTGCAAGCTATGACCAGCCAATATGGATTAATTGCGACCAGTTTAATTTTGTGTCTGTAAATTAAGCTGTTTGACGATTAAGCCAGTGATACAAAGAGACTTCCAGGAGTGAGGAGGACATTAACATGCTAATAGACCTTGCTGGTAGAAGGTTTACTTAGACACATCCCAGGGGGCAGATGACAATTAACATCCTAAGAGACTCTTAGAAAGAGGATGCTAATTCAGACCTGCTGGGAAGGGAGATATTTATTATTATTTTATGTAGCCCTGCAACCTCCCATTCAAGAATGCCCGAGATTCTTTAGGACAGGTAAGTTAGGAGAACCAACAACAGTGACGATAGCTAAAAGTTGTTCTGAAGCCACCTGATGGGAGAGACATGGACAGGAGGGAGGGAGAAAAAACTGCAGAAACCATCCTGGTCAGGCAGACAGGAGAAAAGAAAGAAACATGACTTCTTGAAGGCACATCAAAGGAAGCAGGCTAGAGAGATCAGATCTGCAGGCCTTGCAAACAGAATATTAATTTCAGCAGAGCAAGAAGGGTGTAACTGTGGCAGGAGGCAGACGATGTTTGCTGCCCCAAAGAAATACTTGGCAGATGACTTTGAGCCCACCCACTCTGCTGTTCACTAGTGCAAAATAGGAAGAGATTACACAAGATTTAGGATCAGGGACTTAAAATACAATGACCTTTGTGGTGTCTGTACATAGGGAACTTAACACTACTCATAACCTTGACACGCTCTGGTGCAATGCTTAAGGGGGGGGGTTCCACCACTGTTAGAACCGCACACGTGCACCAACATGCATGCAGACCATCAGTCTCATTGTAGTTTGGCTGCTGTGAGCTGTCAAACACATTGTAACGTTTTTTCCAGGGAAAATAGACCACAGGAGCCAGCTAACCTGCATGACAAAGAGCAAACATATGAATGTATATACATTTGTTCACTCATTTTACTTCTGAGTGTGCTTGTTAATTCATCATGCTCAGCTGCTGGTACTAAATGCTGTTTTCTATCAGCTAATTCATACCTTGAGCTATCAGAAGGGGAGTCTTCCTCAGCAACAGCTGCAAAGGGAGGGAGCTGGTCTCTCTGTTGACTCCAAGATTGCAAAGGTTGTTTCTTCCTTCTTTTCCCAGATGTTACAATTATGTGGGATGTGACATTAAGAGTAACAAAAATCCCACAGTGGAGCTAGTTAACGTACTCACACCATGAGACCCAGCATGGCCTGCTTTCCTAGTGCCATGCCTCCACAGCAATGGCGGGTAGCAGCAGCCTCTACTCTCTCCTGTGCCTGCAGGAACCTGCTCGCTCCTGCCAGGTGTTTGTTCTCCTCCTGCCTAAATCTGTTGGGGCGGTGAAGATAGGGCTGGCCGAGGCTGGGCTGGGGGGCTGCCTGGACTGCAGGGCCTGGACAAGGCCTAGCTGGGTTGTGGGAATCGGCTACTCCAGGGGACCTGGGCAGGCAGCCGTGGCCTGGGGCTCGTCTGCAGGAGGCAGCCCGCCTTGGGGGGCCGGCGAAGGCCAGGCCGCAGGATCCCGGCTGGGCCCCGGCCAAAGCAGAGCCGAGGGACGTGCCCCACCGAGGCCGGGCCGCGGGGCCCCGGGCTGGGCTGGGCCTTGGCCCGGGCCGGGCCTCAGGAGAGGGGCCGGCAGCCGCCGAGCGCGGGATTCCCCGTTGCCGCAGTAACCGGCCGGGCCGGGCCGGCAGCCCCCGCGCGGCTGGGGGCGGGGCCGACGGACGCCGACGGTTGCCCCCGCCATCTTGAGGCATGGCAGTGCCGCCGCTGCCGGCCCCTTTCCAACATGGCCGCTTGCTCTTCATCGGGCACTTCCGTCCCCGCTGAGGCCTCTGGCTCCCGGCGCGGCGGCGAACGCAGCTGCCCGCGGGCGCGGCCCTCCTCTCAGCGACCCCTCGGCGCTCGCTAGCAGCTGCCGCCCTCCGGGCGGAGCGGGACGCTCGGGCGGCTGATGGCGCTGCAGCGGCTGCTGCTGCTCCGGGGCTGCTGGCGGCGGCCTGCCCCGCCGCTCGCCCCGGCCTGGGCCTGGGCCGGCCCACGGCCCAGCGGCCGTCCCCTCGGCGCGGGACGCGGCCTGCAGGTAACGGGGCGGCGGGGGGGCCCGCGGAGCGGCGGGGGCCGGCCTCGGGGCGGGGCCCCGCCTCCCCGGTACGCGGCGGAGGGCGCAGCGCCGAGCAGCGGCGGGGGCCGCCGGCCTGGGCGGGCGGGGAGGCCTTGCGGGCTGCTGGGGCCCGGCGCCGCCGCCTCACGAAGCCCTGCGCCTCCTCGGTGGCCTCCCGCAGCCCGCCCGGGCGCTGACCGGGCCGCGTCCCCCCAGGGAGCAGGCGAACGGGGTGGGAGGCTCAGGGCCCCGGCGGCTTTGCGTTTAAACGGCCTCTTGCTTCGAGACAGGGCTTCCCGTGGGAGGTGTCGCCGGTTGGGCCATGCCCAAGGTCCATCGCTTCAGTGCTACGTTGCAGTACCTTGGGGGGTACCAGGCTGTCGTAAGCTAGATAACCTTGATTAAAGGGTGTGTTTCTAACCTTTTTCCTGCTTGGTTCTTTGCGTCTCGTGGATATAAGCACCCACCGTCTTGGTGTGTGCCACAGATGTGTGTTCCCCATTTGCTGGTATGGCAGGGCCCTCCCAGCACAGCCCCTTGATGCGGAAGGTAAGGGTCTTGTTTAAACGAGGCCTCCAACGTGATTTCAGTCTTCTTTGTGGTTTTCTTCAGTGCAGGGAAAAAGCACTGGCTACCCAAGTAGGCAATGGAGGAAAAACAGTTGTAGGACCGCTTTGTGAATCGTGCCAGGTTTTCCTGTGATCAGTTTAAGATAGTTCCGTTCTAGAAAGTACTAATCCCAAGAGGGGGCCGTCTCGGGCCAGCACAAGCTGTCACTGCCCAGCAAACCAGAAGAAAAGGGTGAGGGATTTCAGCAGTCAGTGTTCCTGTCTGGTGTGCTGCACAGAAATTTGTGCTTTTGCAGTAGAGGGGTGGTGAGACAGGGAGTCATGTATCAGAGAAGGGCCAAGACTTGTGTTCAGTGAAAGTGTTAGTACACGTTAGTTCAGATGTTGTGAATTTGCCTTTAAATGTGAATATCAACTGCAGGATTATTGCTGCATTACCACGGGTAAATAGCTGTGTTGTCCTTACTGCCATGCAGTAGGGTTACAAAGTAGTAGTCCTTAAGATTTCCGGTTGTGGGAGGGTATCTTTGGATTAAGTTGGAAATTACTTCCAACATATCTTTAGAATGAAGAACGGAGGTACAGGGAGGAAAAAAATTTTTCAGGTGTTTTGAGTATGTTTCTATTTATGCATGTGCTTTCTTTGAACTGGGTTATAAACAATATTTTCAAATTCTTGTGGCAAGTGCACAGCACAAGCAGGTCCTGCAGCTTACCCACAATATTTTCACATTTAGAAATCTTAGTCTCATGACATACAGAAAGGTTACAATAGTTGTCTCTTTTTTTTTTTTTTTTTTTTTTTTTTTCTTCCCTCAGAGCCTTCTGTCGCACACACTTTTCCCCCCGCGTCAAGGTCTCAGTGGAGTCCTGGGGAAACAACATATAATTCAAGATCCAGTCAGGCTTTGGAATCTCTTAGGTGAGTCCCAAAGACCAACCGTACAGGTGGGGGAGGGGAAAAGGTAGTACTTAGTAAGAGTATTGACTTTTTCTTACCTTCACTGTGTGTGTTTCTGAAACTGAAATAAAGCCGTTCTGTTCTTGGCTTTGGAGCTGTGTGCATTTTGCAGGGGTTCTAGGTTTTTTTGTTTGGTGACAGGGATGAACAATGGCACCTTTCCACAAGAAGCTCAGCATGATTAAGTAAGCACTTGAGTCATTAGACCTAAAAGCTAATTTAAAAACTGCAGACTTTAAAGTAGAGAATCTTTCTCTGCCTCATTAGCAAAGCCTAAGACGAAAATGTCGTTCACCTTGGTCAGAAATCATGTCATATGACCTTGTTGAAAACCTTGCACTGGAACAAGTTGAAAGTGTATGTTAGGAAATGTTATTTGAATTCTTAGAGCAAAAGTTCAGCAAGGTAAAATAAAGGAAATTATTGTTCTTGCTACCCTCCTCAAATTGGAAAGACAGGTTTGCTGATGCCTTTGAGATTTGAATGAAAGTTGTCACAGCTGTTCTGGCCAGTGTGGGCCTGGTGAGCTTGGGCTGCTTTACCTTTGAAAGGATTTTTTTTTTTAAGTTAATATAACAGTATATGCATAATCTTTCAAATGGCAGTGAATCTTCTAGTAGAATTAGCAGTGGACAAGCAGCCCAGTTTCTGGGCTTATTCCCCTTTCTGGAGCCTTTCTCGAAAGACCATGGGAAATGGAAGCTGCTGTTGTCAAGACAGTTGTCTTGCTTCTGAACTTTTTGCTTTTTCCTGGTGCAGAAAGCCTTTGTTTATTGTTTTATAGCAGCAACTGTGAGTCTTACTGTTTGTAGCCTTACTTTCTTGGCTTTTGTTAAGAGTATCATAACAGCTTTTACTGAGAAACCTGCATTTAACTCCAGTACGTATATTTCCTTAATAAGCATTTACAATTCCTAGTCTGAGGCTGTTCTTAACTGATCATACCAGTGTTAACTATGGCTATACCTTGGAAAACATCTACATGTTTCAGCATTGAATAAATTTCTCCAGATAATTTTTCTTTGCTTCATTAAAATAATCTCTGAACAAAGCCGTATTTTGGTGGGATTGTCGAAAAATTTATATTATATAAGGAAACTGAGGGAGTCTGTCCCTCCCATTACTCCCTGTGGTGAGCCTGTCCCATTTCCTTGCTACACAAAGGAAGCTGTGCGCTTCAGTGGATGTGGAGCGTAGCTTTCCATGCATTTGGAGCTTGTGTGTATTTCTGCCATCCTCTGTCCCCCTCTCTCACTGTCTCCTGAGGTCCTCTGGCAATAACTACTTAACTGTGCTTGCCTGCAGGTAGCACTTACTATTTTACTACTTCAAGCTCTCGGGGGAGTAACCAGAAGAATGGAGGACTCAAAAAGAGATCTCCGCAGGAGGACGAGGGTATGTATGTGTCAAGAAGATACTTAGTGAAACCATGTGTGTGAGTGAGGGGTAAGTGTAGACAGCATGGAAGGTCCACTGTACTGCTTCTATCTCTGGTACTGTAAACCTGTAAATTACCACCTCTACAAGCCTATGGCTAAGAACAAGTTTGAAGGGGTATTTTGGCTTACATGAGGCAATAACGAGGTTCAAGACGGATCATGAAACTGATTCTTTCTGTCCCACTTTGCATCCTATGCAAATAACTTCATTGATGTTTACCTTAAGTTTTGCCACTTTTTGTAAAGGGGAACAGTAGTATCAATCAAGTTTGGCTTAGAAGGTTTTGGTGTAAAGTATTTTGACTTAATAAAGTTGTATTAACTAAATTCTGTTCTTTAAGCTGGATTCTGTTTATGGGTTTTTTGGGTTTTTTTTTCATTTACCCACACTGTGGATGTGTCTACTTCTAGTGGTATACAGAGCTCAAAGGTAAAAACTGATTCCTTCAAGAATTCTTAGGTGTGTTACTAATGGCACTTGCTCAGAATTTTTCTCGTATTTTTTTTAAATCAATCTTCCTAGATACTGTTTTTTTGCATGTCTTATACTGCCTAAACCCCAGGTATTCTGCTGTATGGGACTTTTTGAAAATGAGTTTTATCTCACTAAATGTGTTCTGGGACCTATGTGGTGTGCCAGATGATGTTGAGAATTAGAGGAGTGCCCTCTCTGTGCCTTAAACTTAAGGAGATGAGGGATTTAATGACAAAAATGGGAGGTGCGGGGTGCAGCGGAATACTTTTAGTGTACTAGACAAAAACCTTGCATAACTTCTGACAGCCAGGGTTCTGAGCCTTGTAGGAGGTACTTTTATCATGTACCAGTAGGTTTTCACCAAACATTTTTCAAATACGAGTGGATTTGTGGGTCTTGGTATTGTTGTCAACTTTCTGCTATTTGTAGATTGACAACAGCTGCATTCCATTTAAAAAGTGTAATTTGACTCTTCCACTTCTGCAAAGAAAATTCTTTGCTTATTTGTGAGTACATTCCTCCTGAGAACTGAAGTGCATGCAAAGATTTTCTAGGTTCTAGATAAGCATGTTTTCAGACTCTCTGGTGTAGATTTTTAGCTGTGAAGCTGTACAGGTGATTGGCATGTCCTGTATCTGCTGGCCTGGTGGGGCAGTTCAAGAAAGGTGTCAGAAGTGGCCCAAGTGAAGATCTCATTCTTCTGTCTTGTCTCGTCAGTAATGCTTGCGGAAGAGCTGATCATTTCCTTCATTTTATGACGTTAGGTGATGCTTGCAGGGGCTGGTAATGTCTTGAGTGGGTTCATGGATGTCTGCTGTGCTGCTTGTTTCCTGGACCTTTGAGTGAGGGCTAAACCTGTAGATGGAGGGCTCCAGGCCTCTGTACTGTGAGTTGGAAGGCATTTAACGTCATGCTTGTCACACAGATTGTAATATATTTTTATGAATTATATGATAAACTTTTGCCTAGATGTCATCAAATAATGTGATAGCTTGGCTTTTCCTTTGTTGTGCTTAAACATAATGGTCAAATCCTCTTGGTCTAACAAACTTTTGAAGTAAAAGCAGTCAGCTGCTGCTGACTTTTAGCCTGACTCGTGTCATTGCAGTCTCTTTAAGGCAAGAGCAGTGCCTTTGCCTGCTTGATCCATTTAACTGGGTTGAAGTCTTCAATGGGGATGTGAGTGCAGGTATCACAAGACTCCTGGTTAAACAAGTCAGAGCTTAGAGGTTGGGGCCCTTGGTGTTTGCAAGACCGCACAGGGTGACTGTGAGCACAGCGCCTTGAAGTATTGTAGCTGTTAAAATTAGTAAACAGTAACATGCCGTTTTCAGTGGCCTCTTTTCTCCTGTGATTAATGGATAGCTTGACTTTGGGAGGTGGAATGCTATCCCATGTCTCCAGGGGAATACTTGTCTCTGCAGTAATTATTAAAAAGAACTCTTCGAACTGTCACTGCAGCCCTTGCAAGATTTTAATCAGAGAGTTCAGATTTGGGGTTAATGGCAAATCATTGCTTCATGGAAGCTTTTTGAGACTGAAAAGCTGGAAGTATTCCCACAGCTGTTACTTGCCAGTGTCACATCCAGTTACTGGCTCTCATTTACTGAATATTGTGGGGTAGCTTATGGTGCAACATGAATGTTGTACTATAAAGATAGTCACACTTTACGTAAGCTTAGAAATAGATTGATTTTGTCCTTGATTAAATGCAGAGTAGAGGAAAGCTTTGCATTGCCTTCTAGCTTTCTAGAAATGGTGTTTTTTCCTGAAGTTATTCAGCTGTAGGTTGACAAGTAGGTCCTAGACAAGTCTAATTCCTAGAAACTGGAGAAAATGTTTGTGCTGAGATACCTAATGGCCAGATTTTACCTTGTGGTGATCTTTTTGTGACCATATCCTCAGTTATATGTGCTTTAGAACATATTATATGCCTCCTCACTTTGTCTCAAATTTAATACAGAAAAGTGCTTTTGCAATAGTTGACTCTCACATCTCCAAGGCACTTGCATAGCAATAGATGGACTTTCTATCAATACTCACTTTCTAGAGTAGTTTCTTTTCTTTAGAGAATTTTTTTTATCTAGAACATGCTCAGCTTTTCAGGGTATTGCCCAGAATAAGGCCTCTACCGTACTGTATTTTAATTTTCGTTAATAAGACTATAGTCGATGTCATCCCGCAGCTTTGTGATGAATTGCTTTGTTCTAATAAAGCTGGATCTAGCAGATAACGCAGAAGTGAGGAGATGGTATCAAAGAACAAAGTGGATGGGCTGGACGCAGTGTCTGAGCTTGTCACTGTCTTTTGAAATTATGGCGTTATCTGAAAAGCTGCATTGTTTCTATTTAGGAACAAGCCTTTCCTGTTAAATGTGGACCAGAGCTGGGAAACAAGTGAAAAATGATGCTGCGTATCTGAAGGACAGAGTACTTTTTTTAGCATCTGCCTGGGTCATATGTTTGTCCCTTGGTTTTGTTGCAGTGTGTGTAGGGTTTAATTGGTGGCTAGTGATAAATGCTAGTGTCAGAACATTTGTTATGAATTTGCAAATAAATCGAATCTGGGCTGCAGCAGGCAGATGCATTAGCAGTCCAGTGGCACAGAATTAATTTATTTCTGGGTGTAGAATAGTATTTATGTATGCCATGTTGATGTTAAATTGTATATCAAGAACAAGTGCTAAATTATATATTGAGAACCTCCACATATGACTGGAAAGAGGAGGAGATATTTATTGTCATCTTAACTCAAACACTAGCTAGCAGCTGACATTGAACTGTGCTGTGGCAGTCCTTTGCAGACCACAGAATTTTAAATTTGCTGACGCAGTGCAAAAAAACGTTGGGAGTCTGAAAAAAAGGCTTGATGGCAAATAGTTGAAGTAAACCATCCCTTTTTCTCATCGCTTCAGTATGCCAGTAGTACAGTAAAGGCAGGGGGAAGCACATCTAGCACAGCAATGCCTCTAATACAGATCCTTAATGTGGACAAATTATCAGACCTTTTTAAACATGAAGTTAGTTGTAAGCATGGGAGAAAATCTGCGCGATTTTAAGACAGTAAGATTGATTTGCAGTGTATTTATATGCATAGGAAAGCTGCATATCGTGTCTCTTGTGCTATTTCAGGTTTACTGCAAATGCAGATGTTTTCTTAGGTAGTTGAAATGTTGTTGGTCTCATGACACAGGGTGCCAGCAGGTCAGGAGCTCACTGGCAAGCAATTATCTCTTATAATACTGTGTTATGTGATTTACCAGTGACACTATGACTGGCTTTACTCACTCCTAATATTTTCCAGTGGATGTGCTAGCAACAACCTGAGGACGAGGCAGTGTAGAAGCATGTTTTGTAAAAGTGGCCTATAGTCATTCTTGAGTTTTGATTTTTGGCAGCAAGGGGTCTGATGGCTTTATTTGACCTATATTCATATTAGGCCAGGCAAGTGAGATAGTCTTTTGTTTTAGAATAGATGACGTTTGGTGGGATTATAATGGGTCTAGTGGACTGTGACCATCCGAAGCCTCCTGCACCAGGATTAGACTGCCTTAGAAAAAGGAAATGCTGATCAGAGCAAAAGATGTCTGAGATTGCTGTCTGTCTTTGTACACAATCAATAATTGCTGGGAGTGAGGGGCTTTCTTTGGCTCACTGATGCTTCAGTTCCTCTAACTGGAAGTCAAAGAGGTGATCCTCCGTCATCTTTTCCGTAATCTGTGTGCACAGTGCCTCACTGTGTGGCTTTTGGGGTATTGGGGAACAGCTGAATATAGCTGCAGCAATGTGATGCAAGCAGATTTTTTGCTGGCTAGCAGGATGCAAAATGTGCTTCATTTCAGGTAGCTGTTAAGTTTCCATCTGAGTGCTTGCACTTTCATAAGCAGGCTTTTGACTTGGTGCTGTTTCATGTGTACAGCTGAGGCCCTGTGGTCGGACAGTCTAGAAGCCAGAAAGGTCTGGGAATGTCACGCAATCCAAAAAACTGACACACTTGCATAACCTTGGGCAAGTCACACTACCTCCTTTGTGAGCCAAGCCAGAAAATTGCCCATGCAATGTAAGTTAGGTACTGCTTCTGAGTCTAGTCCTTCAGGAGAAACCAAACGTGCAAGGAAACAAAAAAACCCCAAAAGGTACTATTGTTTGATCTTTGTCATTTAATTGTCCTTTCTTTGGGTCAGAAAGCTTCATAATTACATGCTCATGTCTGTTTTTTTTCTCTGGTATCTTGTTTTTTCTAAAGAGGATGAAAAGCGCAGGAAAAGGGAACATCAGATGCATCTTGAACGCTTACGGGCACTTCTCATCATAACTTTCGTAGTGCTGATGCTTCGATTCATGGTCAGTGAGAACAGAGAAGGGACCAACATTTCCTGGAACTACTTTGTGAATGAGATGCTGGCAAAGGGGGAGGTCCAGAGAATTGAAGTGGTGCCAGAGAGTGATATTGTGGAAATTTATCTGCACCCAGGAGGAACTCCCCATGGACAAGTTGTGAGTGACTTTCTGCAGCTGAATGATTTTAGACTATACTGTTGAAAATAATGTAATTAATGAATACGTATGTTCAGTAATCTAGCTGGTAAATTTGCTCTCCATTAATTTTTGTCTGTCTTGTATTTGAACTTCGGGGCACTTCTGTTACTCACATAAACCTGAAAGCTAAGACTTTAGTTTAAATTGTAAAAATGAAATTTTCTTCCATAATGAACTGGAAGAAAATCCTACCTATATCTGAAAAGCTGGGAAAATTCATTAGCTTCTTCTGCCAGCTCAGCCTGATATGTAAGAAGGTGTCTAGAAGATTGTAAACTCTTATTACTAGATATTGTTTCAAAATTCTCTCCCTATTTGGTTTTTAGGTTTCATGTGTTCTGTCAAACTCCCATCAAACTTCCTTCTTAAATCTTCCAAAATGCAAACAAAGTGAAGTTTGATCATGCACTTACTTCCAAGAGTTGCGACTAAGAGTCATTACAAGCTGGCTTAAGAGATTATTTTAAGATACTGTTCTGGGATACATCCCATTTTGTTCAGTAGCTTATGATCCATTTGCAAACTGCTGGATGAAATAATTTGACAGATACAGAAACGAGATCCAAGAAGTCCAAGTGGAGCACAAGATCCCTCCTTTGCAAAGATGTAGTTTTCCATATGTAATTCAAAACTTTTGTCAGAGCCCAAGGTGTTGGTATAACTGGGTTTATAATACTAATTCTGTCCTTCAGCTTGTCTACAAAGCTGTTGTATCTCCTTGTTTCTAGAGAGCTGAGACTTAGTTCTTGACTTTTATGCTTTCATAAGGTGCTGAAAAGGCTAGAGGTGTTCCCAAGTTCATTTGGGGGCCCTAGTGTCAGTTATCTGCTCATGAGTTCATTGATGCAGTGTCAAAGGGTGTAACATAAGGCTAACTTTTATCCAATTTGTCCACATTGTGCGCTACTTCTCATTGCTGTATCCTTACACTACAGTACTTATATGTGCTTTTGATTGCCTGTCCCCAGAATGTTACCCTGTTGTTCACAATGAGGGTGGCAAACATTGACAAATTTGAAGAGAAGCTGAGAGCTGCGGAGGATGAGCTGAATATTGATGAGAGAGAGAGAATCCCTGTTTCCTACAAACATCCTGGCTTTTATGGAAAGTATGATATAAATTTGTGCTTACTGTTGATCTTACATTGGTTGCACCATCCCTCACTTGGAGGGAAAAGTCACTAAACATTATATAAATACAGAACAAAAAAAAATGGTCTCTGTTTTGGCGCACTTATGCCGTCTTTCAGAAATAGGCATGCTCTAGATGTACCTTAATGTTTTGAAAGTGAGGGTCCTAAGAAGGTGTCTGGAACTGCAGCATGCAGCACACCAGAATGTTTCAGGCCAGTGTCAGCAAGTCTGAGGAAAGTCTGCGTTCTTGCACAGCTGAGCACTTTTTGTCCTTAGAATGAATTATTCAAGTGCAGAGTGTGGTAGAAATCCTGACTCAACAAGTGATGTTACACCCTGGTCTGTGGAGAATGCTGGTGGTGCAGTAAGCCTTCCCCCATTAAAATGCTTCAAGGAAGGCCTGTGGTGGTTGTTCAGCCTGTAAAAATAAACACCTACTTTTGGCCTGCTTCTCCGGCAGCTGTAGATCAGAGGACAGCCTGCACTGGTGCTCGCTCCAGCTGTGTGCCCCATACTGAGCAGAGCAGCTTTGATGCTAGTGTACAAAATCTCAGTGAGAGGAGTACTTCTATTAAACTTTCAGCCTTTTTCTGTTACCTGAAACCATGATTCTTTGCTTAAAGGTTTGAGCTTTTTTTTTTTTTTTTTAATTCTGAAATAAGCTGTAATGAGTGAGAAGAGGGAAGATCTGTCAAAAGATTATAGAGCACTGGCTGGGCTTTATTCTGTGCTTTCATATGGTGTACTAACGTTTTGTGGTCACTTGCTGCTGAGGTGGCTTATTTGCCCTTCTGTAGAGACCAGCAGCTTGTATTTGCAAAACAAGATTTATGGGGTCCTGAGTACAAAACAGACCTGTGAAGCTCTCGCTGGGCTGTGGAAGAAGTCCGCCTCCACCACTGATGGCCATTACACTGATGTAGAGAGATGCTTTCCATAAATGTGTGGAGGGACTCCAGTGTTTGGAGAGCTCTCAACTAATTGCTTCCTGTAAGTACTAACAGATGTAGCGTGCAAGTCCTGTCTGCGAAGTAAAGAAGTCCTGAATCCTGACAACAGATAGCATCATGCCGCTACAGTTACCTGCCGAGATGGCCTGGTCACCTGCTCGTGCACCATGCAGGGTGCGTCATCTGCTTTTAGTAGCTCATAGGGTTTTGGAGCACAGTGGCTTTCCCACTGTAGATAGGAATGGCCAGTGTGTGTAATTCTTCCTCCCAGCCACCTTACCAAAATGTGAAACAAATGTCATGTTCATATATGAATGGATTTTGTCTAATTGTCCTCTGAACATTTACACATTTTTAATACATGTTTTATATGAAGATAAACTTTTTTAATTGATCATATAGTCCGAGACCTTTAGTTGAAATTGAGAGCTTGCCAATATTTCCAAACTTGTGTGAAATGGGAAGAGTAGACTGAAAAGGCAGTCAGCCACCAACACAAGCTGCTTCCCCCGCCCCTGAAAAGAGTTGTTTGGGGTTTTTTTTTTTGAGAGTGATGATAGGCTCTGAAGTCTTTCAGGAGATTTGATGAATGTCTGGAGAAGTCAGAGTCTCTGTCTGGAGTTCGAACCTGTGAGGTGCAGAGCACTTACAGCTTGGTTTCAGTTTACTCTGAGATGTGGGTGCTTGATGTCTCAGAATTAATCCTGTTTGCATAGTTGACAAACTGAAGGTGCCTTTCAGTTTCTGGTGTTGCCTAGGATCTCACTGGGAAGAAACAAATGCAGCTGGATGTATAGCCTATGCCGATGCCCTTGCTTCAGTAAATCATCCCTCTGAGAGATGGAACGCACATTCCTAGTTTAAAGATAAGACACAGAAGTGCAGCAACACCAGATGGATTTCACAGGCATGTGAAGCACAACAGGGTCCCACAATCTCAACATGACATGATCAGTTTTCCTCCTATTGAAAGCATCCTTTGTTCAGAGCTTATGGGATATTTGTCCTCTGCGTGTTTGTCTTGTAACTGTATTAGACCTGCAGTGTCATCTCTGCTCTTAATCTCCCTCCTAATGCAACTGGTATTGCAAAAGATCCAGAAAATGAATAATGAGGGTTGCTGAGAGACTTGACCAGGGAAGGCCAACCAGACAAGGTAGAGCCGCCTCTTAATGGGAGACCTGCACTGGGATTTCTGCCCGGATTATGGAGTTGGAATCTCCCTAGTATTGCCAGGCACAGGTCTCCTGCAGTGAGCTCCCTTTGGATGGACTGCCAGCCTCACCGGATTCTGCTCTGGGTGTGATTTGACTGCCTGAAGGTTTTATAAGCTGAAATGCCTCTGAAGGGGGGTGGTGAGGTCGAATTTCTTCCACAGCTGAAAGCAGTATTTGCAGTGTCCTCTGTTTAACTTTTTAGGTTATGTAATTGTTGGGGTTTGTTGTTTTATATATATATCTGTATCTCAAACCAACCTGTAAAGGTTCTGTTTTCTTAGTCATATCTGCTTATCGTTGCATTTGTAGCCTACATGTCAGGATCTTTAAAATCCTGAAAAAAGCTATGTTGAGTAATATTTACCAAGTTGCAGCCGAACATTTCAATCTGTACTTGTGTTGCTTTTGTCCTTTTAGTGACATCATTTCCCTGATAGTGACACTTGTGGCTGTGTCCATGCTGTGGAGCATCTTCCGCCTTATTAGAGTTGCAAGCCGTGTAGGAGGATTCAACGCTTTTGTGAGTACCCTGGATCTTGATGTTGTTTTGCAGCTTGTGGGTAGCCTTGTCCTCTGCTGGCCAGATCTCCTCCCCTTTCCCCAGCAAGGTCAATGCAGAATGAGAATTAACTGGTGCCAAGGGCTCTCCAGTCTTGAGACATCTTGTGTATCTTCCTGCCCTGATCATCTGACTTAGTTTGTACTGTAACTGGCCTTAGTTGAGGCCCTTTCTTTCCCCAATGGCAGGAAGGGCTGATCTCAGTGCATTTGCAGTCCAGTTTGCTCTGCTGTTTTCAAAGCTTGCTAATGAGTTGCAGCTGCAGATGGTGTTTTTCACTGGGTCCTGCCAATATGCCTCCCATACAGCCAGAAGTAGGAATTGCTGCTTTCTGCAAAATGAGTTCTCAATTTATAAAATATGTTCAGATTCTGGATTTCATTATGTGTTGGCCTGTTCCGCTCATCCACATGCCTCACTTGCAACATCAGTCACATCTCCTCCCCTTTTCCACCCTTGCCTGGATCAGCTGATGAAACTGTAGAAATCAGCCCAGGGTGCATTGCCATTGACCACAGGGATCTGGGGATGAAAATATGGTGAATTCAGTCCCTTTTTGGGTTTTTCCACTCTGTCTCCTCTGCAGTTCTCTTCTGGCTTTGGGATTCTCTTTACACAAAGGGATGCAGCTGCTCAGAGGAGAAGAGTATTTTTAAAGAAGCGTGGAGTAATGAGGGCCTTCAAAACTAGATTCTGTCCTTGCATAAGTGGGAACAGCTAGACCCTGTGTGTTTAACTCTTCATTTGGATAAGCTGACATTTCTGAGGTGTGAGAAGCTATAAACTTCCAATGAAAAAAAAAAAAATCCTGAGTAGCTGTTTTCAGTAGAACATAATGAGCAGTTACAAGTAGGCGTTTAACTAAATTCTTGTTTTGACTGTCACTGTGGCTTAACGCACACCAGGAGGCTGAAATGTGGTGTCTCTTAAATTTGAGAACTTATAGTTCTGTCCTGGGTTGTGTTGCAGTAGAAACTAGTGGCAGCATCAGACAGCGTTGCAGTGTGTCTGTCTATATGCATTTATAAGACAGTATTGGTAATTATTTACCACTGGCAATTATTTGCCATCAATACATATTCCTCAAAACTATACCTGTCCCCCATATATTAAGGATCAGAGCATTTAGAAATTGGGGAGAAGATCCTGAATAAGGTTTTGGACATTCTGCATGTTTTTAATAAGTATCCCTGCCTGTTCTACCTGGAGTTTGGGCTGGATTGTGTTGGGACTATTCCTGAAGGTTTATTCTGTCTCTTCCAAACAAAATGTGGATAAATAAAGTTTGAGTCAACAGTCTGGCAGTGAAGTATTTCCAAAGCAGAAGTTAGTAAAGCACCAACAGATTGCTGGGCATTTTGGTGTTATTTGGTAAGGGTAACTTGTGCTGTGCCATCTCCCAAAGTATAGCAAATAGCTGTTCCAGACTGTTGACGTGTCTATAGTCAGAGCGTGTCTTCAGTACTTGTGCTGTACTTCCACAGAACCAGTTGAAAATGGCTCGTTTCACTATTGTGGATGGGAAATCTGGAAAAGGGATTGGCTTCAAGGATGTAGCGGGAATGCATGAGGCAAAAATGGAAGTCAAAGAATTTGTGGACTATTTAAAGGTATATAAAAGTAGAGCAAAGTGTTTGCTTGCTACCTGTCTTCTGGGATAGATGGGTGACCTGGGGAGGGAGGGTATATTCTTCTCTTCATCCTTCATGATACTGAGCAGCCTCTGTTTAAATTAGCTGACAGCTTTTTATGCTGTAATCAGCATGACTTAATCTATATATTTCCCGTTCTGTAACAGGAATGCAGATGTAGCTGCTCCCATTAGGAGCTCTGAGTTGCTCAGGCTGAAAACAGTATTGGGAGGCTCTGGGAGGCTGTATTCTTGTGCAGATCCTTCAGCTGTGGTCTGACAGAGCTGTATTGTTCTTGCAGAATCCTGATCGTTACCTTCAGCTTGGGGCTAAAGTGCCCAAGGGTGCCTTGTTACTTGGACCACCAGGCTGTGGAAAGACGTTGCTGGCGAAGGCAGTGGCTACAGAAGCACAAGTGCCGTTTTTGGCCATGGCAGGCTCTGAGTTTGTGGAGGTGATAGGAGGTGAGCTCCTCGGGAGGGTGTGGAGGTTACTTGGTCTGTTGTGGAGTTGGAGGGTGCTGGCTGGGCCTCTGCTGAAGGGCAGAATTTTAGTCTTTGCATGGGGAAGATGAGTTGGATACTTCCCCTGAAATGATAAAAGGTTTTTGGTGATAAGAGGGTACTTAATTATGTGGCATCTAAACTGCATGCCCTCTGAATTGTGAGTTGCTTCTTTCTGGGTTACAGCCATGGTTCTTCACCTGAAGCATTATCTCTGACTTCCCTGTACCTATTATTAAAGCCATTGACTGAGGCTTCCTTCCTTGTATAAGAATGCTGATGGATTTTCTGCTGCTCCCTGCTGATGGGGAAAGTATAGCCTCTTTGTGCCTTGGGATTTCCATCTTTCTCCTTTTCTTCCTTCCTCCTCGATCTCTTGAGACCTGACACGGGTCAACGTGCAGGAAAATGCAGAATATTTCTGCTCCTGACCTGTGTAAGGAACAGGAGTTCATGTTAAGAGTTGGGAGCAGAGCTCCTCGTAGAGCAGCTGTAGGACTTCTCTGCAGTTTTAGGAGCTCAGTTAAAAGCCAGCATGCTCCAGGAGGAGCTGTGCCTAAGGACTTAAACCTATGAGTTCTGTGGCTATTTCTTTGTGCTGGGCATGTTGAAAGAGGGAGTCATATACTGAGGGTTTGCCTAGTCAGGTGTCTTGGGGGCCAGTAATGCTGCTCTCCAGCTTTGCTGACAATGTTAGCCACAAGGCTCATTTCTTCTTCCCTTCCCCCGTAGGTCTTGGAGCAGCCAGAGTTCGGAGCCTCTTCAGAGAAGCCCAGGCTCGCGCACCCTGCATAGTGTACATCGATGAAATTGATGCTGTGGGCAAGAAACGCTCAACCAATATATCTGGGTTTGCCAATGCTGAGGAGGAGCAGACCTTAAACCAGCTGCTGGTAGAAATGGATGGTCAGTATTTTTCTCTTGCCTCTCAGCAGCTGGGCCCTTATCACTTTAGAGATCCAACCTGTTGGCCTGTACATCTTTTTCCTGCTTGAACTTGCCATGCCTCTTCAGCATTCTCTTCTTGCTGAAGTAATTAGCATTGCATTGAAACAAATCTCATTCCCCTCTTCCCTGGGGCAAGGCCAGCTTGCACTTGCAGTCTGTTCAGGACTAAACCCAGAACTACAGCTTGGTCATGGTCGTGCTAAAAGGCCACCTGCATGACAAGAGGTAACTGTGTTTCAGACTACTGCTTAGTGGGAGGGGCTGTGGCCCTGAAAGCCAGGATGTCTTGTTCTGCTGTGGACACTGGTGTGACCTTGTTGGCTGGCCTTGCTCTGGTTTCAGGGGTGGTCGTATTGCTCACTTGAAGTGCATTCTTTCTCCCCTTCACCAGCTGCCGCACTGAGTGCGGAGAGGCAGCAGCACCTGCTGTTCAGCACAGGGTTTGTGGAGGTCATGTGCCCAGTACTTTCTTCACTCCGACCCAGGCTTTGCTGCAGAACCCTTAGGAATCTCCTCAAGCAGGAGTCTGAACCCATGTACCCCATCATTAGTCCCCGTTTCTAAAGGTGCTGCCCCATATCTCTCTTCATCTGTCCCCTAGGCAGGACTACTCCAGAGCTGGTGGTGCCTAAGGAAGTAACTGAGTTCAGAACAGATCTCTGAGTATGTGCTATGACTAAGTTGTGGAGATAACCCTCTTGAAATCCAGACATTTATATAGGCTTTTAAGGGTTTGGGGCTAAATCTAGTAAATTTTAAAACCCTGGCACCAGCTGGTTTTGTGATTCTGCCAAAGACCCTGAGTCAGTAGAGTGTAGTGTCACATCCAGAGTGAATTTGCACGAACAGCCACGTGAGCATTCACCTGCTAATGAAATCAACAGAAAATGTGCATTAGAGATCATGGCTGGCAGAGGGCAGCAACCCCAAAGACTCTTACTGTAGTAAATGGCTTCAGTTCTGGAGTACGTTTTCCCACTGGCAGTTGGAGAAGAATTATTTACAGTACTGGGGAACCAAAAGAAAATGAATTGGCAGCAAGGGCACTGCTGTCTGTAGAGGGTAACATTTAGGTCCAGCTGGCCATAAAATGTTATTGGATACTTGCTATATTCAGTTTAAGACAGGTAGTGGTTTAAAGCCTGTTAAGGTTTAAAGTTTAGTTGTCCCAGAGGGACATAAGCAATGTAATAGATCAATTCTCCTGTCCTTCGACTTCTGTGCTGTCTGCCTGACTACAGGAGCCCATATCTAAACTGCAAGAGAGAAGCTTTGCAAGCAAGTCCTGGTCTGATGCCACACTTCTGTGTGGTTTCTGGCTGTACTGTATCTGGAATCGGCCCTTTTCTCAGACGCTTTCACACAAGTGCCAAAAAGAATGATCCTTTGGCTATTCTTAGTCAGAACTCTGTCAGAGCCTGCAGCACTGACCCAACTTGCAATGTTTCTGCTGCTAAATCTTACTACTGCAGAGCAGGGTAAGGAGAAACTACCTGCCTGCCCATCAGGGAGTGTTTGTGTTGGTCTGCTGTTTCGTGGGACAGAGCTGTCTTTTCCCTTGACTGTAGCTGTGACACGTTGTCTCATCACACTCTTCATATGAGAAACTAAAAACCGTCTTGCACTGAAGGCATCTCACTTTCCCCAGACCTTGTTAAAGGAGTTAAAACTGCTTGCTTTTTTCCTGAATGTTTGCAGTGAAATGGCTTGCAGCCCTGCTGAAGTGCATCTTATGGATCAGAGCAGCAAGGCTGCCTTCTGGAGGTTGCCCTGGAGTCAACCCTGTCTTTTCAAGGAGAAAAGCTGGGACTTGTAAAAATGGTTTCAGCGAAGGGTAGATGTTCCTCCATACTGCACACAAGATGATCTGTAATTCTGGATCTCTGCCCTTCCTGCAGAAGGAGGAGAAATGGTAAGCAGGAGCACAGTGTGGTACAGACAGCACAGAGTGGTCCTGCTGTACAGAGACCCTCCAGATCACGCTCTGCTTCAGCAGAGGTGCCGTGAAGGTTTTGAAGGAGAGGAATGAGCTTTAAGTAGGTCCTAAACAACCAGACAGAAATCTGGTTATCAGAGGAACATGCTTGAAACACACAGTGCTCCTCCATAGATAGCAGAGATTACCTTAAATATGTGTATACGGTTCCCTGGGACTTTGCACATGCACTAACTTAGGCAACTTGGCCAAGCACATATACATACTTGCCATGAATATAACCGTTTACAGCTGTATCTGTATAGTAGATGGTCTCAACACAAAAAGGCCAGTACTAACACACAGAACAGCAGTAGTCCTGGCTTGTTTGGTTGGTTTTTTTTTTTTTCCTCTTCTGACAGTTGTAGGGTGAGCTGGCAACAGCTTAATACTGAATTAAATGGAAGCCCATGAGTCTGTTCAGGAATACGTAGTCGGTACAATCCACATCTCTATACTGAAAATGAAAATGTCTGATTTCCTGCAGTCTGTAGAAATGAGGCATGGTTTCTAGAGTGTTTTCTTGGTGAGTCTCAATTCAGAAATTAAGGTACAACTCTCCTGGAAGGGGAGTTTAGAAGGTGAATATTATCCTCAATATGTACTTTAATAGTCCCTTATTTGCTGTGTGCTGCCTAGTTTATTTTTAAATTTGTATTGTCTCATTATTTGTCTCATTATTTATTATATTATGAGGGGCATGTACAAAGTCTCTCATTTTGCTAAGTTTTATCAAACACATACTTAAAAAGTAGCCCAAGGAGTTTACAGTGTCAAATGGGAGACAGCTGGCAAGGACTGGCAGGCTAGTATGAGAAACATGGTCTCACTGTTGACTTGTACTCATCAGCAGTGATCTTGGCACACGTTACTGAAATGTTATCTAACAGAGCATGTTAACTAAACGAACACTGAAGTGTTATATGCATCATGGCAAAATAGTTTTCAGGGTGTTAGTGAATAAGATTTTTTTAGGAGGTTAACAGTTCTACCCAAGCACAGGCAGAGGAGTGTGATGTGTTTGTAGTGAGGAATCCTTGAAATGGAAGGTTAAGAGTTCTGTTTTAGCTGTGTTTAGCTCAAACTGATGGTTGAAGTTCTGCAAGGCAACACCATAGAGTTAGCTATTAATTTGGAAAAAAAAAATCGTGCACAAAAGTAGTTCTGTGAGTCATCGGCAGTGATTGTCAAATTTGTGTGTTCGAATGAGATCACTCTGAGGTGAGGTAGAGGAAGAAAAGGAGGGTTAGAGCTGTATGGGACCTGCTCTGCAGGCTGGAGGAAGGATTGAGGACACCAAGAAAAAAGCCATTATGCTAAGCTGTATGGGATGAATGTGCAGTTTGATACGCTATAATTCTGGTACGCAGATTTTAGAGTAATTGTAGTGCTCTTCTACAAGCGACCTTGGTTTCCTTCGCTCTGACAGCTATGTTCATGTTCTGGCAGCACCAGGAGTCTGGTGGGAGAAGGGGAGGGACTGGAGGGAGCCTGTATGTACAAAAGCTGTTTTTAAAATGAGAGTGACGCATGTACTCCAGTCTTTGTCAAAACAGGTGCCTGGTTTGAATAGTGAATCTTTCCTCACAAGCCGCAAACAAGCCAAAGAGGAATGTGACCCAGATATCTCCTCTGTTCTGAATGCATCTGAGAGGAGCTTGACAGTCCTGGGTTCATCTGTGTTTTGTGAATGAAAACGCAGGACATGTTTTGATAGCAGCTCTTCACCCAAGGTCTTCAGACAAGACCTCTCCCCCCTGATCTGTGCTGTATGCAAGTTTCTGACCCCAAGGCTTCCCTCATGAAGGTGCTCATGTTTCAATGATACTGTTCACAGATGATGTCCAAAAGGCTTTTGAACAAATGGCTGGAGAATTACGCAGTGTAATAATGCGCTTGCCATTTCCAGTGCGCCCTTTTTTCCTTTGAAGTGGCTTCATTTGTAAACATTGTAGATATGACGGCTCTCTTTAGGCTAAATTTTAAAGAGCTGTTTTTCATTTGTTGATGTGACTGAGGGGTTGGTTTCGTAGATTCTCTCTGTTGATCTTTGCCTGTGGAAGCCAAAGCCTGTTACATGCCAGGTGATGTTGCATAGGGGACAGTAGTACGAATCGGAGGCTGCATGTAGATTTCATGGAGCAGTGTTTCGCAGCGCTGGCATACAGGCTTGAGAGCAAGTAGGGCAGAAGCTGATGTGAGGCAGATGCTCTCAGCGGTTCTGGTTTTTTATTTGTTCTAATAGTTAGACCTATTTTAAGAGAGTCTTCCCAGCTGCAAAGCAGATAATGTACTGTACCACCTAATCCTGCCGTGTGAATGAAGCTTGCTATCCCCCAAGTGCCTGCCAGTCTCTGCTTATTTATCACACTCCAAAGTGCAGTGTGATACATGTCTGAAGAATGGTCTGCTTCATCCTCTCCAGGAGCTTATTTAGACAGCATCCTGCAGGGAGGAAGAAGTGAGGTTTGCTATAGCACAAGCTGACAGAGCCAGTCCTCTGACTTACCTGTAACCTTAATCTGTCTGCTGAGCTCTTGTACGCTGACACATTTGGCAGCTCTTCTGGTGGAGCTGGAGAGAGCTGAAGCTCACCCAGCTTACGTGCGTAAAGCTGCCTCTCTGCAGCATGTGACTTGGCAGCAAAGGAAGCACATGGGACTAACGCGTCCTTTCCCTGGGAAGGCTGCTGTATGCCAGGGCTGTTGAATCTGCTGTAAGCAGGTGACTCATACCCAGGGGCCTGCGGGCACCTGGTGGAATGTAATAAATAAGCACTGTGGTTGAGTGATTCAACATGATCTCTGGCTCCCCACCCAGGCAGCACTACCGCCTGCCCCTTTCTGCCCTTCTCCAGCTGCTAGTGCTCTGGCTTCCCCAGGAAGCCCTGCCGGCTTTGATGCCTCCATACTGCAGGCTGCTCTCACGGCTGTAGATTCTGATGCTCCCTTGTTTCAGACATGGAGACAAAACCTTCTCTGGCTGTGGCTTGAGCTAGTGTATGCTAATCATCAGTGCAAAGCTGTTTGGTTGTGTTTTGTCTGCCTACACATTTGTTGTGTGAGTTCTGCAGGGTTGGTCTTTGCACTGGTCTGCAGTATGCCTGGGTGCCTTCTGAGTGATACAAGATGAACGAGAAGACAGAGATCAAATCGTGCTGTAACATGCCCCTTGCTGGGTGGCAAGGCTATGTTCTCTTTGCATTAACCCGAGGTGGTCAGAAGAAAGCCCATCACTTCCCTGGTGGTCTATCTGTGACTGAAGGCTAAAAGTAAACAAAAGCTGAAAGGGTTTTCCACAGAAATATTTGGGAGGGAAAGGCTGTCTCAGCTAGCAAACATTGTTTGTACAACCTGGAGCAAAAGGAGCAGGAGCTGACTTAAGCCTGGGGGTGAGAAGGCATCTCCTAACTCATCAGAATAGAGATTCATTCTGTTGTGGTTTCTAGTTGAAGCAATTTTGAAATGTGGCAAAAGGGGGGGAAGTTTTAAACCAAGGCTTATTAAGTACATGAAAAAGGAATTTGTGAGAGTCTGTAATGACCAGAGGCTGGCCTGGGTGACTTGGGAGGTTCCTTCCTGTCTTGTCCTCTTCAGCTAGGAGCATGCTTTCTCAGTCTCAGCTGCTCCAAAGGATGCGGTAAACACCCTCTGGCTTTGTGATGAAGCTTTGTAAGACATTCTCTGCATCCTGCCCTGCCCCATCCCTTTGTATACTTGCAACACGGTCTCTGTGATGGTGAAAATCTTCACCTTTGGTTTTTGCTTGTTTGTCTACAGGAATGGGGACCACAGATCATGTCATAGTGCTGGCTTCCACCAACCGTGCTGATGTCTTGGATAACGCTTTGATGAGGCCTGGGAGGCTTGACAGGCACATCTTTATCGATCTTCCAACACTCCAGGTATATTCCACCTACTGCCCTGTCCTTACCATAACCCTAATGACTTAAGTGTCCCAGTCCTTGCTGGTAATTCACTGGCCTGGCAATGGCTGAGCTTGGAGAAGACAGAGATGGTAAGCTTCTCTTTGCCCTTATTTATGTGCTCTGAATCAAGGATTTGACGTGCTAAGGCAGTTGCTTGTTTCTCTGAAACAACAACTCGCTGTTTTTAAGTGTCTCTGCTCTGGTAAGAGCTTTGGCAGTGAATTCTTTTGTGAGGTTCTCTTTGCCATGCAGACGTAGAACTATGTGTCTTCTCTCCAGGAAACTGGGAACTACCTAACTGGCAAGTTTGCTTGTGCCAGAGCTTAAATTGTCATGTGCCTTGATCACTATTTGTTCTTTAGGTCTCGCTATCCTTGTAAGGCTTCTCATTTTCCTTTAGGCAGCCTGTTAAGTGACACTCTCTTTCTGAATGCTTTTTTAAATCCATTTACTAGGAGCCTTCCTTGTCCGCTGTGTTGACATTTGTAGCAGAGTTTTGGGAATAGGCTCAGCTGCAGTAAAGATCTGTCTGCTCTGCCAGCACAGGCTCTTCTCCCATCTGTGCTTTACTGTCATCCTCAGAGTTTTCAGTTGAAATACCTTAAATGCCTGATAGAATCTGGCACCGGAAGCTTGAACTGTGCAGCTGCCCTCGAGGAGGAAGGGGGAAAAAACCCTGGCAACTGAGCCCATTGTTATAATCTGGATCTCCTGGACCAGCTGAATGAGTCACTCTTTGGCTACTTGCCAGCCATCATCTCACCCCACCTTCTCTGGGAAATGGTTGCAGGCTAAGCAGCTAGTAGATGGGGGTTTCAGTTTGCAGTGTGTGAGGGAGCAGGTAGAGGTATTTGGAGCTCCTTTCTGCGAGTGCTTTTATGGTAAGAGAAAAGTTAAGACAGATCAGAGTGAAAGTTAGGAGGGGAGAGTCGCCCTGAGAGAGAAAGCAGTGACTCACGGTAAGCCTTCACACATCTGTTCTGAATTTGAGAGCTGGGTGTTTATCAGGGCTCCCGTAGCACTGAAACGCTGTAAGGACAGCCCTGCCCTCTGGTGGCAATGTCACCGTGTCCCCGCTGCCGGAGGTCCGCTCCTCCCCTGCTCCCTGCGACAGGCTGCATTGAAGCTGCCACGTTGTGAGGGCTTGCTGGGCTCAGGTGTTCTGTGTTCTTTACAGGAGAGAAGAGAGATCTTTGAGCAGCACCTGAAGGGTCTTAAACTGATCCAAGATGCCAGCTTCTACTCGCAGCGCCTCGCCGAACTGACTCCAGGCTTCAGTGGTATGATGTGCTGTGCCCTTGCGGGGCTGCTCTGCCTGCTGCTACGCTGGTTCTGCAGTTCAAGCTGGAGTTTCTTGGTTGCTTAGTTTTAACAGTATTTTGGTCTAAAAGGCTTTTTTCTTCAAGTCTTCTCCATCTCTATGGAAATAGTGGGAATCTAACCAGCTCCCTGGTGAGCTCTGATGAGCAATTGTTCATGGCTATTTTCAATCTTCTGAAGCTTCTGGGACTAGCAGGGTGTGGGAGTAGGGAAGAATACGCTTTTATAATGCCTGGGTTCCTAATTCCTAAGGGGAGGAACCACTGCTTATGCTCCTGCCCAAGCTGTTGTGGAGGATGAAATTTTGTGCTTCTGGGGAAAGACTCTTAAGCTGATACATGTAACCGGGAAAGCAATAGGAGGAATGAATAGCAATTATTTTGTTGGTCAGAGTAGAAATTGGACAGCTCTGCCTGGCTCATGTATTGAGCCTGTTTCCAGGGTAGGTCCCTGGGAGTTTGGAACAGTGCTGAGCAAGAGGCTCCAGAGTTCCTGTTTATGTGGAGTTCCTGGAATATCCTTTCTGGGTTTCCCCTCTAACAGGCCCCAGCACACTGCCTCTTCGTGACTTCTTTCAGCAGCCCCCCGCCACCGTCACCCACACACACAAACTCAGAACAGATGTTTTTTCTCTTCCGCACAGAGGTTGTGCAGTTGCTGTATGAACAGTGCAGCAGCCCATGCCAACCCAGACTGCCCACGCCACTCCCCTGTTGCTGAGAGCCAGCCTTGGCTTTAGCCTGTTAATTGATTGCTGAACTCTGTCCTCTGTGTGGCAATGCAGCATTCATTGCCAAGGCTGTTGTATTGTTCAAATCCAACATAAACACCGTGGACTAGGTTTACTCTCTGTTCCCAAGGAACAAAAAAGCGCAGGCTATTTGGCTTCCTTAGGTCCTTCTCCAGATTTGTTCTTGCCTGTTCTGTCCTCTCAGATCTCTGTCACATAACAAATCTGATGTAATTCTTGTAAACTCTTGTCTACAGGAGCTGACATAGCAAATATATGTAACGAGGCTGCTCTTCATGCTGCTAGAGAAGGTCACAAATCCATTGATACTTCAAACTTTGAGTATGCTGTGGAAAGAGTCATTGCCGGTAAGTGATCCAGCCATTTCTGTTGCTGTCTTGCTAGTCTGTACCACGCTTCTTGAGAGATGTCTCAAGTTGAGTGGGTTACATTTGAGGAAGACGGATGGGTCCGAACTGTGCTCTGTCCTGTGGAGCCGTCCTGAAGGCCTTTAGATGCGATAGTCACAGAAAGTTCTCCGAACAGGACCCCGGATGGATCGATCTTCCTGAATCTGCAGGCCACCTGAACCTGTAGCTCAGGGAGGATGGCCAGTAGCAAAACAGTAAAGAGAGAAATTCAAATCTGTATGGCTTTTTTTAGTTTAAAAAGGTTTTGGGGTTTGGTGTGGGGTTTTTTTGAAGAAAAAGAGTGGAAGTATCTCTGGGATTTTCTTGCTGTTCTGGACACCTGCTACATAAACACGAATAGCAAACAGGCTACGCATCCTCAACAGCAAGAAATTAGAGATTTTTCTTTCTGGCCTCAAAGCCCAGGCTTTGATGAATTGGCAGAATAAACGGAAAGACAGTAGAGTACTGTTCTCCCTCTGAGAACATCCTGTCAGCCTTTCGCTGTCGCTTGTGCGACTGCCAGCAGAGGAACCTCTGGAGATTACCCTGTAGCAGTATATTATAGGGAGGGGAAAAAGAGTTCCCAGAACTCTTGACTTCACCTGAGGGATTTGAGTCTGGTGGGGTTTGATCTGAACTGCCCTGTAGCCAAGCCGTGGTTTTCATAATCAGACACTTAACTGCTTCCAGGCTGCAGTGTCATTACCAGGAGGTGAGCCTGAGCAAACAGGCTGGCATTCTGTGCTTTTCTTAGTAGAGCGTATGGAACAGGATGTTTGTACTAGGTCAGTCATTTCCTGATCCTGAAATTTAGTTCTCAGTTTGCTTTATCAGAAAATGCCTTAACAATTCCTCATGTAAGAGAAAATTTTAGAGAAAATTCCAGGCAGTTTCACCTGCCTCTTGAAAATGAAACCCTTGGAGTGCTCGGGTAACCATGGCCATGCTTGCACAAAGCTGAAACTGTACTCAGCAGCTCCTAGGAATGGACAGCGAGATGACTCTTACCTGTAATGCAGAAGTCCCCATCAGCCAGAGCAAAGGTGTGCTTTACTTCCCATCTGCAGGCAAAAAACCACCAAAATTGTAGAGATTTGCTTGGCCTTTCTTGCTGAATTCTACCCTTGCCTTAGCTCCCCAGACTTGGAAGATAAGGAAAAAAGCAAAGTAAGGCCACAGGGGATGTGTAGCAGAAGGGATATCTGGGATTAATGTGGTGGGCATTGCAGGGCATAAGCTTCAGCAGTTTCACTGCTGACAAGCTGGCTTACTTCACTAAGGCTCTGTGGTGTGTAGGAGGCCATAAAGTCTTTTTGTTGCTTAATCGGATTCTTTCATATTAGCAGGACCTGGCTATTTTTTCTAGACCAAGTCTAAAAGACCCCAAACAACCCTCCAGGCCCCTATATTAAATTTACCCTCGCCATGTAATAGGAATGCTTCTGGGTTTCATAATCCAGAGGGCATTTCAGTTGCTATAAAAGCTTTTCTTGAAAGAAAAAAAGATATTACTGTGCTTTCCATTATAAGCTTCTGGTTTGAATAAGAGTGGTGTGGAATCAAAAGAGAACTTTGCAAGTCCAGAGGCTCTGTCAGCCTTAAAGCTTTGTGTTGCTGTAAGGGAGGAGTAAGAACTTCTCTCTGTGGTAGTTCCCATTGTGTTTTTAGTTTGGGAACAGAAAGCAGTTAGTAAGTCAGGTCTCCTGGGAGTGAGGGAGGAAACCTGCTGACTGCACAGGGGCTTTTAGCGGTTGTCTTTAGAAGATGTAATGGAGCCTCTTTTCTTGTTAGGGTTTGTATACACTGTGTAAGGCCAGCAAAGATGCACCAGAGCTGTTTCCTGGGTTGTTTGTCTCATGAGTGTGGAAAGTATAGGCCTTCAGAGAACTTTCCTGCCTGGAGATTACATTATGTAGGAAAAGAAATAATCTTTGTAGGCACAGTGCGTGCTGTTGTGAAGAGTACAGTCCCTCCCACCTTGGTGGGCTGATGGAGGAATGCTTCCAGAATTTTTAAACTGTGTGTTTGTATATATATAGATAGTGTATATATACATCTTTCTATGGAAAGAGACATTCAGGCACACGCGCAGACACTGCTGAAGACAGGGTAAGGGACTGACTGATGAAAATCAAGGCTGTTGCAATTAATCTGCTGTTCCATCACCATCATGCCTTGCAGGGCACAGTGGTTTCCAGGGCTCCTGAGCAGTAATTTTGCAAGATCTGCCACACTAATTTTGCTGTTTCCCTGTTTAATAAAGCTCTTGACTTTGTTTAAAAATTAATGTTAATAGAATGTTGTTTTCCAAGACATCAGGTAGGCTGCTCTTGACTCTGCCTGCTCTACCCCCTACTGTTCCTGGCACTGTGCGGAGACATCGGGTTTAAAGTACTGGTACCTTTTTGCTTTCCACATGCAGAGCTATAATGAGTGCTCGATATGCAGTGTATTCTGTAGTTAACATCTTTTCTACGTGCTAGAAGTTTTACTTCCGTTCAGCATTTATTTTTTTTTTAATCCTAATTGGACTTGATTCTGTGTTATGGACTACTGGGTTGGAAAACCGAAACTTTCAAAAATCACCTTTTTGGAGGAAGTATTAAGTGTGAGTTATGGTTTAATTTGCTAGTTCCCAGGGGCCTGAGAATAAGCTTATATGAAGCATGCCAGGTGTAATCAGAGACATTTTCAGGGTCTGGAGAAAGATTTTTGTATATACTCTTGGTCTTTTGCTGATTTGAACACTCCTAATGCACAAGAATCTCAACGGGGGCCTCTCATATATAATGCAACATCTTGCTTCTCTCATGTTCTGCCTAAGGGACTGAAAAAAAACATACAGCGAAATCAGTGTGATATCTAGCTTGTCTGTTTCGGGTTTTGTTGTTTTGGGGTTTGGTTTGGGGCTTTTTTCCCCTCCAAATGGTAGACTGACTTGTTGCAGATCTGTCCCTGGGCAGAGATACAGCGTAACATGCCTTTGGCAGACCTGGGAACAGAACAGAGCTTTACATTCGAGAGCTGTGATCTAATCAAATGTTAAATTATTTGCCTAATGATTAAGTCTGTTGTAAGGAGGAGAGGGGGGAAAAAGTTTCTGCCAGTGTTTTCAAGCAATCCAGCTGTGGATTGCTTTCTGCTGCAGGGGCAGAGAGCACCTCTTCCACAGCACATAATTGAAGGGCTTTTTACGGCCTCTCCCTAGAATGGAGTGCAATATGAAACTTGCTGGCTGTTCAGCCACACTCTGCGCTAGCTTGTGCACTTAAGTGTACATGGTTATGCCCTACCAATTACACCTCTTGCCAGCTTCTTACTGAATCCTTGTCTGCGTTCCTGTAGGCACCGCCAAGAGAAGTAAGATCTTGTCACCAGAAGAGAGGAAGGTCGTGGCGTTTCATGAATCGGGTCATGCGTTGGTTGGCTGGCTGCTGGAGCACACCGAGGCTGTGATGAAGGTAACTCCACTACCAGCTGTTGTGTTGACCAGCCTGTCACGGGGTGGGAAAACAGTACTTTGGGGTTCCCCTGTCCAAGATGCACTGATTGCTTTGTAGTACTTGTGTTGAATCCTGCTGCATTACCCTGGCCTCCATGAGCTTGGAGCTGTGAATACTGCAGCAAAATAAATGGCAAATACAGGATCATAGAATCATTTAGGTTGGAAAGGGTCTTTAAGATCGAGTCCAGCTGTTTAACCTAACACTGCCGAGTCTACCACTAAGCCATGTCCCTAAGATAGGCTGTGGAGAAGTCCGTTATTAGGCTCTATTGATGATAGCAATGGTGCAAAGCTGATTAATGAGCTGTAGGAGAAGCCTTGCAGTTAAAAGCCAACTGTAAAGCTCTTTGGAGCAACTGAGTCCCCTGACACTGCTGCTCAGTTCGTGCACTAGCTCCAGGCGCAAAGCACTGCTCCATGTGTGCGTGCATGCATATATGATCTCTTCCCCTGCCATGGCTTGCCAGCATGTTGCAGCCAGTGAAGTTATCATTGCAGGAACTGCTCTGATACTGATGGAAAGAGATGTGTTTTTCAGATTGACATTCTTGGTAGCTTGCCTGCCTGAAGCCCTTCTCTGTAGGGAAAGGCCTTGCTTTGGCACCCCGGGGTGCACTCTCTCTGGTGCACATCTCCTTGAAAAGCCTTGACAGTGGGGGGAGGTGGGGACTGGAAATGACAAGGGCAACAGCTCCTTGGCTGGCCACCAGCAGCAAATTCACTTCGACTGACCTGTTGTATAAGCTGAACTGTTGTTAATTACTCTCATTTAATGGGTGGGGGAAATGGCTCTTACTTTTTTGAAGACATCCTGTCTTTCTCCAGGTAGTCTCAGTGATTCTGCAGCACAGTGAACTGTTTGGCTTACAAACTCTGGCCTCCAAAGCAACTCCTAAATCTCAGAATTTCACTGGCTAGCTCTTAAGGACAATTTCCTTTTCATTTCTTCAGCACAAAGTGTATGTCTGTAGCTGTGAAGGCAGAGCCTTCAGCAGAGGAATGGTGACATACTGCAGTCCTTGGCCATGTCTCTGTAGATCAGCCCGTCCGTGGCTTCCGACAAATTTCACAGGGAATGCAGGCGCCTCCTTGTTTCCCCTCTGTTGGTGTAGTTAGGAGCTCTTTTGCGCTCTGAACTGAGGGATCGGCTCTGTGTTGCAGGTTTCCATAGCCCCTCGAACAAACGCAGCTCTTGGATTTGCTCAGATCCTTCCGAGAGAGCAGTACCTCTTCACCAAAGAACAGCTGCTGGAGAGGATGTGTATGGCGCTGGGGGGAAGAGTGTCTGAGGCCATCACCTTTAACAAAGTCACTACAGGTGAGGAGCCAGACCCAGGCACAGGCAGGTGGAGGTTGTGCTGAGAGCCTGAACTTCCGTGCTTGCTCTGTCCAAGGGTGATCTGAGCAAGAGACAAGAGGTTTTCTGCACTAGGAGGAAGAAATGTCAAATTGCATGTTTTGATCTTCGGCTTGCGTTTGTGAGCACAGAGGTCTCTTGTTGTTGGTTGCCACTGTATTGTCTTAGACTTGTTCCAAAGCCTAAGGCCACAGATGGAATTACCTGGTGAGGCTTTTGGCACATGGGTAGGCCTAGAGCTTTCTGTGCCGTGTTTCCAACTAGTTATATCCAAGTAGGATAACAGCAGGCAGTGGCAGGTAAGCGCTGCACGTGAGCTCGCTGCCAGCAGATCCGCTCACCGTTGTGCATGTCTTGCAGCATGTGTGGGAAGGTCCATCAGCAGGTGGAGTGTTCACCGCTGTGGGTCCTCTGGTCTCTCAACCAGTGGAATGCATGTTTGTGCAGGATGTGCTTCTCTTGCGCTCAGCTCGGAGCTGGCAAGCATTGCATCACTCTCTTTCCCAGGAGCACAGGATGACCTGAAGAAGGTGACCCAGATAGCCTACTCTATGGTGAAGCAGTACGGGATGGTGCCCAGCATTGGGCAGCTCTCCTTCCCAGACCTGGAGAGTGCAGCTGGAATTGGTCGGCGCCCTTTCAGCCAGGGACTTCAGCAGATGATGGACCATGTAAGGGCACCCTTGGTTACATATTCCCATTTGTTCTTTACTGTCTTCACTTCAGTGAAAACACACAAGTAACTTGCACCCAAACAGTTTGCATTTTTCTTTTAGTTAGTAAAGATTAAATCTCAACAAGCGAGTGCTTGCCTTTTCTGTTACAGTGTATTGAAACTATGCAGTGAGGCTTTAAGAACAGCTAAGATCACATAGAGCTGTGAGCTCAGCCCAGTAGCACTGTGCTGCCTGCAGCTGCAGTGAGGGGCTGTGGAATATGCTGCACTGCATAAAGCTGACTGTGAAAGCTGCAGTCCTGGTTCCAGTGTGGACGAGACCCTGGTGAGCTTCTGGGAGACAGGAGGTGCAATTGTGATGTTTGGAGAGAAGGAGAAATGCTTTGCAGGGGAAGAAGAATAGTCTGGGGAGATTGGGGAGTTGTGGAACTGCAGATAAATACCCAGCTAGGGAAAGATTCTGTGGCATGAAGTCTCTCCAGGCCCTCGAGAGCCCCTTGTATATCTAAGCATGACTGTGCAGTGCTTAGACTACAAGAAACCTGTGTCTTAAAGATTCAGTTGCACAACTTAAATGTCTCCACTTCCTAGATTAGAGAGACTATCTACCCAAAACAATGTCTCAGACTGAAAAATGTTAGCCTGTTTTGACAGGAAATTGGGCTTCATTAATGAAAAAAAATAGCCTTATTTGAAAAGTCAAATAGTTGGAAATGAAAAAGTACTGTGGTTCAGAAGTGCTATGGTTGTGCTTCCCTGGGATTTGTGCTGAGCTGCATCTTTTGCTGCTGGACAGCCTCCTGAGGTAGACTGCATTTCCCATCAGCTGGGACTCTACTGAAGAGTTGTACTAGTGCAGGAGTTTACCATTCCTTGTTGTGAGTACTCCTTTGGTGCTTTTTCAGATGGTTTGTCTGTATTTTCTGTTGATGGGAACAGCTTTCTGCCTGGCTCAGTTTGCAGATCCATCCCTCAGCGCTCTCCTTGTTTATTCACATGTTGTGTTTTTTGCCACCTACGCTCCAAATCTCTCGTTTTGTTACTGTCTTCTAGGAAGCGAAAGTCCTAGTGGCTCAGGCTTACAGGCGCACAGAAAAACTCTTATTGGAGAACCGGGACAAGCTGCAAACAGTAAGTTGGAGTTGTGTGGGGGTTTTGTTTGGTTGTTTTTGTTTTGTGGGGTTTTCTTTAACTGGTGTTTCTTGCCTTGCTACTTCTTGTGCTCTGCAGTTCGGCTGCTGCAGTGTCTCTGTGGTCCTAGAAAGTCTTGTAGTGGATGTGCTGGGGCTTGTGTTGCGAACAAGGGACTGCTTCCTGCATATCCCCCAGACTAGGAGCAGACATGGGGAGAGATGTGTGCCTTTTCCAGCAGCAAGTAGTCTGCTTCCTGACACCAGCTGGTATTTGCAGGGTAGAGGAGTCAGAGTGGAAGCGATCAAAGCTAGAATTTGTGTCCGTCACCTGCAATTCTCTGCTAGCCTCTTGGCAGTGTTATTTCCTGGAGAGCAGTGACTGTTTTTTGTGAAGTGTACAAAGGCAGGAACAGCTCATCCTTCTGGGTCCTATAGATGTACAGGAATCAAGTGGACAGCTTCTGGATTTGGTGAAGGAATATGGAACCTGTCACCTTGGCTGATTGGTGCTGGTCCGTGCTTTCTGGTGACTCCAGGCAGTTTTCATCTGCCAGCTCCTTGATACCTGATATACCAAGGCATCCTTGTTGCAGAAGTAGAGCTTTACCTCCTCCCCTTTGTGTCCTGACAGTCCCCACACCAGTCACTGTGGCATGTCCCCATCTCTCTGCCAGGAGCTCTGTACCCATCGCTCTGGGCTGAGCCACTCTTGGGTTGCAGCACCCTGTGTATCTACTTGATCTTTCCTTCAGAAGTCTGGTCCATAACATCCAAAAGTCAGGAGTCAAATAACATTCAAAAGTCAGTTGACCAGGAGTCAACTCAAGTGTTGCATATTTTGGAAATAAAACAGTCCTTTTCCTTAAATCTTTTTAAACAAATAACAACAACAACAACAAAATCCCCTTCAACTACACAACTGCAGGCCTGCTGTGCGTAGTAAGGTAGCCAGAGCTTGCTGGCTCAGACACCCTGCTGCTGGCCATATCGCAGCCCTGTCCCCGGAACAGTGCCCTGGGAGTGCTCTGAAGGCAGGCATCGTTAGGGGGTCTCCTCTCTGCAGGCCTCCTCTGTTCTGATTCTTTCATTTAACAGGAGTCAGATGTTTGCTAGAGGCTCATCACAGAAAAACTTTTAAGTTAAGCCAAAGTATCTACAGAGTAAATGTTTTGGCTGCCAGGCCAGTGTGTCGCATCTTGTCAGCAGAATTGAACAGTTCCATGTTTGACAGTCACCTGCTGCTCCGGTGTGGCCCTTCTGCTGGCAGAGGGGCCAGAGAATTCAACTTTTCTGGAGAGGAACTTCTGATGACCTTCAGCCTGTGCCTGCAGGAGCAGACAGCTCTTTGTTAGCACTGTGCATACAGGGGAGGGGTGCTGATCTGACTGTGTCTCATTTGCTGCTGCTTTGGCATCTCAGGCAGGGCCACAGGTGCAGTGACAGTGGCAGGAAGGGCACTTCTCTAACTGTTCCTGGGCTTGTGCCTCGCCAAATCATTCTCTAGATCTTGTTTTGTTGCCTCCAGTCATACTGTGTGTTCTTGGCCAAACACGCTCTTGTGAAAGGTGCCGACAGCCTGGAGAACTTTGTACTGGCTCCAGCAGGCTTTTGGGTCGCCCTGCCTGTGGTGTGGTAGCCAGGGGTCTGCTCCTCCCGGGCTGCAGCACGTGCTGCGTCCAGATGTTGAGATCCCACTTGAGCTGGCAGGGAGAAGTTCACATCAGTTCAGAGATTCTGTTTTTGAACGCCTGTGCCTCATTATGTCTTATTTACTTTTTCTAGCTGTCTAATGCCCTCCTGGAGAAAGAAGTGATAAATTACGATGACATTGAAGCTTTGATTGGGCCTCCACCCTACGGGCCGAAGAAAATGATAGCTCCTCAGAGCTGGCTTCAAGCAGAGCGAGACAAGCAGGACACAAGAGATGAAGAAATGCCCCAGCAGCCACCAAACCATGAGGAGGAGGAAGAACCACGCCTGAGACCAGTATGAAGCCCGCTCCTGATGTGGAATGGGAGGACTCTGAAGGCTTCTTTTGGACACAGACTCTCTTTTCAGCTCCAGAATCAAAGATACTGAGCAGGGAATCTCTGTGCTGCTGTTACCCAAAAATTAAGGGATGGCTACGTTAGCTCTTCTAATGAGCTTTTTCCTGCAGGAAGGAGAACTCCTTAGGATTTTGAAATCAATTCTCAGCAGGGTAGTAGTGATTAGGAGTTGGGCAAGTCTAATCCACTGGCAAGTTTTCTTGTACATGGGAGCAGTGTACATGTTCTTAAGGGTGAAGGATCCTGAGGAGTCCCTGTAAGCCTCTGCCTGCGCTGTGTGGCACAGCCAGAGTGCAGGGCTGTCCCTGTCAGTGCCAGAATGGTCAGTGTAGTGAAACCCCTGTGAGGCTGAGCTGGCTGAGGTGCTGTAGTTCTTGTGCGACTCCACTGTAACCTTTGGTCATCTCTGCTGCTGAACATAAAATAGAAACAGAAAAAAAGACTTCACTAGAATAAACTGTGCATAACATGCTGCTGTGTTTGCAGAATGTGTCAAGACGCAGTTAATGTGTTTCGGCACATAGGAAGAAGCTTATAGCTACAGTTGTACAGGACAAGGAGAAGAACTCTGGCCAGTAACTTTATATGCAGTTTTTATAGCAAGTGTCCCACAAGCAGAAATTGAGGAAAACCTGTGTGCAGAACCCAGCATAACCCCGCAGTGTGATGTTAGAAACTAGTGTTGCAGAGCAGCTCAGAGTTCCATGTTGGAAGACATGGTGGCCCCGCTGGCTCAGAGCTCCAGGGATGCTCTCGGGAGCTTGAGCAAAAGCAGGTGTGTTCCTTGGGAAGCCTCGGTAAAAAGCTGCCAGTCCCTCTGGCTCCATCCCCATGGCTCTTGCAAAACAAGCTGTGATGACATGGTCGTCTGCCATTCATCAGGGAAGGCATTAAAATGATTGTTGGTGCCTGGTGTGCTGTGACTGGGTTAATCTTTTAGGAAGGATTATTGTCTCGAGTTATTCCATGAGGATTGTCTGTGACCTGAAAAGACCCAAGCCCAGCCGCTGACAGCTTTCAGCTCCCACCCTTCAGGCCGTATGTAATCGTTGTCCTCAGGCTGGGAGCAGGGAGGCTCTTCCTCTCCTGGTGATGGTGGGGAGGATGTTCTGTTCTGCCAGGCATCCTCTCCCCTGTCCCTGCATACAGCCACCTGCATCCACAGAGCCTTGAGCCCTCCCTGGGGCTTCTTGCTGCTGGTGGGGGTGATTTCCCTCTCCTTTGGAGCAGAAGTGGTTTTCTACATCTGGGATGCTACTGCCTGTATTTATTTTTTTTTTTTCCCTTCTGAACTTGTGCATTTCTTCACAAGCTCATTCTGTGAATTCACTTCTCCAGCAGCAGATGAAATTTCAAATGTTCTTTGATTTTTTTGTTTGTTTGGTTTTTTTTAAGTTGTGGCCATGTTCTGAGGTGCCTGAAGAAACCCTTGGCCACAAGGGTGCTGAGGTGATTGCTGGAACACTTGCAGGACAGTGCAGGGTCCTGGTGGCTTCCAAGGTGCAGCTGCTGTGGCTGTGGCAGCAGTGGCATGCTGTCGCTCCGAGGCTGAGAGGCCGTGGCTGCGCTGCTGGGGGGTCTGGGCTCTGCCAAGGTGTGTGGTGGTCCCTGACTCGTCTCCTGCTCCATGGGCAATCGTGCTGCTCCCCGCAAAGTGGGGAAGGTGGCAGAGTGCTGCTGGGGTGGATGGCAGAGCAGGGGCTGTGCTGCTGTGGGACATCGTTGTGGAGGGGACCAGAGTCCACCGCAGTCCTGCAGGCACCTTGGGGATGGTGTAACCCCTGCCCCGTGTCCATCCCATCCCACCGGCCGTGTGCCCGGCCCATGCTGGAGGTGCTGGGCAGAGCTGCACGGGCCAGCCTTGCGAGGGGGCCGGCTCGACGCGGGAGCCCGGCAGCGGACCCAGCCTGGGTGCGGGCCCGGGGCTCCGTTCGCCCCTCGCTTCCCCGTCGGTGCGTCGCGGGCCCTTTAAGCTGGCGCCATCTTTACTACGGGCGCGGTGGAGCCGCTGCTGGGCACTTCCGGCCCCGTCCTCATTGGGCCGCTGCTGCGGCGCTGCCCATTGGCTGTCGCTGCGGCACTTCCGGCGCGCGCCGCACCTCCGCTTCCTTTTCCGGTCGGCCATTTGCGGTGGCGGGAGGTGAGTCGGGGCGCTGCCGCGGCCGGGGAACCCATCCGCCGCCATCCGCCCGCCGTGGGCTGTGCCTGGGCCCGGGCTGTGCGCCGCGGCCGCTCGGAGTCCTGCGCGGGGGCCGCGGGCTGGGCCCGCGCCCGGAGGTGCCGCTGACAGGATCCCGGCCTGGGCCGGGGGCAGCGGCCTCGGGGGCGTTCTGGGCCTCCCTGGGTGGCGCGGCGGGCGGGGGCGGCCCTTCGCCAGGTCGCTGGGGGGGCCCCGCAGCCCTGATACCCCGGCGGAGCCGGCGGCCGCCTTTAGCTCTGCTCGTGTCCGCAGGCCCCAGCAGCCATGGCGCCCAGCCGCAATGGCATGATCCTGAAGCCCCACTTCCACAAGGACTGGCAGCGGCGAGTGGCCACTTGGTTCAACCAGCCCGCCCGCAAGATCCGCAGGTGAGTTCCCGGGGCGCTCCTGCC